>NW_012118265.1:2984296-3033191 GCF_000951035.1 Colobus angolensis palliatus
TGAATGGAATCAATCACCTGATCCCATGCTGTTTATA
Source organism: Colobus angolensis palliatus (assembly GCF_000951035.1). Lineage (NCBI taxonomy): Eukaryota > Metazoa > Chordata > Mammalia > Primates > Cercopithecidae > Colobus > Colobus angolensis. The sequence continues at coordinate 2,984,334 of NW_012118265.1, forward strand.
AAGAAAAAGAATAGCAGTTCCTACGGGGAAGAAAAGATTTTCTTGACAGTAAAAATTTTTTTACTCGACTTAAAAAAAAAAAAAAAACAACAAAAATCCTCTACAAGTGCTTCCCATGGAGAGCCCTGGTAGTATGTGGAGTTAACAGTACCTGTAACAAATACAAGTGGCAGCGGGCTTTTCCCCTTCCTTCAAGAGCCCCTGGGACCACTACTTCCCAGACAGTCTCCTTCTCTCAGTCCCCGAAAGACCAACCAATTTCTAGCCTCCAATCACATTATCAGTCTCTGCTTAGAGAACTGCCCAGGTTGGAAAAAAGCATGGAGTTTGCTAAGGGGCATCTGAGAAGATACTGGCTGGAAATGGTAGGTTATGAAAAACGGTGTCGTGTGAAATCAGTTTTCCCTCATGGATTAATATTTTCTTCAAGAAAGACACAAATATAGAAAGCCATTTTATTTATCAGGTAAATTGTGTGTTTGGGGTTAAAATATTTCGAAATTGGTGGGGCGGCACGCCCACCCTCCAAGTTACCCTCCCCTCAGACTGGCCTCTCCCATCAGCCTGAGGAGAGGGTGTTAACTCTGCTCCAGTTTCCTCCTCTCAAGCCACTGCTACCTCCTTCTACCTCCTTCATGACCTTTCACCTTGATGAGGGCAATGGCCTCTGGGCTTCCCTTCTGCCAATATTTCTGGTTTTCCTCCCTTCCTCCTTCCCTCCCCCCATCCTCTCTCTCTGACAATCCATTCACTATCTAACCTCCAGGCAGATATCCCAAGGATACCTGGTATCCAAGTCCCCCTGGGTCACCACAGCCCATGAAATAACAGCACAACTCACATAGTCATCTCCCAGACAAAGCAGTCTACTGCCAGACTCTGTGGGCTCTGCAAAGATGTACAAAGACCACACACAGTCGTTGAGTCACATTTACCTGGGTATTTGGGTTTAATATTAGCTCTGACCCTGTGTGACCTAATTGGATATCCTAGTCACACTACCCATATCCACAAGACAGAGGTAAAAAAAGCTAACAGTATACTGGTTCCTCATTGTGAGGATAAAGCAGGTCTGTTCTGGGAATATTATGACCACCAAAGTCACTTACAGATTTCATAGCTAGTTCTCCTGGCTTCCCAAAGTCATTTTCACTCAGCAGTGAGTGCAGAGAAGGCAGCTCTAGCCTGGAGTCCAAGGTTGGCAACACTTGGTTCAAGTTTTTTCGACAACCATGGATCGTATACCTATTATGCACGATGGGTGATGTACTGGCTAGGTGTAAAAATCAAAAGCATTGTGCAAACTATATAGTAAAGGCAAAGATAAAAATCTTATCTGTAAAAGTAGAATAATCAGACCGGGCGCGGTGGTCTGTAATCCCGGCACTTTGGGAGGCCGAGGCGGGTGGATCACCTGAGGTCAGGAGTTTGAGACCAGCCTGGCCAAGATGGAGAAACCCCGTGTCTACTAAAAATACAAAATTAGCCAGGCATGCTGGTGCATGCCTGTAATCCCAGCTACTCGGGAGGCTGAGGCAGGAGAATCATTTGGACCAGGGAGGCGGAGATTGCAGTGAGCTGAGAGAGCGCCATTGCACTCCATCCTGGGCAACAAGAGTGAAAGTCCGTCTCAAAAACAAAACAAAATAAAACAAAACACAAAACCAAACCAAAAAAATCCTCCAGCTTCTTACCAGCCAGGAAAAGGCCTGGTGTTTTGGGATGAATTTACCCACACTAACTTCGCAGAAGGAAGCCATATAATAAGGACTTTCTGAAACAGAGAATCCCCATGTAATATATTTTGTATGGCTAGAAGCATACAAAGGTATAAAAATAGGAATGATTACAAGTGCTTCATTTTGAAAGAATTTAAAACTATTAGCAGCATGTTGCTTATTTCTATGGGCAAAGATTTTGTCTTCAAACGTAAGTGTTTTGCCTTTTTTCTGCCCCCTATTTATTTAATAAATTAGAGTTTCATACAGTATCCGACATCAGGGCTCCCCGCCATCAGCAGAGTGGTTAGGACAGGACCTGGAAGCAGTCTCTAAACTGCCCCTTCTTTTGCCACAACCTAGCTGAGCAGTTAAAGAGAACCACACCAATGAGATGAGAATTTAAAGACAGCCTGGGGTCATAAAACCAAGGCAGACTGGTTTAAAACTCAATTATACTCACTGCTCCCTGTCTTCATCCCCTGGGTGAAATTCCTCTGTAGCCTCTGTCCTTACTACCTCTTTTTTTCTCTTCCAGTAGAATACAAGCCCTTCCAGAAGAAATGTTCTACAGAAATGACCCTGTGGAACACAGCAAAGTGTTTTCTGCACATAGTAGGCGTATGAAAAATAATGCTAGCCAGGTGCAGTGGGTCACACCTGTAATCCTAGCATTTTGGGAGGCTGAGGTAGGAGGACTGCTTGAGCCCCAGAGTTGGAGACCAGCTCGGGCAACATAGAAAGACCCCATCTCTTAAAAAAGAAAAAAGAAAAAAAATCTGCCAAGCCTATGATATTTACAAGCCCCATTTAAGTATAAGCAAACTGTCTTATTTCAGAAAAATCAGATTTTTAAAACTTTTTTGATTTAGTAGGTCAATTCACCATTCTCTTAATGTTAAAACAAATGTACATACTGAATACAATTAGCTTAAAATTTGCTAAATGAAACAGCTTTGCAACGTGCTTCTTGTGACTCAGTCCAATTAGGCCCACTAGTGTTAAAAATGGAAACTGAAACAGATTTGGATGAGGTTGATAAATTCCCGGATAGGGCCTGCCAAGTGAATCTGACCCACTGTCAGCAGAGAACAAACGCTATGCCAATTTTTAATCCTGTACCAGATGGCAAGAAGTCTTGCCCAAGACTCACATTAAACTTTTAAAATTGTCCTCAATTAGAATTAGAATACAAATATGCAAAAGGTGGTTTACTTTCTCATTGTATGTTGGGAATAAATACTGTTTGCATTTAAATCAAATTAAACATTCTATCAGTGTGTTCTTATTTAGATTTCAAGACCTAGGAAATGACATATATCTTACTCATATCTTACATTTCTTTGAGTAGCACCTTTTGTTTTGTTTTGCCAACGGTACTTAGCTGTGCGAACCAATACCAGAGATGAGTCTTAACCACAAGAACAAAGACGGGGTGGTATGCACACTTACTAATTCTCCCAGGCCCAGATGCACACTTTCTCCAGGTAGTCCCTCTGCTGTCACCTAAAACCAGAATGCAGTGGGAGCTCATTGCAGTAGAAACCCCAGGGAGTTCATCACAGAAGGAAGGCCACATCACAGAGGGAGCCCATGACAGTAGAAGCCCCATCACAGTGGATGCTCAGCTCACCACCCACACCTAAACTAGCAACCCGACCTGATCATGTTTGTAACATTAAGATTAGGTTGTTTGTTTGTTTATTTTTGAGACAGAGTTTCGCTCTTGTCACCCAGGTTGGAGTGCAATGGCGTGATCTCAGCTCCCTACAGCCTCTGCCTCCAGGTTCAGGCAATTCTCCTCCTTCAGCCTCCCAAGTAGCTGGGATTATAGGTGCCTGCCACCACGACTGGCTAATTTTTGTATTTTTAGTAGAGACGGGGTTTCACCATGTTGGCCAGGCTGGTCTCAAACTCTTGACCTCAGGCGATCCACCCGCCTCAGGCTCCCAAAGTGCTGGGATTATAGGCGTGAGCCTCGGCGCCTGGAGATAAGATTAGTAGCCATCCAGTACACTGATCCCCTCTGCTTAACTTTATCAGTCTATTTGCATAATGTGGAGCTGGCTTTTGAACTTCAATATGTTGACAATCAGAAATAAAGTAATGGCTCTTCACATGGTTGAAGAGATACATAGCTTAAGTTTTATTGTATCTCTACATACCCTAAAGTAATCAACCTTCCTCCCACGTTGTCATTCTTTCTACTACCCGAATTAATAATTCTTTGTCCCAAAGCAGCTTTTAAAACAGTATTATTGGTTATAATTATTCTTCCATTCTGCCCAAATCCTAAACGGCACCATCTCCTGCTATTTTAATGCAATAGAATAAAAGATAAAGAGGTAAAAGTCAGGCTGCAAATGTGCACAGCTGACACATCTATTAACAAAGTATTCAGAGTTTAAACCCCAAAGCTTAAAAAAAAAAAAAAAGACTCATGTCACTCATGTCATATAATAAAGGTGACTGTTCACACAACAGAAATGTGTTGGGTGAGAAAGTTCATCCTTCTTCGAAACCACAAAGAATTTATAGTTAAAAGTTTCCGGTCAGATTTTCACTTAGGCAGCTCATCAAACATAGCTGCAGTCTATGACACAGAAATAATAACATATATAAATAGGGGATTTTTTTTAGGATCCTCTAATAAAAGATGATACAAGACCAGAGGAGTTATTTCAGTGTATGGTTCCGGTCTCTACCATTCACTTGCCAATTCAAAAAATTTCAGCGTTCTCTGGAATTCCGAATGAATGGCAGGGATTGTATTTTTAACTACCAGGCTCTAATCCTCAACTTCCCTTGCAGACTTGCCAAGAAGCCTCCACTGGTTTAAGTTAGCAGCAGTAGGCACAGCGGCCATGTGAAAGGCATCCTGGTGCCTCTGCCCTGGCCAGCTGTGGTGATCCATCTCTCTCAAGTCCTTCCCACAGAGCACCACCGACATTTCTGCAGACTCATTCTATCTGAACCTACTCAGCCAGGCAGAAGCTGAGTCAAGCAAAGCTGCTGTCAGCCCCAAAGAGCAGATGAGCCAAATCAGGACTGTAATACCCGCGGTTCCTGCAGGGATTCATTTACCAGAGTTTTATCCCCGGGGTGGGGAAAATAAGCGGCACTGTGAATGTGCCACTTCCCAGAGAAAACCACTTTGGAAGGCTGATGACTCATCAAGATAGCCCCAGGTGTGACTCAGGAACCTCACTTCAGAAGGTGAACAGTCCAGCTGCGGTGTTAGAGACACCCGTCACCTGCTCCACGCACTCCAGCAGTACCCGGCACTGGCAAGCCTCACTTTGCCTCTGCAAACTGAGCAAAATTCTTGCTTAACCTCCTTTTTCCTATTTTCTGAAAACACAAGAAGGGGGGAAAAAAAAAGGACTGGGAGCTTTTGTTGCTTGTTTGACTTGGGCCAAGAGCCATATTAAAGAACTTTGGCTGTATTGCAAACAGTTTTATTATTAGTACCAGCATTTTTTTTTTTTTCTCTTCTCATGCCAGGATCAATAATGCTATTAAAAAATGTATAGTCCGGACACAGTGGCTCACGCCTGTAATCCTGTGGTGATCCATCTCTCTCAAGTCCTTGGGAGGCTGAGGCAGGAGGATTGCTTAAGCTTAGGAGTTCAAGGTCAGCCTGGGCAACATAGGGAAATCTTATTTCTAAAAAATAAAAAAAAATCAAAATATTAGTCGGGTGTGGTGGTATATGCCTGTGGTCCAGCTTCTTGGGAGGCTGAAGCAGAAGATTACTTCAGCCTGGGAGGTCGACGCTGCAGTGAGCCATGATCATAGCACTGCACCCCAGCGTGGGCGACAGAGCAAACTTCTGTCTCAAAAATAATAATAAAATAAATGAAAGATGTATAAATCACCTTAAGTTTATTGTATTGGAACTCCACAACAATGTGAGAGTCTATTTCACAATATTATTTCCAGATGTCCAGTATAAAATATGTACTTGGTAGAGTCTTTATTTCATTTTTCTCCTTTCTCACAAACAAAAACATGGGATGAGAATCAGAAGTAGAGAAAAGATGAGACGATTTCGCTCTTTCACCCAGGCTGGAATGAAGTGGCATGATATCGGCTCACTGCAACCTCCACCCCTCTGGTTCAAGAGATTCTCCTGCCTCAGCCTCCTGAGTAGCTAGGTTTATAGTCGCGCGCCACCACACATGGCTAATTTTTGTATTTTTAGTAGAGACAGGATTTCACCATGTTGGACAGGCTAGTCCTGAACTCTTGACCGCAGGTGATCCACCCGCTTCAGCCTCCCAAAGTGCTAGGATGACAGGCGTGAGCCACCACGCCCGGCCACATGAAAGGTGAATTCTAGAATAATCAATAGGAAGTGGAATGTATTCATCCATTTTTTCATTAGACAAGTATTTACAGCGGGATACATCTTCCATAGGGATTCAGTTCCAAACTCAGTGTTCTTTTGTTTTGAAGAGATGTTGCCCAGGCTGGACTCCAACACTTGGGTTTAAGTGATCCTCCTGCCTCAGCCTCCTGAGGCTGGGTCTACATGTGCATGCCACCTCGCTCTGCTCCCCAAAATCAGTTGTGGCAAATGTGGAGTGTAGTGAAAATTACCACTGAAAAACTTCTGAATATACAGTCTACTAGGCTTTGTGTATGTTATATTATCTTTCAGTAAGTTCAGTGTGGCCAGTTTCTTCCAGGGTTAGAATATGGTGCTATTTCTACACCCAAGATCCAGATGAAGTGATGCTGTACCCAAATATGTATGTTGGGATTTGCTAGGCATTCAATGAATTCACGACACTTAAGCACGCATACGGTGATGAGTGCCTGCAATATCTAGGCCCTCAAGGAGCTGGCAGTCAGAAGAGCAGGGAGAAGGTGGCAGTGAAACAACGAGCGGTATGGTGGTAAACAGCACAGACTCTATTGTTTTTGTTATTATAAATGGTCCAGAACCTGACACTCTATCTCAATAGCTGCATGTTAGAAATGTTTCCCATACCAACTGCATCTAACATCTAGGAATCAGTTTCAATCTCACAATGAGTCTTAAAAAGAAATTTATATTTTAGAGTAGCCACTAAGCTACTTTAAATGCTAAAATACTTTGAAAATTGTTTTTCCAGGCTCTCTGTGCCTAACACATGTTTCTAACATGTTGTTTTTCCAGTTGTTCTTAAATGGGACACTGACCCAGTGCTTGGCTGCTCCGAAGCCACTCCAAATGTAAAATATCTCGAAGTTAAAACCGCACTGCCCTCATTTCTCTTCTTTCTAATGGGGCCAAGTGAATTAAATGTCACTCACCCCAAAAAAGAAGGCAAATCCTCTTTAAAACCAAAAATTCTTTTGGGTTAGGCTAGCTTCTTCTCTATTCATGTGAAGAGATTTAATTCCTTTTTGTTGGTTTTGCTTTTTTCAATTCTGGGAAGAGGATGAACTACCCTGGCTCTAGCCATCAGAGCCACTTTCTTTTTGCACATGTTTGAAAGGCATGACACAATTTGAACTGGAAAAAGGGCTGGCATGAACCTCAGCATCTCAAGAGAGACAAGAGGTGCTTTTCAGAGTGAGGGTCCCATTTTGCAAAAAATTATTTGGAGGATCAAAGACAAAAACTGAGGCATCAAAAGGGACCAAGTTAGGCTTCAGAGGAAGGGGAGAGTGCTACTGGGGACCTTGAAAATAATCATCAGGAAACAGCTCTTGGTTCACATTTCAAACCCAGTCTACAGTGTTTCTTTACATGTATTTCTTGGCATCTTCAGTCAAAAATATCACCCAAATGAGGCAGAGTGGTATAGTGGATTTGAGAGCTGCTTCTGCCATTAACTGGTTAAGAGACTACTGTTAAGTAACATCTCCAAGCCTTGGTCTCCTCCAATGTAAAATGGGCATAAGAACATCCATTCAATGATGTTTGGAGAATTTCATCAAATAACAAAAGTAAAGTACCTAGCACAATGCCAGATATACATGACACACTTCCTTTCCCTTGTGAAAATCTACCCAAACTGTTCAAAGGGATCTGAGTAATTCAAATGCAAAAAGAAGAAAAAATCAATAAACACCTTATAGTACAATGAACACAAAATGGGGAGAAATAATGGTAGACAACAATTTACCGCAAAAACTACAAATATACTTGATTTCTTTCTTGTGTGTGTGTGTGTGTGTGTGTGTGTTTTGTGTTTTGTGTTTTTTAAGATGGAATTTCATTCTTGTCACCCAGACTGGAATACGATCTCTGCTCACTGCAATCTTCACTTCCCGGGTTCAAGTGATTCTTTTGCCTCAGCTTCCTGAGTAGCTTGAACTACAGACACGCGTCACTACGCCAGGCTAATTTTTTTGTATTTTTAGTAGAGATGGGGTTTCAAGCCTGCTCTTGAACTCCTGACCTCAGGTGATCTGCCTGCCTCGGCCTCCCAAAGTGCTGGGATTACAGGCATGAGCCACCGCACCTGTCTGATATACTTGATTTCATATAGTCGAGTAGTTAAGTAACAATTGACCCAGAGACAAAAATATTCTTAAAGCACAGAAGGTCTAGCTAACCACAAGTCTCACATAGTTCCCCCACTATCTTTTTTTTTTTTTTTTTTTTTTTTTTTGCATTCTAATGATAGCAACTCTCAAATTCAGTGTAAGAGGCAGCCAAAGCTGTGATTCCTTTAGTGCTCTTGTTGGTAATGAGTGCCTTGGTGGTAATGAGCATCTCATGTCAGCACAAGATTTTCTCTCACATTTAAAGTAGAAAGGGGACTTCAGCTTGAAGTAAAAAGCACAGCAAGAGCTAGCAAAAGAATATCTAGTGGATTCACATTTTTCCTAATAAAGAAATGCTCAAGAAGTTTTAATCTAATTTCATTATTTAATCATTTACAAGAAGATAATAGTTCCAAAATGTGAGGGGACATACCAGGTACAGAAATGCAGGAAGCTTTGAAGGTTCTATGACTTCAACTAATGGAAAAACAGATTTAGCCTAAAAAATGCTGTCATTTTAAACAAGTATGTTTATGCAAACTCCAAACAGTAAGTAGTTTTGTACCCACAAGTGGATGTTAATAAAAAATATATGACTGATTTAACTTTTTACTTAACAAAGTACAGAAATATGTACCTGTTTCAATTATAACTTCAAACGCCATCCTTCTTCATGAAAGTAGCAGATAAAAATCATATAAAATCAACATCTATTTGTGTGTACATAACTTTTTGTTTTGATATACCTTTAAATTTATAGGAAAGTTGCAAGAATATATACGGCACAGCTGTCTACTGATTCACCAACTTTTTGGTTTTTTTTTGGTTTTTTTTTTTTTTTTAAGTTAGTAGCATTAGAATAATCACTTGTTTCTAAATGATCCCTCAGTGATAGTAATCCTTTGGCTGGTCACTTTTCTAACTTTGAAGAGAAGTGATTGTTATTCTGTAACATTCGCAAGATAAAGATAAAAAAAGCTAAGATAAATCAATTTGAATAACCAAATCAGGAAATCATGTGTGATATTGTGATATATTAAAAAATAAATCTCTGTCACTATTGCCGATCTAGAGCTCCCATAACCCTTGTAGATAGAGGTGCTAGGAGACTCTTTGGTTGTAATATTTGGTCTTTGACCTCGGCTCCTGACACAGAGTTTCTAATCCCTTGGAATTTCCTGGGTGATAGGAGCATCTTTTGTTTTAATAAGGTGACTCTTGGTGGGCTCCTAGATAGCCTTAGGAAGGGGCTGGTTGCTAGAGGGAACCAACCACGTGGCCGTGGCCAGAGGTTCGAACTTTCAGTCCCACCCCCCATCCCAACCTTCAGGGAAGGGAAGAGGGGCTGAAGGATGAGTTGATCACCAGTGATGTAATCAATCATGCCTATGTAATAAAGCCTCCATAAAAATCCAAAAGGATAGGGTTCGGAGAGCTTCTGGATAGCTGAACACGTGGAGGCTCCTGGAGGGTGACACACCCAGAGAGGGCGTGGAAGCTCCAAGTACCTTGTCCGATGTGTCTTTTCCACCTGGCTGTTCACATGAGTCCCTGTAATATTCTTTCTAATAAATGGGTAAAGGTAAGTGAAGTGTCTCCCTGAGTTATGTGAGTCATTCTAGCAAATGGATCAAATCCAAGGAGTGAGTTAGTCGGAAGCACAGGTCACGACCTGTAGCTTGCAATTGGCATCTAAAAGGGTGGGCTGGCGGGGGGCAGTCTTGTGGGACTGAGCCCTCAGCCTGTGAGATCTGACACTATCTCCAGGTAGACAGTGTCAGAATTCAAGGAAATTACAGGACACCCAGTTGGTGCCTGCTAGGGAATCAGAAGTGCTGTGTTGGGTGGTGTGTGAGGGTAAAAAGAAATGTTTGATTTTTTTTTTTCCCTTCAGACCTGGTGACACCAAGTTTTTGGATAAAATCTAAAGTAATAAAATTTCAGCAGTAATGATGAACCCAATGTCCTTCCACTGAAGGAGAAAACAGACCCCACCCAAAAGGTGGGAAGGCCAGCAGATGATTTCTTTATTTATGGAGCTGCTGATGGTCACACCATGGTGTAATACAAACATTTCTGTCAAAACACTAACTTGGGCAGAGCCACTTTTACACTGTGCCTTTTATTTAATTAACAGGAAGTTTTTCAAAACAGGAGAGAGCTGCCTTACTTTGGTTAATGTATTAATTCAACTGGCAGCCTCCAAATAAGTTTTCTTAGGAGTAGAGGAAATACATGTCAATAACATTTAAATGTCCTTCCAGTGCTTGGAATGAATGTTCTACTTGTACAGACATAGATTTTAAAGAAAAAATTGTAAATAATAAAATCTCCACCTCACTCTTTATAGAATGTATGATTTAATACACAAAGAAAAAACGCAGCTTCAGAAAAATAGCTTTTAAAATGTCCATAAAATGCACACAAAAGAACCTGAATACATACTGCAGGTTATTCTCGCATATTACTAGACTTAACCTGGTACCATCTTTCTGGAGAGCAGTATATCAATATGTAACAAAAACCTGGGAAAAGCTTTGATCCAGTAAGTCCATTTCCACAAAGATTTTATTTCCAGAAAACAATTAGATGGGAATGACAGAGATGGTTGTTGCTTTGGAATATCTGCTCTCCCTTTTTAGGTGCTAAGTATAGCCAAGAGACTAAGTTCTAGACAATGAACAGAAGTGCTGTGTGGGATTCTGGGAAAGGTTTTTAAATGGAAGCAATAGACATACTTTTCTGCTTCCCATCCTTCCATCTTTTCTCCAGCCTGGCGTATGAACATGATGGCTGGAGCTGCAGCAGCCAGCTGGAATTATAAGGCATGAAAGCCACTCAGTAGGAACAACTAAGTAGAAAGACAGGTGCAGTGGAGTCATCAAACCAGTTCTTGAGTTCCTTAATTCAGATTTCCTTAATGTTAGAGAAATAAATGATCTCATTTCACATCCCTATAAATCACAAACATGACTCCAAACCAATACAAGTATGCAAAATGTATGCTCAAGGATGTCCACTGCAGTTCTGTTTCTATCTTTAGTGGATGATGATAGAATGGTTAAACAAATTATGGTACAGTCAGACAGTGGAAGACTGAACAGACATGATAAATTACGTAGATCTGTATTTGTTAAAATATATTGTGGGAGTGAACAGAATCCCATTTTGGTAAATAGAACACATATGATTGAGGGGGAAGTAGGTTTTATTCATATCTTTACATGTCTTTGTTTTTTTGTACAATAAGCATTATTTTTCTAATCAGAAAAAAAATGAGAAAGCTAGCCTCCCCCCAAAATGAACCCATTTCCTGCTTAAAAAATGATGTTGCATTCCACATTTGAACCTATACCTGCTCATTACAGCCTCTGAAAATAATTCCACAGCTATAGTTCAGGACTGAAAATCTTGTCTGTCCCTTAACTGTGAGTTGGAAAAGGCGCCACCATAATACTCCCATGAGTGCTTAGCCTAAAGGTGCTCTGAACTAGAGAGAGGCACAAAAGGGGAAAAAAATGCAATAGAAGGAAGGGATAAAGAGGATCAAGGGAAATTCTATAATTAAGCTATATTTTATGGCTGCCTCTGGCAGCTGGTTGAGTGAGCGGGAGAATCTAAACGAGGTATCAACAGACACAGGAGTTGCCCTCTCCTTGGGCAGATCCAGCAGGGCCTAGCATGTCCTGTACTTCACAAGACAATCTGGGGCATCTTATATCCAACACCTGTCAGCCTGGGAGACTCCCAGATGCAATACTGTTATTGCTATCATCTGCCTAATCCAAAAGGGAGTGGCATTTATTGTATCTAGAAAGAAAGATTAGGCTAAAATATCTTTGACTGTTCTTCTGAAAGAGAATGCATGCCTCATGTAACTGTGTTTGTTTTCTTCTTGTCCCTCCTGACTTTTTCTGTTTTTATCAAAGGAAGAAACCTACTCTTGCAGCTGTATTTTTCATTTTTAACCCCCACGTTAATCATATATTCACAACAAATAATGGTTTAAATTTAGTCTGACGACCAGCCACAAGGCTCCTTCTCATCCCACTATGAGGCACATCCTGCCTTCAGACTCTTTACGCAATTCTCATTGACTTGGAGAGGAACCCCATGCAATGAATTTAACAGGATATAGACCATCATAATTACCAGAGGAAATGGTATTTTCTTTACAGGATACATTTAGATTTTTCCTTTCCATGAGACTTTTTTTTTTAATGGTGTTAAAATGAAAGGAGACTTTAAAGAAGCTTTCAACTTCTCATAGCCCCAACTGTGGACTAAATGCAGAAGGTCTGACACGCAGCAGACATTACAAACCACTTATAGAATAAGTCACTGAATTAAAGGAATGAATGAATGAACATATTTAATGGGTTTACTTCGAAAAATCATTTTGCTTCTAGGTATCATATGTAACAACTGAATCTTATTCACATCATATATGTTTTTATCTGTAAGTACTCATAAAACTAATCCAGGAAGCTTTGTTCCTTACTTGCCCCAGAAAGGAACAAATTCTAGAGAATGCTGTAACATTCTATTAAACAAATTAAATCATTATCAATTCATTCCTGTTGATTCTGCAAACTGCTCGACTGAGCCTCTACCAGGTACTATATACAATGGGTCCTGAAAGTGCACCACATCTAGCATATAATAGACACTAAAAAATTAATGTACGTTGAAAAAATTGGTACTTATATTCATAATAATGACAATCACAGTAATAATGATAGTTATGATAACAATTATTCATATTAACTATTAGTCATAATATTCACGATAACCATGCTGTTAATGTCTGATAATAATAGTTCACATTTATATACAATTTTGTGGCTTCAAAAATTATCTTAACTTGATCATTACATAACAGGCTTACTAATCTCTGTTTTTAAGATATAAAAATGGGCCTGGTGCGGTGGCTCCCATCTGTAATCCCAGCACTTTGGGAGGCTGAGGCAGGTGGGTCACCTGAGGTTAGGAGTTTGAGACCCAGCCTGGCCAACACGGTGAAACCCCACCTCTACTAAAAATACAAAAATTCACCAGGTGTGGTGGCAGGTGCCTGTAATCCCAGCTACTTGAGAGGCTGAGGCAGGAGAATTGCTTGAACCCGGGAGGTGGAGGTTGCAGTGAGCCGAGATCACACCATTGCACTCCAGCCTGAAACATAAGAGTGAGACTCCGTCTCAAAAAAAAAAAAAAAAAAAAAATGATATAGAAACAGAGTTGGGTGAAGTAAACCTACCAAATAGTTTCCATATGGCAGAGCAGAGTCAAATCTTGTTCTCATAGTAAGGTCTAGGGCTTTTTCCATGATACAATACTGCCTTGTGAACCCAAAGAGGCTGATGTGTATAACTTGGGCCATTAGGAAGGAAGGAAAAGGGGACGTGGACCGTCAGCACTGCTGATAGCCTGACTTTGTCCTGGAACAACATCTCCTGCAGGCTTGGTCCTCCTCTTGTTTCAGTAACACACCACCATCCTTCCTTGTCCCCCCTGAAACCCCTGAGTCACGGAGGATGTCAACTTGCCTGCAAAACTTAGCTTTTTTTTTTTTTTTTTTAACAGCCTGGTTTTAATTAGGCATATCCTGTCAAGAAAAGGGACTCTCGTGACAATAAAACAAATTAGGTCCATGTGATCCTGTAGTTGTTAGGGAGACAGGACAGAAAGAAATACAAATACTACTTAAAAAAAACATAAATACAAAGCGGAACCCCAACTCTCCACTAATGACCTAAAAGGAAGAGGTAAAAGGACTCTGAAGATAGATTTGGAGATGCAAGGCAACAGCTGAATACACCATGAGCAATGCTGGAACCCTGAGCCAGAGCTGGGGATGTGATTCCAAACGCCCTGCCGCTTGGAAAGCCAAAACTTGTTCTTTCAGAAGCCAGTCTCTGACAGTAACTTTAGCCTAACTTGCCTTCTGTTTTTATTAATGCTTTTAATATTATATTGCCTTTAGTTTTTATTAATGTTTTTATTATTTTAATAACTAGGGAAAATATCCAAATAGGGCTAATGTTTTGTAAAATGTGTTCATTCTACAATAAGCTGTGTAACCAGCCTTTATAATTGACTATAATTGTAATTACTTAACTAAAATTCAAGATGTACATTAACCTTTCCTAAATTTTGTCTAAACAAAAAAAAAGAGTAGTAGAGATAAATTCCAATTTTTCTAAGAAATTACCTTTTCATAATAATATCTTATGTTTTTAACATTTACACAAAAAACATTTTTGCAATGTATTCTGAAATTAAAAATGGTTATATTCGAAGAAACATTTCGTTTTGAGTTAGGAACTGTAGTCATTTTAAATGACTTGAGAAAACAGTTCGTGTTTGCATACTCAGACACATAATAAATATATTAATACAAAAGTGCAGAAAAATGTACAAATATTATCATATGTTGCTGAATGTGAGAAACATTGCGGGGTGAGCGGTGGGAAGCGTGGGGGAAAGGACTAGTGAATACAAAGTCATTGTGAATTCACCAGAGGGAAAGACACTTCTGATTCTGCCAATTGCATCTGGTATTTCAATCTGAAAATCTACTTCTCGGGTAACAAATGCTTTCAGGCTCAACCAGACTGTGAGGAGACACAGCTATGGGGCATGGTAACCTCAATTATATTCTATAAGACATTAGTCCTAGAAGATAATCCCCCACACCCCTGCACCCAAAAGGGTTCTGTTATCAAATAAGTATGGAAAACACTGAGTGTTATATTCCTCTCCTAAAATTTATACAATACATATGCATATAAAAGATTCTAGGTTTAAATTAACTTAACCCCACATTTCTGTAATTAATTTTATGTGTAACTTTTTTCACTTAATTATTAATATCCTATAGAATACATTTTAAGAAGTTGCAAAATATACTATTTATGGTATTTATTACAAGCATGACTTCTGATTCAACAGCATTGTCTGAACACACACTGTGCTTCTGACACTATAGCAATATTTTTATACCCAACTGACCAGAACTGAAAAAACTACAGGCAGTTCCTGTCCGAAGTCACTGAGCAAAGGTAAGTACAATGGTATGAAGCCCTGATTCCAAAGCATCCCAATGACAAAGTTCATTCAAAGCAGACCTAATAGAGATGAGAGAGATATATCAGCATATATCAGAATATATATATGCAGGCATATATGTACATGTATAAATATATATACATATGTAAAATGCACATGTAAATTTCCATATAGCTTGAAACTAACTTGTGTTTTTAAAAAGTGACCTGAACTGTTTATAACCAGAAAGCTTTTAATCGTCTGCCGTATTTCAAAATCAGGAGCCTGTATCTATTCTTAGTGTGCTTTCGAAATAAAGCTTCCCTTGGTTCGGGGTCACAGCTGCTGCAAAGCACTCTGGGTGGCTCCTCTCCATCCCTTTGAAACAGCTGGTGGGAACCTAGTACAAGGCCTTGAACCCAGCTGTTCAATCTTACTTTCTAACTTTAGCAAGTCACTTCTCCACTAATGTCACTAGGGCATGCCACACTGAAAAACACACCAGAGATGGTAGATTCCTATCCCCGCTAAAAAAAACTCCAGGCACACAGAGCCAAGTTACACTCATGTACCAATCACAGTATCACCCAGATACCGACTGCAGGACCCACGTGATCTGATTTAGGCAGGGCATACCAATGATTTAAGAAGGCTTCCCTAGACACCACAAATAGGCATGCTGCCATCACTCTTGCCAGCTCAGCGCATTAGACAGTTGCTTGCTACCAGTGGCAGAGCCCCACAACCTAGAATCTAGAAGACCATGAAAACCAACCTCAGATTCAAAAGACTCGCACATACAGTGTGCTGTCTGGTGGCTTTCGTGTTCGCAATGTTAATGCACCGTACACTACTCATGAAGACCTCATAATGTAATTACGTGTGTTTAATTGATTGTACCTGCCCTCATCTTAGTTTTCTTTCTTTTTTTTTTTTTAATTGCATGCTCATTGTAATTACTTGCCCCAAAGCCAGGAGATTTCAGAAATATTTGACTGTTTATTACCCTTTGAGAATTACTAATTAAAATAATTTCCTTCAGTGAAAAGGGTTGCTCTTTTCCTGATTCCACTTCGACACTGCTCACCACTGAAGAGAACTCTAAGAATGCCTTGCTAAGCTCCCCTGTAATTGACTGCCTCCTTTGTTAACATATGCGTGGACTTAAAAAACATTAAACGACTTATACAAATGGAAACAAAATGCTCTTTGAGTTCTATTGATAACTTAACCTTTAGTGTTTTGGATGAAATCCCAATTCTAGGGAAGCAGGGGGAGCCACTCAGTGAAACCTTTATGTAAAACATTGTTGTGGGAATTATTTTGTGTGAAAATATATACAGTATATCATATAAAATGTCTTTGAAGGTGGGCTTTCAAAACACGTAATTAAAATATACATATTTTGTATGGCTTCTCTACTTTGTGCTTCCTCTTTCAGGGAAGAGAAGAAATTTTCATAAGGCAAATGAACCCATGACGCTGGATGTCAGGAGAGTGGGTACCCTTGGGGAATCCGAAAGGGGCGCTTTTGGAGCTGGGAAAAATCCTGTTTCTTGGGTCAGAGACCTGCTTAGGTGGGTGTGTTCAATTTGTGAAAATTCATCAAGCCGTTTATTTATGGTTTGTACACTGTTCTACAAAAACTCTATTTCATTTCTTAATCAAGAGAAATTGCCTCAATTTTTTTCAAGTAATTTGTATAAAAGACAAAGGGATGGAGTATCCATATAGCAGAAGCCTAAGAATTACCCTCAGGCATTTACAAGGAATAGAAATTAAGACTGTGATCAGGGGGCCTCTCTGAACTTACTCTGGTTTAGGGGTTCCCCCTCCCCCTCAAAAAGACTGTAGTCGATTTTTCTATTTTGGTTTTTTTTTAAATGGTGTACAATATTTGGTTTGAGCAAGCCAATGTAAAAAAACACATCTGAGACCATCAGGAATATTTGAATATGTACTGGATATTAAATAATATTTTAAGAAATTATTGCTTCTATCCTGATAAGATACAATAAGAAATTCACAAAATCATTCATGCTACATTTTTGTGAAAAATTAATTTAATCATAAAGAACCCATCATGTGTGACAGTGGTCTAAAGTTTTTGTCAAAACAGGTTAAGATGAGGCCGGGAGTGGTGGCTCACGCCTGTAATCCCTGCACTTTGGGAGGCTGAGGTGGGTGGATCACGAGGTCAGCAGATCGAGACCATCCTGGTTAACACGGTGAAACCCCATCTCTACTAAAAATACAAAAACAAAATTAGCCGGGCGTGGTGGTAGGCCCCTGTAGTCCCAGCTTCTCGGAAGGCTGAGGCAGGAGAATGGCGTGAACCCGGGAGGCGGAGCTTGCAGTAAGCCGAGATTGCGCCACTGCACTCCAGCCTGGGTGACAGAGCGAGACTCTGTCTCAAAAAAAAAAAAAAAAAAACAGGTTAAGATGAAAAACAAACAAACGGTCAGGGGGAGGGACACTTTTTGAATCAGGAGAAACATAATTATTACTAAAAGTAATACGTGAATCTGATTGGATCTTGCACTGGGGAAAACTGACACACGCACAAACAGACACATACACAAACACACACACACACACAGAGCTACAAAAGACATTTTTGGAACAATTGGGGGAATCTGAATAAGGGCTAAATATTAGGTTATATTATTGTACTAAGGTTAATTTTCTGGGCATAATAATAGAATTTGTTATGGTACAAAAGAATGTCTTATTCTTAGGAAATGCATTCTAAAATACTTACGGAAAATCTCATATTGCCTATAACTTCTCTTTTACCTTTTTTTTTTTTTTGAGACGGAGTGTCACTCTGTCGCCAGGCTGGAGGGGAGGGGCGCGATCTTGGCTCACTGCAACCTCCGCCTCCCAGGTTCAAGCGATTCTCCTGCCTCGGCCACCTGAGTAGCTGGGACTACAGGCACGCACCACCAGGCCCAGCTAATTTTTGTATTTTCAGTAGAGACAGGGTTTCACCATGCTGCCCAGGACGGTCTCCGTCTCTTGACCTCGTGATCCGCTCACCTCGGCCTCCCAAGGTGCTGGGATTACAGGCGTGAGCCACCACGCCCAGCCTTGCCTATAACTTCTTTTGGAAAAAGGTTAACAATTGCTGAACCTAGATGAAGAGTAAACTCTCTTTCAACATTTTTTCAGATTTGAAATGTTTAAAAACAAAAGAAAAAGTAAGTTATTGTTGATTTTGTCACACATGAAAACAGTAATTTTGTTATGTAGGAAAATGTCCTTTTTTAGAGGCACCTATTTAAGTATTTAGGAGTAAAATATCATATATTTTATTTGCTTGAAAATACTGCTATTAAATAACATATTAAACAAATATACCAAATGTTAACAATTCTTAAATCTAGGTAAGAGGTATATGGTGGGTCATTACACTATTACTCTCTTCTTGCATGTTTAACATTTTATTACATAAAATGTGACCAGATTTTCTTAACAATAAAATCCTTCCTACGTCTTCTTGGTTCAAGTTTCCAAAATCAACTGCAGTAGAATTCCTCCCCAATTAACATTCATATTATGGTTCA
The DNA here is from genome assembly GCF_000951035.1 of Colobus angolensis palliatus. Taxonomy (NCBI): domain Eukaryota; kingdom Metazoa; phylum Chordata; class Mammalia; order Primates; family Cercopithecidae; genus Colobus; species Colobus angolensis. The sequence goes on from NW_012118265.1 coordinate 3,003,148, forward strand.
AAGTTCTCCATAAATTGGGCCAGGCGCGGTGGCCCATGCCTGTAATGCCTGCACTTTGGGAGGCTGAGGTAGGCGGAATACCTGAAGACAGGAGTTTGAGACCAACCTGTCTAACATGGTGAAACCCCATCTCTACTAAAAATACAAAAGTTACCCGGGCATGGTGGCACACACCTGTAATCCCAGCTACTTGGGAGGCTGAGGCAGGAAAATCACTTGAACCCGGGAGGTGGAGGTTGCAGTGAGCAGAGATCACACCACTGCACTCCAGTCTGGACAACACAGCAAGATTCCATCTCTCAAAACAAAAAACAAAGTTCTCCATAAACTGGTATTGTCTTGGGAGACATTATTAGCTCCCAATGGACTCAAAATTCTTTGTACATAAAATCAAATAGCATATTTCTCTCTATCTTCCAGTTACAACAAAAATTACGGTAAGGGACAGTAAGTGTTCTAAGAGAAGTAGTAAAGTCTGTTCTGAAACTAAAAGTTGTTCCGAAGTTTTCCAAAGACAAGCCATCATATTCTTGCCCTGCTCCCTCAGACCTGGCACTGATAACACAACAGGCTTCAGGAATTCATTTTTCTCTGAATCATTCTCCACTAGGGAATTAGCCCTGGCATTTCTAACTCCCTTGCTGGGCACAAGCAAGCCCTGGCACGACAGCTTTCCCAGAGAAATCCCTCTGTAACCTGCTCCTCTGTCAGTGCACTGATTAAGTTAGAAAAGGTGAGCCCACTTCTCTGTGGCTCGCTGACCTCAGGACATGAGGAACTGTGGATCTGAATACACGAGGCAACAGACCTAGTGCAGTGGATCTTCTAGTGGATCTGCCACTGGTACACATTTTCTTGACTGTGAGGATAGAGGCTGAAGAGCACTCAGAGCAGTACCTGATGCCATCATCTCAGAGTTTGAAGCCATGTTGCATAACAGGCAATGATGTGGGCAGTGGCGAATCTTGTTTGAAGGTAAGATCTGCCACTAGCTGTATGACTTTGGGTAAGCTACTCAGCCTCTATTTCTCAGTTTCTTTATCTGTACAGTGGAAATATTGCACAGTAGTTAAGATGTCTGGAATCAGATTGTGTTCCAATCGTAGCTCCTACACTTTCTACTTATATGAACTTGGGCAAATTACATAATCCCTTGGTGCCTCCATTTTCTACCAATACCTATGACATATAAAGACCTTAGAACAAAACCTGGCAAATAGAAAACCATCAATAAATATTAACTACCATTATGATTAGGACACAATGATCTACTCCATAAAGTTACCCTGAAATTAAAGTTACTAAGGCATGTAAAGCTCTTAACATGGTGCCTAGAGTACATAATTGTCTAATAAATATTAGCCATTATGATTGGGCTTCACAATAACTGTTAGGTAAACAGTGCCAATATTAGCATTTTATTGATAAGGAAGCCAAGGATCAAAAAAACTCAGTGACTTTCCCTCTGTTGTATGCTGACACTGACTTTACTATTCCATACTCATGCTCTTCCTAAAATTCTCTATGCCTTAAGGATCCACTATATAGAAGAGAGAAAAACTAAAATAGGCCAGGAACCTGTAATCCCAGCACTTTGGAATGCCAAGATGGGTGATAGCTTGAGCCTAGAGGTTTGAGACCAGCCTGGGCAACATGGTGAAACCCCATCTCTAAAAAAAAAAAAAAAAGAAAGAAAAATTATCTGGGCATGGCAGTGCATACCTGAAGTCCCAGCGCCTCGAGAGGCTGGGGTGGAAGGATCACCTGAGCTCAAGGGAGGGTGAGGCTGCAGTGCGCTGTGTGACAGTGAGATCCTATCTCAAAAAAATAAAATAAAATAAAGTAAAAAAGAAAAACTAAAATAGCATTCGAAGATAGACTCAGTAACATCAGCATAGGCGTTCTGAAGCTAAGTTTAAAATATAAACTAGGCCGGGCGCGGTGGCTCAAGCCTGTAATCCCAGCACTTTGGGAGGCCGAGACAGGCGGATCACGAGGTCAGGAGATCGAGACCATCCTGGCTAACACGGTGAAACCCCGTCTCTACTAAAAAAAAATACAAAAATCTAGCCGGGCGAGGTGGCGGGCGCCTGTAGTCCCAGCTACTCAGGAGGCTGAGGCAGGAGAATGGCGGGAACCCGGGAGGCGGAGCTTGCATTGAGCTGAGATCCGGCCACTGCACTCCAGCTTGGGTGATAGAGCGAGACTCCGTCTCAACAACAACAACAAAAAATAAATAAATAAATAAATAAATAAATAAATAAATAAATAAAATATAAACTAGTAAATGACGAGACTGGGAAAGATGCTTGGAAGAAAAACAAGGAGTCCAACCTTGGACACAAGTGCACTTTACTTTGTGCCACTGAAAGTGTATGCCGAATCCTTTATTAGTTTGGTTTGCTTGAATCACATTTTAAATGCACAGAGAGAGAGGTCACCCTTTGAAAATTAATTCTGTTGTAAATCTTTTTGGAATGATTATTTTTTAAAAGAAATAAGCTCCACCGTTCTATAAATGGGATTGTAGGTACAGATTTTCTGTATCTGTTTCACTCAAAACAAGCAGCATCTGTACTCAAGTGACGTGCATGCCTGCAGGTGAGTGTTGTTGGTCAAGCTCAGGTGAACAGTGAAGGTCCCTGAATACGTGACAGGGCCTAACATAGGTGTTGGTGTTTGACCTACAATGCGCCAGAAAAGCCGTAAAGGCAAACCCCCGCAATAGATCCTTCACATTACCTGTCTCTCAGCAGCATGTCAAAACTCAGTGCAAAAGTCACAGAAGAATGCCAAAGTCAAGAATACAACTGAGAACATCATCTTGAAGCTACGAATTAGTACCTGCCACCATCCAGCTGTTGGTTGCCTATAGAATATCAAGAAATTTACTTGTAACATTATCTCACTTAATACAACAATCCTGGAAAAATTATTATCCCCGTCTTATCAAAGAGGAAACTGAGGCTCAAAAGTTTAAAAGACTTGCCTGAAACTGCATAGCTCATAAGTAAAAGAATAGGAATTTGGACCCAAGTCTGACTGGCACTCAAGCCAAGCACTCTTGAAATTTTTTTTAATCTTCTTTCTACTTCTACTGGCTGACCTGGGCCAGCTTCTCCAGCTGTGACAGGATTTAGGAATGCTAATCTCCAGGCAGTGAGCTGGCCCAGGTCAGCCAGTAGGAGACCTGAGCCCATGGTCACCACTGAGAATGGTCAGCTGCTAGCCAAGCAGAAGACAACCGGTGCAACAAACAGAGCACACAAGGGTGGGGAACCTCACAGCCTGCATTTATTTAGAAAGTGATGTCTTACTCTGCACAGAGCATGAGGAGGAATTCTTGGACTCAACTGGCTTAATTATTTAAAGTATTTATTTTCCTTTAATTTTCAATTCAAACGCTTAAGAATCTGAGTGTCCTCTTTTTTCTTTCATGGGACACTAGAAAGAAGTCTCCTACTGGCTGACCTGGCCCAGCTCACTACCTGGAGATTAGCATTCTTAAATCCTGTCACAGCTGGAGAGGTTGACTGCAGATTGAGAGAGAGAGCAAGCGACAGAGAAACAGAATGGGGGAGGCATTTCCCTTGTCACTGAAAGAATGTGATGCAGGGCCTGAATGTGATTCAAACGCTGAGCTACAAGGGCAAGAACAGTTTGACAGCCATCATAGCATCTGAAATTGGGCTTCCATTCAAGAAAACTAACATCGGCTTTTAGCTACTGCCTTTGTATCATAAAGGTGAATTTCTTGAACCTGCATTTATATAGATTTATATTTTCCATATTTTTGTTCTCTTTTTCCTCCCCATTGTCAGGCTTTCTTCCCAGACTTCTTCAAGAAGATAAAACTCAACTAAAAGAGGAAAACTGCTAGGAGAAGAACCACTCAGAATTTTTTTTTTTTTTTTTTTTTTTTTTGAGACAGAGTCTCACTGTGTCGCCCAGGCTAGAATGCAGTGGCGCGATCTCGGCTCACTGCAACCTCTGCCTCCCAGGTTCAAGCGATTTTCCTGCCTCAGCCTCCCGAGTAACTGGGACTACAGGTACTAAATACCTAGCCCACCACCACTCCCAGCTAATCTTTGTATTTTTAGTAGAGACGGGGTTTCACCATATTAGCCAGGCTGGTCTCGAACTCCTGACCTTGGGATCTGCCCAACTCGGCCTCCCAAATTGCTGGGATTACAGGCGTGAGCCACTGCGCACAGCCAGAAATTTTTTTTTTAACAAAATAAATATAGATGGTGTCATAAATCATTGTGACCTGCAATGGCAGGTCCAACCACTAAGGGTGAAAGGGGTGAGCCATCATGACAGTTTTGCCCATATTGTCTCTGTAATTTCATACATAAAAGAAGTTTGCTTACTTGTTTAGATATTTTTGTTAAACAAAAAAACTAAAATTTTGACCAATGTCTTGGCATTTTAGTGACACTTATGAATAGCAAAGCTTCCCAGCTTAGCATTTTTATATTTTACTTTGAGTCCTTAAGAGAAAAAACTTATGGAAACAGATTTTTCTATAAGGACTAACAGTTTATTTCCAGATGCAGACCACAGTATTCTCATTTTCTAGAGTCTTGCAAAAATGTTCAAAATGTAGATTAGCTTGCCCCATTTTCAACAAATTTTGCATAATGAAGTACTGATAATTAAAATATCAGAATTCTTTAATGCTTAAACAAAATACATCCTGGATATTTCTAATACTAGTCTAGTTATTGTTTTCAATACCATAAATCTTACAGCATCTACTACCATATGCAAGTAACTCTTCCAAACAGAACTCCTGTGTTCCTCAGGCTGCTTGTTACGCAAAGCCCTCAGGTAGCCTATGTGATTTACAGCTATCTTCAGAGCTGGGCCACCCCACTGAATAAATGGTTTTACTATTAACAGTATCCAGTAATATATAAACATTCATCAACTCATCAGAAGGGCTGTGCTTCTGAAAAGCTGTTATCAAATCCACCTTTTTAAATCAAAGCTTCTTTTTCTTCCACTTGTATTATGAACACAGCCTGTTCCTAGGAGACAAAAATGTCTACATCATTCCATGCACATTTAGGATGTTAAGAAATGGGGCGGCCAGGGGAAACTTAGAGACCATCTAATCTAACTTCCTTGTTAATTTCTGCTTTACTATGCCACATTCCTACGTGACAGCAAGAAGCATTAGGATCACATGCATCTCACGGACCACCTCCATCCACTCCATAAAGCAAAGAGATTGTGACTTGGCCATGAGCATTGTTTTTTCTGGGTGCTAGCCAGTGGACCTCCCCAGTCGTCCATTATTAAAGAGGCTTGTTCCTTTTTTGGAGGCCTCATTCTGGCAATGGTCAACAAGTGGCAGCAACTGAGTTCACCAGCTGGGTGCCTCAGTGGTGGCAGCTGATGTTCAAATGAGATGGCCTGAAGGTCTTGAACACAGGTCACAATCCCCTCTCTCAGTCCTCTTTCATTAGTTCAGGAGTTATTTCATTACATAATTTACCTGCCTAAATAAAATCTCAGACCCCCTCAACCTGAGAAAAGTTCAGGATGTTTGTGCCAAGCAACTACTGTATGAAGAGGCTTCCTTCTGGTGAACATGTCAATGACCCTCTATGGAAAAGAAAACAGAGCAAATGTGATCAGTTTGCACGGGAGTATTTAACCACACCAGAACAGCATTCCGGAACTGGTGGATAAGGAACTTTCTGTATTTTACTACCCAAACAATAAAAGAGTCAAGTGTTTTTTTTAACAAAGATTTGTTATATTGCCTTCCAGTACATCTATGTCCCTCCCTCCCTCCTTTCCTTCTTTCTTTTCTTTTTTTCAAAGTGCAGTGGCACAATCTCTGCTCACTGCAACCTCAGCCTCCCAGGTTCAGGTGATTCGCCTGCCTCAGCTTCCCAAGTAGCTGGGATTATAGGCACCCACTACCACGTCCAGCCAATTTTGTATTTTCAGCAGAGATGGGGTTTCACCATGTTGGCCAGGCTGGTCTCAAACTCCTGACCTCAGGTGATCCACCCGCCTCGGTCTCCCAAATTGCTCAGATTACAGGCATGAGCCACGGCGCCTGGCTGGTTTATGTCTTTTATCTAATGCATGTTTTTTTCATGGCTGTGACCATATTGTGGAAAATGTTGTATTCCATTTTTTTTTTTCATTTAACATCATAACACTATTCACATGCTGTTAAAAACTTTCATTTACATCATAATTTACTTAACCAATTCCTTACTGTTAGATATTTATATTTTTCTTCTTTCATTACAAATAATGCTTCAATAAACATCCATAAGCATAAGCTTTTCTCAATGTTTTGAGTTGTTTCTCTAGGCTAGAGCCCTAGAATCAGTACTACTGGGTCAAAGAGCATGAATGTTTTATCATTTGCTTATTTTTTTAGAGTGAAAAAAATACAGCCTTATTACTAGTAAGTCATTATATATGGATTTTTAAATTATTATTTGTAGATAAGAACAATTTTAATGATATTTGTATTATCAAATTATCTTTAATTGGCCAACCAATTTTTAATGACACACTGACATGTTTGGATTATGTCAGTCCATAAGGATTCCAAAATGGCAATGACCAAAGTCTACCATAGGGCCCTTGGTTAGAAAGTATCACTCTGCATAGTACTGACTTCTAGATTAATAGCTGGATATTGCAAGGAAGATTTGATTCATCAAGGTTAATGGGCTGGGGAAAACAATGGGTCCAATTAGCAAATGGATTGTTCTTGGACCTTCTGCTAGTCTCAAAAGGATAAGCTTATGGTTCCCATGGCCCATGGCAGAAAACACAGAACAAATAACCAGGTTAAACACTGAAGTTCAAAAGTTGGCCAGTGATGGTTGTCAAGGGCTCTGTGTCCAGGAAATCCCGCCAGACAGGCACTGTTTGCAAATGGCTGGGAAATATGGTCTGTTGCCATCAAAAACAGATGAAAAGCAGGATTTGGTTAAAAGAGTAAGTCTTTGCCCAAGCAAAACCTTTCCAAAATAAAGAAACAGTGTATAGCTGTTGCCAACTGACCTCGGCTGAAAAGAGGGGACAGTCCTGTACCAATGCTCATTATAACCAGTCTCAAACTACTTAAATGGTGTTGAGTGGAAAGAAGACTTAATCACGTGAAGAACCTGCCAGCTTTGACAGTGGTAATATCCCAAACTAAAATCCTCAAGAGTATCATTAAATCAAAAATGTTTTAAACTTAAAAGTAAAATACACCAAGGTGATAGTATCTACTTCAGTGTTAAGAGAAACTACAATAATATAAACGAGGATCCATTAAGTTATGTGTTCAAAAACATCAAAATTCCAAGGGTTAGAGATATCTTTAAATAGCAACAAGGTATATAATGGGCCCTCCATCTTCACCTGTTTCACATCCTGGGATTCAACCAACATTGGCCTGAAAATATTCAAAATAAATAATGGTAGTACAACAATTTGTAAAAATGAATACAAATAAAAAACAATACAATAATACAGTATAACAACTATTTACATAGCATTTACATTTTATTGGATATTATAAGTAAATCTAGAGACGACTTAAAATATAAGAGAGGGTGTGTATAGGCTTTATGCAAGTATGATGACATTTTCTATAAAGGACTTGAGTATCCTCAAATCTGTTTATCTTCCGGGGTCCTGGAACTAATCCTTTCCGGACACCAAGGGACAACTGTATATCACACAGTGTATTCAAATGGAACAAGGGTTTATTAATAATAATCTCTTCAAGTAATGCCTTTATTAAGAATCAGTAGCAGTAGCTTTAATTAAGATTCTACCTGGGCCGGGCGCGGTGGCTCAAGCCTGTAGTCCCAGCTACTCGGGAGGCTGAGGCCAGAGAATGGCTAAACCCCGGGGGTGCAGAGCTTGCAGTGAGCTGAGATCCAGCCACTGCACTCCAGCCTGGGCGACAGAGCTAGACTCCATCTCAAAAAAAAAAAAAAAAAAAAGATTCTACCTGTAACATAGTCCCCGATGGGAATATAATTGAGTTGATATACGCAAAGTGTCTGGTACACAGTAAACACTATGAAGTATTAGTTAAGCTAATAAAGTCACAGGGCAAAAGGGAAAAGAGGAGCCTGACAACTTCCTCATTCTAATTCTTCTCTGTCCCTCCAAGCACCTCAAGATGGGACCTAGTCCACTGTCCTTGACACTCACTCCACTCACCTGAAGGGGAAGAGCAAAATAAACTTGATAATAAGCATTAGTTGCACCTCATGGGCCTGGCACCTTCCTTTATTCATTAGTGGAAATAAGGTCCCTTCCTCAAGGCAATAGCCACCCTGGGGTACCCATTTGATATATTAAATGAAATTCAAATAAACTCTTTCCATTAGTCATAAAATTTCCTATTCAAAATTCACATTATCAACTGCTTGACCAATAGAATATGGTAAATATGATGCTGTACCAGTTTCCAGGACCAACTCATGGCTCCTACTTTCTGTTTCATGGAATGCTGACTCTCGGAACCCAGCCACCATGCCATAAGGAAGCTCAAGCATTTTGTAGAGAGACCCGCTTGGAAAGAAACTGTTGCCCGGCAGACAGTCAACACCGACTTGCTAGTCATGTGGGTGAGCCCCCTTGAAAATTAATCCCCTATTCTCCAGTCAAGCCACTCCAAATGTCACTGCATGGAACAGAGAGAAGCTGTCCCTGTCAAGCAAGCTCTGTTTAAATTTGTGACCAAAATTAATGACTATTTTAACCACCCTCCCAAGCACATTATCCTAGCAAAACATAGACCTATCCTCAGGTTCTAATTATTCAACATTTCCAAATTCAAAAATGTATCAATTTTAAGAGGTAGATGGATATTTCATAATTTTTTGTAGTTTTTTTTTTTTTTGAGACAGAGTCTCACTCTGTTGCCCAGGCTGGACTGCAATGGTGCCATCTCAGCTCACTGCAACCTCCGCCTCCCAGGTTCAAGCAATACTAGTACTTCAGCCTCCTGAGTATCTGAGACCACAGGTGCACCCTCCATACCTGGCTAATTTTTGTATTTTTAGTAGAGAGGGGGCTTCACTGTGTTGGTCTGGAACTCCTACCCTCAAGTGATCCACCTGCCTCGGCCTCCCAAAATGCTGGGATTATAGGCGTGAGCCACTACACCCCACCAAGTGGATGCATATTTCAAAAAAAGCACCCAAAAATGACCAGGCATGACCATTTCTCCTTTTCTTGAAACTACAAGGTCAATCTCCTTGGGAACTTCCTAATACTTCTCTAAAAACCAACCTAAAATCCCAAAACTAATACATCCTCCAGTTCTTCAACATATAAAGTCCTTGTAAACAAAGCTACACTGACCCAGAATATGAAAAAAATGTATTTTTTTACTTTTTAAAATATTATATACTTCTATTCTTTGGCTACCTTTTAAGGATCCTCCAGTCTACTTGAGAAATAAGATGTGCAGGTTTAAAACACCCAACCAACAATGCTAAAGGCAGTATAGCAAGTAAGCAAGCCACATAATCATATGGTACAGAGGGAGTGGCTACCCCAAAACAGAAGGAATTCAACATGAGCAAGATGTGAGAGATGGGTACATTATGCTTGAAGTTACATTCACCCACAGAGATTTTACTACACTAGTGGTTGTGGCAGGTCTTATTTCTATCAGATTTTAAACTCCTTTGAACCTGGACTGCATCTAATTTTCACATTTACCATTAATAACCACAAACCAGGTCCCACTAGAAAAACTACCAACATGCATTTGCAGACACTCAAATAATGCTGGGGGAAAATGAGGAAACAATAAATTTTCCCCCACGGGAGAAAAACGTATCTAAGAGGAAATGTCAAGAAAACCAAAGGCAAAGTTCAGGTAGAATTTTCCGTCTGCAGAGTTATGATGTAAGAGGATATTTTAATATCCTTTATATACTTGAATGAACATTCACATGTATTTTTGCTAGCAACTATTTTGGAATGGGCTGAGGATTTGGATTAAAGAATAAGCAAAGCTATGTGAACAAAGGCAACCCAAGATGGGAAGGCGTTATCGGCAGCAGCATTCTCTTCACTCTGGGCCCTAAGCAACCCTGAATTCCCAGCAGTCGCAGGGTCCTAAATACTTGGGGACATTCCGACTCAGTCTCACAGACTGAAAGGTAGAGAGCACAAGATCTCAATAGGAACTGAAACTCTAGTGTTGATCATTGCCCTGACACAACTTTTAAGTGGCCACCAAACCCCTCAAATAGCTATTTTCATCCTTGTTTACACTGACCACACTGATGCTCAATTGGTGAGAAAAGCGTTTGGTTTTTTTGTTTGGTTTTGTTTTGTTTTGTTTGAGATGGAGTCTCGCTCTGTCGCCGAGGCTGGAGTGCAATGGTGCGATTTTGGCTCACTGCAACCTCTGCCTTCCAGTTTCAAGTGATTCTCCTGCCTCAGCCTCCCAAGTAGCTGGGATTACAGGTGCCCACCACCTCACCCAGCTAATTTTTGTATTTTTAGTAGAGACAAGTTTCACCAGGTTGACTAGGCTGGTCTCAAACTCCTGACCTCAAGTGATCCGCCTGCCTTGGCCTCCCAAAATGCTGAGATTATAGGCATGAGCCACGGTGCCAGGCCAGAAAAGCCTAATTTTAAAGCCAAAGATAAATAAATAAATAACCAGGCTTCTTTCTACTCTAGGTTTCAACTGTAGAAATCTATTTGCAAACTTCAAAAACTATTAACTTTGGGCAAGAATTTTTAAGATCTAAGAGGAGACTCTAAAGTTAATAGTAAGTCTTGCTTTGAGGAACCAGGGTCTCCACCCACCCTGGGCTCATAAACTGCCCCCCTCACTACCACTCTCGGCTTCCCACCAAGTCCTCAAGAAATGATTTACTAAGTTCAATCAAGGAACCAGATTCTATGAAACAATAAAGGAAAATGGAGTTCATGACTGAAATCAAGCTGGGCAGAGACATAAAGGGTCTTTGTTAATAACTGTACAAGGGAATGCAAATGAAGACAGGCTTCACAAGGAATTTTGACATCTTAATGAAGATTTATGAAGAATTTGCAACATATTAACCTCAAATACAAGGGGAATTACATAGTCACATAAAAACACTGCTTTATGATTTCTTTAGCTTAAAAATAATTCAAAAGACAGTTTCTTCATAATAATGCTAATAATTTAGATATAAAGGTTTTTTCCCCCTCGTACTCCACTCTAATTACATTCTCCACCCCCCATTACATTTCTTTCTTTGGTTAACTCTGAAGTGGTACAGCTCACTGGCATGCCCTAAAGCTGTGAACTGCCCCATTGATGAAATCATGAGAGTGATTAAATTTCTCTATTCCACACAGAAAGTTTTGTGTTACACAGTTTTCTTTGTTCATGTCCTTAGTAATGCAGAAAATCAACTGACATTTTCTCCTAATAACGATAGGAATATAAGATAATGTCAATGAAAAAAAAAATCCTCTACTAGTGCTACATAAGTGGCACACCAAAAAATAAAAAATAAAAAGCCTGTGAAGCTGTACAGATCTCAGTCAGGAACACATTTGCCACATCTATGGTCAGTGATAGTATTTTGTAACGGTCATAGATTTTATGTTGTATTTATGATACATTCATGAAATATATTCAAAAGACAGAAACTTTTTAAACCCCATAAATGTAGTAGTAATACTATTAGTAGTATATGCAAAATATTTTCGTATTATATAATATGCAAAGCATTTTTGCTTTTTATTCTCTTAATATTTATTTCATGCTCCAACCCTGTAAGACAAGTATTATACCAACTTTATAGGCAAAGGAACTGAGAACTAGAAGTTATTAAATAACTGGCTTAAAATCATACTGCCAACACTGCCAGACAATGGCTGAGGCCTCATTCCCTGTGATAGGGCCGCCCCCTCCAGCTCACTGCATGCACACCCCAAGACATCCCAGGAAGGGGCTTGCACAGGACTTTAAGGGCATGTGACTTGGCTTCCATCTGTACTTATCATCCAGAGGAGCTCCTTAGCTAAAAGAGAAGCTAATCTCAGGAAATCAATGCTAGCAGGGCCAGGTTTCACTCTTAGGGTTCTATCTCAACTTTTAGCTACAATTTAGAAAATGCAGGAAGTGAAGGAAGGAGGTCAAAGAAAGAGCCCTGGGACTTCCAGGAGGGCCAGGTGCTCCCTGTGTCACAGTTGCTGCTACAAGGGCTGCATTAATCCCTAGTCCCCTAGCCCAGCCCCATTCCTCCCAGCCCACATGCTGACCAGCTGCTCAGTGTTTCTCTGTAGGGTATGTGAGGGGCAGATGCAGGCCAGCCCGAGGCTGCTGGCCTTCCGTGTGCTGCCCTTCCTGCCGAAGTGGTATTGGCCCTTCCTCACACCCTCCCAGTCTGCTCAGATCAGACACGCTGGCAGGCCAGAAGGCAGGTGGGAGGACAGGTGCCAGGAAAAACCAGGCACAGAGAAAGGCCCACACAGAAGCTAAAGCCGTAAGTTCTGCATTCTCACCCATGGAGCAAAGGGGGGAATTGTCAATGGAAGGCTTGAGATACTGAGGTTCATAGTCACCTTATCCCTTGGATTTCAGGGTAGTGAGATTCATGGATAGGCTTCAAAGCCTGTGCACTGAAGGAGGGAAGGATCACTAATTGAGAAAACAAGTAATTTAGACAGAAGGAGCAGCACTGAAGGTCCAGAGGCCAGAGACAGCACAATACATAGGAGAAACTGTAAGATCATCAATATGGTTGGAGAGTAGAGAACTGGTCACAGGGCCTCTCGTAAGCTAAGACATTTGAACTTTATCCTAAATGCCAAATGAGGAGCTTCAAAGCGCATGCACAATTAAGACATCTGTCTTTTTAGAAAATCACTTTGAACACAGCATGAGAGTGGATCAGAGGAGAGTAAGACCAGCTACCGGGTGGGAGACCAGTTAGAAGACTATCGCAGGAGCACAAGCAAAGGATGATGGTGATCTACACTAGAAAACATAGACAAGGGAGCAGGTTATGGAGGAAATGTATGAGGTGGGACTGAGAGAACTTGGAGGACTGGATGTGATAGGTGAGGATGAAATAATGGGTGAGGTAGTAATTTGAGCAATGTGGTTACTGAGTTCCGTAACAATGGAGAAGGAGCAAGCTTGAGAGTGAGAGAATGAATTTGCTTTGGACATGTTGCCTTTGAGGTGACTGTGGCACATGCAAGTAGATGTGTCTAATGGGCAAAAGAATAGGGTATCCAGCACTCAAAAGAAAGATTTGTGCTAGAGATTTAGACTACAGACTTATCACCATACAGTTGCTGAAACATTTTCTCTAGTTACTAAAATGTGGTCCTGAGTTACAGACTCCCTCAAGCCCCAGCCACTCCATGAAGCTGCTTTCTTACCACTAGTTAACATTCTGAAGTCCTCTCCTGAATCTAATTTCCTGACCAATACCACTGAGATACTGGGGAAACAAGAGAACACAGCTATAAAGACAAACAGGTACTGTCACAGGTGGCATACTGCTATGGTGTGAATGTCTGTGTCCCCACCAAATTCATATGCTGAAACATAAACTCCCAACATGGGGCCTTTGGAAGATAATTAGATCATGAGGGCAGAGCCCTCATGGAATGGGATTAAGGCCCTCATGGAATGGGATTAAGGCCCTCATGAAAGAGGCCAGAGAGCTTGTTTATCCCTTCTACCATACGATGACTCGGGTAGAAGGCACGACCTATGAAGAACAGGCCCTCACAAGACACCACATCTGCTGGTGCCTTGATCTTGTACTTCCTAGCTACGAGAACTGTGAGAAATAAATGTTTGTTGTTTCCTAAGCCACCTAGTTTGTGATATTTTTGTTACAGTAGCCTGGACAGACTAAGAAACATACTAATTATTTCATGTATATGTATTTTCCTGTCCCATTCAGCCTTAAGCATTTCAGGTCAAAAACGTGTCTGCTATATGCCCTGGGTTTCTCTAAGGTAGTCTTAGTTTCGAACATTCTGGCCCTGTGCATTCTTTCATCATTAAAATTTCTAAGAAATCCCAACATTTCCTCAAATAGTAACTGACCAAATCTAGTCAGTAAACATTATAATATATAGGTCATGAAACACTGAGGTCTACAAAAGACACACAGAACTATGGGGTGAGGAAACATCAGTATTTGTCACTAAATTACGTGAATAATAGCTTATATTGATAAAGCTTCTTTTGTTGGGGGAGGGTAACATACCACTTACAGGCTCATTCAAACCAAGTGCTGAGAATACAGTGATGGGCAATACAGACTCCACCTTCATCCAGCTTCTTGTCAGATGACATAAACAATTACAGTTGCTCAGAAGAAGTAAGGATGCTAACAGGGGAAACTTCAGTCCACAGAAAAATCAGGGAAAGCTTCCATAAACAGAAGACCTTTTAAGGTGGGACTTACCAGGAATTAACTAGATGATAAAGTCAGAGAAGGAAGAGATCCCAAAGGGCGGCAAATGTGTGTGTGAAAGACCTGAGGTCAGATTTAACTTTATTCAAAAAGAAGTGCGAGGTATCCACTCTGTCTAGAAGTAGAACAAAGTCAGGAGTGGCCTGGAGGGGTGTGATACAGAGTGAATGCTTTCGCTATTGTTGGACTATTAGTTACGGTTATAACACTATTATTACAACGGTATTTTTTTTTATTTGTAAAGCCCAACAATGCCACCCTCCTAAAAACAGACAAAATTAATGATATCAAGGCAAAACCATGATACAGTTTTAACAGATACTACTATTTTCAGTTGCTTTTACTTCTTGAAATATTCATCTTTTTTTAGTATTCATTGAATAAATGCATGTGAAATCTTCCTGGATAAGGAGAGATGTGTAACACAAATATAAATTGACTAATGTTGCTCAGAAGACTGACAGCACGGGTTAACTTCAGCGTCCTTTGAGAATTTGACATAGTGATTTCCTTTTCTTTTTTGAGACGGAGTCTCGCTCTGTCGCCCAGGCTGGAGTGCAGTGGTACAATCTCAGCTCACTGCAACCTCTGTCTCCCATTCACGCCATTCTCCTGCCTCAGCCTCTTGAGTAGCTGGGACTACAGGCGCATGCCGCCAACGCCCAGCTCATTTTTTGTATTTTTAGTAGAGACGGGGTTTCACCGTGTTAGCCAGGATGGTCTCGATCTCCTGATCTCGTGATCTGCCCACCTCGGCCTCCCAAAGTGCTGGGATTATAGGTGTGAGCCACCACGCCTGGACTTGACATAGTGATTTTCTAAAGAACGTACTGAATTGATCTTCCCTAAAGTTTTAAGTTGACTGAAGTACTTTCCAAATTAACTAATATAGCTAAAACGATTGAATTCATTCCTTGTCAGTGAGGAATCAGAGTTCTCTTCAATGATTAACGACTCTAGGAGACTGCAAAAGTCAACAAAGACCTGTGTGACTGTAAAATTTCCTCTGGTAATTCAAAAACATTACTCAAGAGATTTCCTAAGAGATAACTGAAACAAAAAAAAGAAAAATAAGTAATGAATAAGTACACCTCTTCTGAAAAGTACAAATAAAACTACCTACCCAGCATCTTCAACAGGAGATTCTATTAGAATGCAAGTTTCGTGAGGGCAAATAAATAGTTTAGTCTTCAAGGCTTAAGCCAGTGCCTTGAAGCACATGGTAGGTACTCAAGAACTATTTGTTTCATGAATGAATAAATAAATGGATAACTAAAGTAACTGCAAAAATCAGTATCGGATATTGTTGAATTCTGAGTTTAATTATTCATATAAATGTATTATTTTAAATAAAAATAGTGTAAATGCCTAATTGCCCATTATATAACTTCAAGAAAGACTGCACAAAATAGAAAAAAATTTTATTTAGAATACTATTGTAACTACCCTACCATCTGTTTCACACACATGCACACACACAAATGTGCACAAACACAAAACCACAATCACCAGAGTCTGCACAGTTAGCATATATTAGTTTCTCAACAAATATCTAAATATCTATATTTCTTTTTTCTTTTTTTTTTTTTTTTTTTGAGATGGAGTCTCGCTCTGTCGCCCAGGCTGGAGTGCAGTGGCACAATCTCTGCTCACTGCAACCTCCACTTCCCAGGTTCAAGCCATTTTTCTGCCTCAGCCTCCCAAGTAGCTGGGACTACAGGCATATGCCGCCAACGCCCAGCTCATTTTTTGTATTTTTAGTAGAGACGGGGTTTCACCGTGTTAGCCAGGATGGTCTCGATCTCCCGATCTCGTGATCTGCCCACCTCGGCCTCCCAAAGTGCTGGGATTATAGGTGTGAGCCACCACGTCTGGCCTAAATAATTTTTTAAAAGGTAAATTGCAAGAATTATCAGAAAAAGAACCAAAACACAAGTGATAAAGGGTCTAAAATGTTATGATCTGCCAAGTGGCTCACACACTATAATCTCAGCACTTTGGGAGGCCATGGCGGGAGGACTGCTTGAGCCCAGGAGTTTGAGACCAGCCTGGGCACCATGGCGAAACCCTGTCTCTACAAAAGAAAAAAAATAGAAATAATACAAAAATCAGTGAGCTGTGGTGGCATGCGCCAGTAGTCCCAGCCACTCAGGAGGCTGAGGTAGGAAGATTGCTGGAGCTTTGGAGATAGAGGTTGCAGTGAGTCCTGATCACACCATTGCCCTCCTGCTTAGGTAACAAAGTGAGACCTTGTCTCAAAAATACTAATTAATTAATTAATTAACATAAAATGTTAAGCTCTACATGAAGTCCTAGAAGTCATCTAGTCCAATCTCATCATGTACCAGATGGGCGACCAAGGTCCAAAGTGCCATTCAGCTTTACACTAATGGGGCAAGGACAAGAACACTGGACTCCTCAAGAGCCGTCCAAACTCCACCAGGGGATTTTCTTCACAAGTCTGGGTTAGCTAATCACCATCAGATGACCCACTAAAAGGTGCAGAATGTGTAACGTGTTATCCACTACACCTCCTCACCTAAGAAACTACTGCACTAATTCACCAGGATAGGGTCAGCAAACTATGCCCTGCACCCAAATCCTACCCACTACCTGTTTTTGTACAACAGGGAATCTAATAATGGTTTTTACATTTTTAAATAATTGTAACAAATTAAAATAATACTATTTTGTGACATAGGAAAATTCAAATTTTTGTGTCCATAAATACAGTTGTATTGGAACACAGCTACTCTCATTTGTTTCTAAAACTGTCAATGGCTGCTTTCATACCACAATAGCAGAGCTGAATAGTTAAAACAGGGACGGTATGGTCCACGAAGTCTGAACTATTTACCTCTAGCCCTTTACAGAAATGTTTCTCGATCTTTGCACTAGAAGAGAGTTAATGTGACTTTAGTAAGTTTCACCTTCAAAAGAGCCAGGGTTGTCCCCACCAACCAGTTGCAGTCACTCACATGCTATTTCCTCTTCTTTGATTGCTAAAACTCCACAGCAAACCAATGTTTTTACCAGTCACCCAGAAAACAAAGATAAACGTTTCCACAGAGGAAATAATAACCTTCCTTTTCCAAGGTCCTCCTCTGCCTCACTTCCAGTGAAATTAAAAGCAATTCTTCATTCGCAGGGGGTCTGTGTCATTTTCCAACAGAATTCAAAGGACATTAGTTCACTTTTACAATGAAGGGCTCGGGGAGAAGAAAAATAGCTAGTAGTGAGTTTATCCTAGGAAAAAAAGGAACGTTTAACATTATCTGGAACTGAAAGCATTTTTGTTTTCCCTTGAGATGTTATTCTTTCTAATATCAAATGCAAACTGCCATTATATACTATACATCTTCTAAAAATTGAAAATCATAATATCCATACTTAAAATTCAACTTTCCAGTTTTTCAATTGCAAGCAAAGTACCAAATTCATACCTGCTCAATGTTGCAAAATGATTTTAAAATGTAATGATGTTTTTGTTTGATTTTGTTTCATAGTATTTTCCTCTACGGATGTACAAAACACTCCCTTGTAACAAATAAACTAAGAAAATCCCATTCCCAGGGTCTTGGGAAATAACTGTAAGGGTGTCTATGTTCACTTTTACATCATGAACCCAGCTGTTATGCTCCTAAAGTTACAAATGGCCGCTCTTCGTTTTAATAGCAAATTTAAAGAAACCTAATGTTAGTTCAACACAGGTAAACAGTCTCTCACACAGTATAAATAAAGAATTCTTTGAGTTGTAAATAGTAGTTGCTCAAAGTAGTGGAAGGGTGGCTGAGGAAGACAGAGAAAAGACGCCTTCTCTCCTCTCTTTCTAGCAGGGCAGGCCAGGGAAAGGAGGCAAGATACCAGAAGGCTGGAAGAGCTCAGCCATCCAGGACAGCAGGGTTGCCAACTTCAGAAAGCAGCCACCATTCATTCACTGGTCACTCATTTGTCAAACATCAGCTGAACACTCTCCTATTTATACAACATCTGGGGGACTCAAAAGAAGAAAACAGCCTGGACACTGCTGTTCATAAGAAGCCTTACTGTCCAGGCACAGTGGCTCACACCTGTAATCCCAACACTTTGGGAGGCCAAGGCGGGAGGATCGCTTTAAGTCAGGAGTTTGAGACCAGCTTGGGCAGTGAAGCAAGACCCCGTCTGTACAAAAAAAAAAGTTTTTCATTAGCTGGGCATGGTGGTTCATATGCCTGTGATCCCAGCTACTCGGGAGGCTGAGGTGGGCAGATAGCTTGACCCGAAGTTCAAGGCTGCAGTAAGCTATGATTGCACCACTGCTCCAGCCTGGGTGACAGCGAGACCTTATCTTTAAAAGTAAAAATAATAGTAAAAGTTTTTAAAAACTCCTTTTAAAAAGAAGACTACTAACATGCAGGTTAAGGCAAAATGCACACAGAATCAAAAAAGCTACATAGCAAGACAGTGAGCCATGCCAAGAGTCAGCTAACTACAGCCTGCAGGCCAAGTCTAGCTGGCAGCTTGTTTCTGTGAATAAAGTTTTATTTGAATATGGCCACATCCACTTATCTATGTATTGTCTACAGATGCTTTGACATTACAATGGCACAGTTGAGTGGAAGCAACAGAGACCATGTGTCTGGCAAAGCCAAAAAACAATCTGGACTCTCAGAAAGTTTGCCCATCCCTGACATATGCCAGAGAGGGATCAACCCAACTGGAGTAATCAGAGAAGACTATATGGAAGTACTGACATTTGATCTAAGTTTTGGTTACTCAACGTTTCAAAAAGCAAAAATGGGAAAATCATATTGTGAGGCGCAGAATGGCCAAGACAAGATGAGTCTGAGCAACGAAAGGACTGAATTTGAATGGGGTACGGGATATGAGGTGGGGAGTTGTGGCAAAGTGGTTAATGATGCTTACCCACACTACATGGTTTAACAGTTAATAACACAGCTCCAGAGTGTTTGCTAGCTTACTGGAAGTGTCATTCCCCTTTTCTGTAGCTTCCTTCACATTTATGGCTAATTCCATAGCTCACAAACATGTTTGTTCACTGATTGATTACTATGATCAATCAAAAGTTTGCATGTCAGTTTAATTTCAAAAACACTTATATTTACATTATTACCTAGACTTACATTTAAACCTCAATCACATCAGACATTACTATTCCTACTTGATGAATGATAAAAACTGGGCAACTCACCTCATGGCCCATACGAAGTCAGAGGAAAGAGACTGGCTTAGAATTCTGGATTCTCCAACCCATCTCATGACCTACCTTAGGAAGACACTCATATTGGAAAAGTTACCACCTGGACTGCATTCTAGACCAGAAATTCTGATAATCAAACACCAAATAATAAAACAGGAATGCTTTTTTGGTACATATCCTTGCTGTATCTGAACTGTGGCCTGACAGTAGCTCAAAATCCACATCAAGGACCGAGTTTGAGGTACATTCATTTTGTACTTAATGAAATCTGGTCAATTCACATCATTTTGTTACAATGGGCATTGGGTAAATGTTCTCATGGATTAACTTAAACCATTATAAAAGGGGAAAAGAAAAAAACAAATAAACTCCACCTACCAATATATACCTTGGCAGTTGGATCATCTTTATTTTGCACTGGAAACCTAGAACCCTTAAGAGAAAGTATCATTTGTAATTAATTTTCCTGTCCTTTGTACTTGTGAGTACACAGGTGGTGTTCAGATGAGTCCCTTAAAAGCCCCTGTTGCCTGCCAATTAAGTAATAATATTTTCTTTTCAGGGAAGTGCCATAAAACAGATTAGAATATCTTGGGTCACTGAGTATTTCCTATGCAGGAGGATATGAGGCTGGACACTGAATTTCTCCACCAGCAGGATATTCAGTGTGATGAGTAAATTAGCAATTAGCATGGAAAATAGGAGTTATTCTCAGCATTTGTCATACAAGAGATCAGAATTTCCGCACTTACCAAGTCTGTATAAATGGTTTCTTTAACTATGAACATCGTCTCCTCTTAACTCCTTGCCCATGTCTCTCCACTCACACTCCACCTCCACTGATCCCCCAAAACATCTCTTCCTACACAATGTTTGATGTTTTATTCCTTTCCCTGCTTGCTTTACACAAGCCTGTCTAGAGTCCTCTACAACTAAATTATTTCCATCATTATTAACTTTAGAACATGGTTCCAATGCCGGTCTGCAAACCATTCTGAAATATCCAGTAGCCCTTCTTCCAAAGTGCAGGTGGGTAGGCTGGCAGCAGAACAGAAAGGCATTTTTATACTTTCAGGATCATAAGTGGAGAGCTACACTTTGCTAGTGTATTGTCTTCCAGCATCCACCATCTCCTAGCCTTTCCCACCACCCACCTCTTAAAGCCTGGGCAGTCTCAGAAGGCAGATCAGGCAATGTAAAGGCACAGGACCAGACAGAATCATGTATGAAAGCCTAACACAGCTTAGGGGACTGGCCTAGCAACTATGGCCAATTATCCTCTTTCTTGGCCTAATGAGATTAAGTCATGAAGATGAGTACCACTCCCCACCATTAGTAATGAGAATGCAGAGACAAGAACCAGGGACCAAGGAGAGAGTTAAAGACAAGCAGCAAGATGAAGGGTAAAAGTTTGGTGGTTTAGACACATTATCTGTCTCCCCCTGACATACTCAATACAGCCAATCTCCACTCCCAGCATGTCTTCTTTGATTTACTAACTTATATTCTTTTGTTCATTTTTTTTTTTTTTTGACAGAGTCTCACTCTGTTGCCCAGGGTGGAGTGCACTGACACAATCTTGGCTCACTGCAGCCTCGACCCTCCCTAAGTTCAAGCGATCCTCCCACCTCAGCCTCCCAAGTAGTTGAAACTACAGGTGCACACCATCATACCCAGCTATTTTTTAAAGTTTTTGTAGAAATGAGGTCTCACTCTGTTGCCCAGGCTGGTCTTGAACTCTGGGACTCAAGCGACCTGCCTGCCTCTGCCTTTCAAAGTGCTGGGATTACAGGTGTGAGCCACTGCACTGTTACTTGTTTAACTATCAAATAATCCACGCTCATGGTGAAAGAAAATCCATGCTCATGGTGAAAAAAAAATTACACAATCCAGGTAAACAAAAATGAGAGATAGAGAGAGATGAATGGAAAAAAGAAAGAAGAGAAAATACATAACTTCCCTATCCATTACTAACACTTCAGTACTGGCTTCCAAATGTGTTCCCGCTTAAATGTCTTTTGAGGGGTCTTGCTTGAACTGCTTTCAAACATCAGATTTTACTTACATTTCATCTGGGAAAATCAGTCCTGAGAGCTATTACTGACATGCTGCCATGTGCAGCATGACTGTTGGGTCAACAACAAACCGTACATTCAACAGGGGGCCCGTAAGATCATAATAGAGCTAAATAACTCCTATTGCCTAGCGACATCATAGCAGTAGAAATGCAGTGGCACAACATATTACCTTTCTCTATGTTTAGATACACAAATACTTACCATTGTATTTGTACCAGTGTACCATTGAATACCTACAGTATTCAGAACAGTAGGAGCAATAGGCTGTGCATACAGCCTAGATGTGTAGTAGACTATACATTCTATGATGTTCACACAACAATGAAAACATCTAATGACGCGCTTCTCGGAACATATCCACATCAAGCAATACATGACTGTACTTTTCAAAGGCAATAGCACTGATGAATAAGAATTTTTTTTTCATGTAGTATAATATAAATATTGGATTCTATATCTTCCTCCAAAATTAATAAGGCTCTTTTGACCTAAGAAGTCTTTTACAAACAATGTGAACATCTTTCAAAAGGAGACATCAGAATGATAGCTTAGGGTGGGCATGGTGGCTCATGCCTGTAATCCCAGTACTTTGGGAAGCTGAGGTGGGTGGATCACTTGAGGTCAGGAGTTTGAGACCAGCCTGGCCAACATAGTGAAACCCCATCTAATACAAAAATTAGCTGGCAGGCACCTGTAGTCCCAGCTACTCGAGAGGCTGAGGCAGGAGAATCACTTGAACCAGGGAGGTGAAGGTTGCAGTGAGCTGAGATGGTGCCATTGTACTACAGCCTGGGGAACAAGAGCAAAACTCTGTCTCAAAAAAAAAAAAAGAACGATAGCTTAGGTGATGGTTACAGGGGGGTACATTATATTACTCTACTAGTATTGAGGTATGTTTTAAATCTTCCATTAGAAAAAAGTGTTTTGCATATGCTCCTAAGTGCTAATCTATGTGCAGACTAGCAGGTGGCATGCTCCCTAAATGAAATAAACAATATTGTGAACTTTCAAAATGTCACTCTTAAAGATTTGCAGACATGTCCTACTTTGGTGCAGAAATACCTATAATTCAGCTCTGAAAATTGCATTCAAAACACTGGTTTCTGCCATTTTTTTAATAAGGATTTCTTCTTTGGTCACTGATTTATCAGACTCTTAAAAACTAGCTCTATACACAAAATTATATGCTCTCTAGAATTTGCTTTAAAATAATATAGGTAGCAGTCAACCATTACAAATTTAAAACGTTTCTAAAAGAGGGAGGGGATCAACAAATAAGAATGGCAGAATGTGGACAATTGCTGAAGTGGAGGGATGGTGGGTACATGGGAAATTACCATACTGTTCTTTTATGGATATTTCCATAATACAAAGTTTAACAAAAATCATTGTGAATATATATTGCTCCAATTATGAATTAATATTTTGTATCCAGTACACAAATAATCAAGCTCTACTGGAATGGCTACTTACTACATGTCCAGCACTATTTCTAGCACTTGATACCCATCAGTGGCTTGAGACACGCCTGTTCAGTTAGTATTATTGGTCTAATTTGATATCTGAGGAAACAGATCGAAAGAAACAACCCCCTTGGCCAAGGACTCAAGGCAAGTGAAATGGAGGAGGGGTAGCGGCCACACCACAGAGGTGTCTGCCACACATATTGTTTGGTCTCTTTATAAATATTATTGTACGTGAGCATGTCTGTTTCATTGTCACTTGCAGTATTTTAGTGCATCCTGTTTTTCTAGAAAAAATGAATCAGCCTCTCTCTGTTTATCCAAGATAACAAAACAAAAAAAAAAGTCCTGAGAACAATATTGGTCTGATGGAGGCCATCCTGACTGAAAGAGGAAACGTCCCTGAGTCAATATCCTCAGTGAGAGACATCCCTTCATAAAACAAACCAGGAATATTCCAACAAGGTTCAAATAAGCATAAACATCCACAGAGTTCAGTGGAAGCTACACTGCACTCAGCCACCGGCATTTTTTACTGCCTGTGGGCTTTTCCTGTCTCATCGCAGACTCAGTTCTCAAACTCTATTCCCTCAAATGTCTCAGGCTTTTAAGCTTCCATAAGATCTCATTTTTCCCCTTAATTGAGAATGCCCACTTCCCATCCTTTCTTTCTGCCTATGAAAATTTGATCCTATCTTTAAAAATTCAGCTCAGGGAACACCCTTCTCTGTAATCCCATGTAATGAAATCCTCTGGCTAGAACTACGTATTTCTTCCTCTGTACTTTCCTAATAAAATGGCTGTCCTCTCTCTCTCTCTTTTTTTTCCCCCCGAGACAGAGTTTCACTCTTGTTGCCCAGGCTGGAGTGCAATTGCACAATCTCGGCTCACCGCAACCTCTGCCTCCAGGGTTCAAGTGATTCTCTTGCCTCAGCCTCCTGAGTAGCTGTGATTACAGGCATGTGCCACCATGCCTGGCTAATTTTGTATTTTTGGTAGAGACGAGGTTTCTCCATGTTGGTCAGGCTGGTCTCGAACACCCGACCTCAGGTGATCTCCCTGCCTCAGCCTCCCAAAGTGCTGGGATTACAGGCATGAGCCACTGCACCTGGCCTACTGTCCTCTCTTTTAATAAATTTCCTTCATTCTGTCAGGTATTATGAGAAGTCATATTCAGACTTCTTTCTAAAACTGAACCTAAGTTATTTAGGACAAAAGTCACGTACTTATTCATTACTACATCCCACAGTCCCGGCACAAACTAGAAGCTTAATGTGGAAGAAAAAGGAAGAAGGAGGGAGAGAGGAAATGTTGCTTTATATGCATAGGCCAGAGAGTCTAATAAGGGGGTTAGGTTCTAAAGTCACCAAGAAAAAGCAAAACTAATGTCGAAAAAAATGCCCCTGAAAATCTCCTAACTGCATATTAAGTTTATGTGCCATTTTTAGACATGCTATCTCTTAATAAAACCAGTACACCCAGTTTTACCTCCCACTTTGGAACAGATAGCTGAGAAGATAGCTGGTTTACATTTAGGAGCCACATTGTGCTATGACAAGGTAGTCACAATTTGAGGGTCTCCTGGGGACCATGATGAGCAGAACGAAAAACGAACTTTCCTCTCATCTCACTCTCACTCAAGGGCAATTGGATTGGAGCACTGTGCAATCCGTCTTCTCTTTCCTTCTGTCCCCATCTCTCCAGGCTCATGTAGTAGCATGTAGATGAGCCATTGTCCACACAATGTAACTTTACTGTGCTTCTTCAAGTTCAGAACCACTAGAGGCTTATGGCTTTCCATGATTAGCCACTTTTCATTATTTCTAACTGGCCTCATTCTAACAAAGGATTTGGAACCTTTTAAAATTCCATAAATCAGGTGGCTCATGCCTGTAATCCCAGCACTTTGGGATGCCAAAGCAGGAGGATTACCTGAGGTCACAAGTTCGAGACCAGCCTGGCCAACATGGTGAAATCCCGTCTTCACTAAAAATACAAAAATTAGCTGGGCATGGTGGCACGTGCCCGTAGTCCCAACTACTTGGGAGGCTGAGACAGGAGAATCACTTGAATCCGGGAGGTGGAGGTTAACAGTGAGCAAGGATCGCATCACTGCACTCCAGCCTGGGCAACAGAACAAAACTCCATCTCAAAATAAAGTAAAATAAAATAAAATTCCATAAATCATGCCAATATTATCCATGGACTCTGAAAAATCCCTCCTATGGATACAAAAATAAAATGCAGAATATCCACCATTGGCTAAAAGAAAACAACTGTTATTATAGTACATGCACACAGAAAAATCTGGAAGGATGTATACCAAAGCAAACAGTGGATATGCAAATGATAGACCATGGGAGATTTTCCCCCCTTAATTAACAAAGAACTATAATTACTTTTGAAATAACTTTTAAGGGCTACTTTTTAAAGGCTACTGTCAATTTCTTAGGGATGGACTAAAACAAGAGATTCCAAAGATAAAGCCTGTGCTCTTTGCAGGCATGTCCTCTCAGAAGGGCGTCTGAGAATAAGACGTTCAAAGGACTGAAGAATGGTATGAAGGACTCCTTGAGCCAACAAGCTGCCTGCCCGGGCTGGCCACAAGCCTGGGGCTACAATGTCTTGTAGCCAACAGATACATCCGGGCATGCTGGTGGGGTCAGCAGACACTGAGGCACTGGTACCAAGCTTGAGGTAAGGAGAACAACATCTCCTGAGCATCCATCTGTGCTGGTCTTGGTGCCAGCGATCCAACATGTATTTATCTCTAATCCTTACACCACCACCGAAGGCAGGCAAGAGGCAAGATAGCTTACTCAATGTCACATAGCCAGCGTTTGAAGCTCAGTAAGCCAAGCTCCAGAAAGTGCTCTTTAATAATCTAATAGTTATGAAAAAGATGTGGTCCCCACATATCTGAAGCTTACAGACAAATGCATAAAAAGAGAGAGATGCAATGTCAGATGTGAAAAATATCATTGAAGAATAAGTACAGGGGTTTTGAGGAGTACATAGGAGAAAAACCTTAAAACAGGCAGAGTCGAGACTTGAACCCAGCTCTATTTAGACATAAAGTCTCTGTGCCTTGCATTATACTAGGCTGCCTCTCCACACTGTAGGAGCCTGGAAAGGTAAAGGAAGCTCCAGCTGAGAGGGCAGTGACTTGACAAGTACAAATCTGTTCCCTCTTCTCCTTCCCCTTCCCCACTACCACCTGGGCTTCTGAAAGAATCAATGCAGGAGCCAACATCTCCTTCAACCCATTGACGTCTGTGAGATACCCAGAGACATTCAACCCAGAGATATCCAGACTGCTTGCCAAACAAGGAAATCCAAGATAAACGTGCCATTCTGTCATGACCTCATCCTGCTGAGAGACAGACAGAAACAAAGGCAGAGAGGAATAGCCTTGCATGTTTTCATGGCACCTTTCAGGAGGAGATGAAATTCACCATCAGTCACACCTCTTGGAGGTTGTACCACTTAGCTGATGAGAAACAGACAGAGAGGCAGGGAGTAGGGACACTCCTGAAGGCAATCCTATAGGAGCCCCCTGAAACTGAAACTTCGTGAAGAAGATAAACAGCACTGCTCCCCTCCCCTTCAAACTCTTCACACTGACAGGAGTTCCTATGGGGCAGTGTTGGTCAGGAGTATTATTAAAAAAGAAACCAGACCAGATTAGTGACTCACACCTGTAATCCCAACACTTTGGAATGCCAAGGTGAGAGGATTGCTTGAGGCTAGGAGTTCAAGACCAGCCTGAGCAATATAGTGAAATCCTGTCTCTACCAAAAGAATTTAAAAATTAGCCAGGCCTAGTGGCATGCTCCTGTAGTCCCAGCTACTCAGGAGGCTGAGGCGGGAGTATCACTTGAGCCTAGGAGTTCCAGGTTACAGTGAGCTATGATCATACCACCGTACTCCAGCCTGGGGGACAGAGTAAGATCCTGTCACGAAAAACAAACAAACAAACAAATAAACACGTATATAGCACCGGTTGATGATTTCTTCAATCTCCACACTCTGTTTATTTTTATTAGAGCACAACAAAGGTAATCTTGTTCAAGCCTACTACTTTAGGTTTAGGCTTGAACGGACTGCCGAGGGACACAGTTTACCTTTCTTGCCCAAAAATGTGATAGCCCCAGTAATACTGCCTTCTTGGGTGCTGGTTAATCCTCGCCAGGCTGAACCTGGAGATCTTATTCTATCAATGGTCTGGTTCTCTCGGGATCTCACAGATTGATTTCTAAATTTTGTTATCCAAATTGGTGGTCCATTAGAAGGACCCAGGATTCCATCATTACACCTTCCTTTAGTCATCCAATTTGGGACTTAGCTCCATTTAACATCTACATGCTTTGATGTATTTTGGTCCTGGGCTCCATCATATAGCACTCTTATAAAAAGACACTTTCTTAAATTCTACAAACAGCTTTGTTGGGTAGGTGTTTTCGTATCATCTCAGTTTAGAGATGTTGCAAAACCCAAACATTCTGACTCAGAATCCATATTCTTAACCACTACACCAGATTGCCTCCTCCAAAGAGGGTTTCAGACAACTCAGTTTCTTTATTTTTTAGATAAAGAACCCATAAAGGGAAGCGTGGCATACAGAGTATAAACAGAGGTCATGGACACCCCAACCTCTGTGATATGAGATCTGAGGATCTAACTGGATCTTTTTGGAACCTCTTTGGTCAGTCATTAAATTGAGGCAACCACACAATTCATCTTCTAAGACTATAGTAGGTGTTACCACAGAGCTCAGCTGGATTGACAAGTCTTGATGAAGGAGAGAATTTGTGGTCAGTGCCTTCAAACTTAGTTCCAAGTGCCTTAAGGAAGATCCTCTGGGGAGCTGCATCTCATATGTTCTTCTGCACCCTTCCTCCACCACACACACACACACACACACACACACACACACACACACATACACATACACACACTCACCTTCTTTGTAAAAGACTTCCTTAAAACAACAGAGTATCTTATCTACTCCACATGACAGAGGATGTTTTTCTAGGAGGCAACACAAATGCCTAGATCATTTTTATCTAGGTCCTATTTATCTATCTAGGTCCTCAAGTTCCAGCTCAAATCCCATCTGTCTGGAAACTAATAGCATTTCCATCGCAAAAAGTTACAATTCCATCTGCCCCACATGGAGGAATAAACCATACCTCTAGGATGCAGAGCTAGGAGACCACACACATCAGCCTTTTCACAAGAATCTCAAGCTTTTCAACTGTAGTGTCCTCTGACTATTCTCTTTTCTCAGAATGACACAAGTGGAGAGAATGCAAACAAACTACCAGAAATCTGGAGCATCATAAAAGAATCCATGTCACCCTTGATAGGAACAATTCTGTATTGAAATTAATTTTGCTGAATGAACCACAGATTCCTGAAAACAAATGTTCTGCCACTCTTACTTTTTGGTCCTGAAAATGTCACAGAATAACATGCTTTTTCTACCTTAGCTTTTGCTTTGCTTAAACTGTTTTGAAGTATACCAAATATGGCATTTTAAAGGGCAAAAAATATGAACCCAACAGTTTTTAGGCCTCCCTTATAAAGAAATAGTCCTTGTTTTTAAACTTTTCAAGTTTCTTAAATTTGCTTCTTTGCTGTCTGCTTTTAAAAATTCCAGACAGTAATTCTAATCACAGAAGTCTTTGTGAAACTATATTTCTGTATTTTTTTTAACTCAAGTAATGTTATTGGAAGGAAGCAGAAAACCACACTGCCCAAACAGAAGTGACTAATGCTAGTAGCAAGTGCTGTAATAAATAAGTCCCCAAGAGCAAGAGACCACTGCACCACAGTAGCCTGTTGTATTTTCCCATGGTCAGGACTATTTGAAGACCAGCAAACAGATTTTCCAGATCTCTTGATGTGTTAATCAAGGTAACCAGGTGCAACTCCTTTCACTAGCAATCTTTTGCTAAAGATGATAGAAAAAATACAGGAAAAGCAAAATCTAAAGACAGGAAGAAGTCCAAATGAAACATTCACTTAGAAGACAGAAATCGTACTGATATGGTCTATGCCCAGTTATATTAAAATTCAGTTTTTAAATAACTACATATGTTTTAATGTCTGATGTAACACATTACAGTTTTACATGGAAGATGGACCAGTGACCTAACGTTAAACTTTGAATCTCTCTACTACTGTTTCAACATGTTGTTGGCACAGTTTCTGAATTGGTTATATGGTTTTCCTTTGCCACCATAAGGATGTCTACTCTGGGACCCAAAGAGTCAAAATGCCTTAATCAATCATGGAAATTTCCTTATCTTTACTTCAACTCTCACTCACCTTTATCTAAAAAGTATTTTGGTAGAGATTATGAATCCATATCCCACACCCTCCTACTGCACACCCTACCTGCATGCCCCCCAATCTTATGACATGATTGGTAATAACTATTTTTTCATTACCATAAATTTGATCACCTCAAAAATAGAAAGAGGTTTAACCCAGTCTTATGAGACACTTCTTTGACAATGACAGTTCAGGTATAGCCAGGTCGATTAAAGCAAATTTGGGATGTTGTTATTATTCTCCCAGGTGCAATTAGCTTTTCTATCAAGTTGTTGTTATTTGAATGATATACTTTGTTTTCAAAAACCATGAAAATATGAATGACCAATTGTTAGAGTGACTTATTAGAGACATTAAATTTATACCAATAGTACAAATAATATATAACAATGATAACTATCTTTTTGTTCTTACAACCAGATCATATTTTCCCACATAGCAAAAAAGAAAGGAAAGAAAAAAAGAAAGGAAGAAAGAAAGAAAGGAAGGCAGAAAGGAAGGAAGGAAGAGAAAG
>NW_012118265.1:3033656-3036170 GCF_000951035.1 Colobus angolensis palliatus
CTAAAGTGGGTCTGAGTTTATCATTATTCTTTCCTTACTACCCCCATTGAAATTTATGGCAACAATAGCCTTGGATTTAGTAATTCCATTGCTAAGAATGAATTCTAATGAAGCACTCAGGATGCATCTTAAAAATCTTTGAGAATGTTTATCAGCTGGGCATGGTGGCTCACGCCTGTAATCCCAGCACTTTGGGAGGCTGAGGTGGGTGGATCACTTGAGGTCAAGAGTTTGAGACCAGCCTGACCAACATTGTGAAACCTTGTCTCTACCAAAAAAATACAAAATTAGCCGGGTGTGGTGGTGCACGCCTGTAATCCCAGCTACTCGGGAGGCTGAGGCAGGAGAATCACTTGAACCTGGGAAGTGGAGGTTGCAGTGAGCCGAGATCGTGCCATTGCACTCCAGCCTGGGCAACAAGAGCAAAACTCCATCTCAGAAAAAATAATGTTTATCATATGGCCATTTAAAGTGTAAAAATGGGAAACAACCTAAGCGCTCAGTAAGAGGGGCTAGATGAACAAAGTAGGGTAGAGCTATAAAATGGAATGTTGGGCAGTCCCAAAGGTCATGCTATGATGCCATTAGTTTGTAAAGGCATCCCACATCATTTAAGTTTACAATATATGTTGTCTTTCTTTCTGATGAATTCATCTATTTTTTGTGCATTGAATGACATCACTTCTATAAATTTGCATTCTGACATGCTTATCTGAATAGGAGAGAAATACTTTCTATGGATAAATGTAAATCTGTATAAGTGGAAATTATGTAATTGCTTTCAGGACTAATCATCTACTATGTGACCATTGAGAGAAGATACAATCCTGATAAGCAAACTAGAGGGCTACTATTTATGGCAAATGGAATTTATATACAATGCCAGAATCTCACAGTCCTTTCCGAATGGCCATGCTTGAGGGCTGCACTTAATTCTGCATCTCCTCGTTACCTTCATGTAGTTTTGGCAATGCCATGCTCTCTTGCATATGAGCTTAGCTCTCCAGCCAGCCCACAGGGTTAAGGTTAGGGTCCCTATCTCCCATGTGGCTTGCATCACTCTCTGCGGAGAAAGTATGTGGTTATCGTCTGCCCAGAATCACTTCCCTTCTTCCGGCCACATCCCTCCCCACCACTACCATGACTACTTCCATTGAGGAACTAATCTTTCTCCACTCTAACTCTGTGATTCCTGAATGATGAACAGTCCAGCACCCTTCTCTGCTGAGCTCACAGGAGAGCAAATGAACAGATACTGGCATACACTGAAGTGAGTCGGTGAGGGCAGGTAGAGGGAAGCCCTCTTGTCCCTTTAGAGGCTGCTAGTTTGGGATGTGATGCCTAACCTGCCTCAGGCCATATTCCTGACAATGGAGAAGGCAATGTGGCGAAGAGGCAGAGAGATGAGGAGTCTAAATGATACTAATGAAGTCCCTGGATCTGGAGCGAACCTTGGCCTCACTTGGTTCATGCACCAGCTAGTGTGAGCTAGACCTCTGTCACCTTCAGCTGGAACAGTCCTGACTAGTCCACCTTCCATCACACAAGCCAGAGACAGGAATCTACATTCTGTGCTGCATTCATGGCCAAATGGCCCAGTCTCTGTTCTTCAAGCTCTCCAGGATAGGTATCACCTTGGATATGGGAGCCACACTTGGGAGTATATAAGATCCAGTTTGCTACATCCTTCTAAAATAACAGTGCTTCTGCTAAGGGGAATGAACTGATATGTTCTGTTTCTTACTAAACTTAGAAAAAGAAATCATAATCATTTTTAAACTTTTTTTTTTAGATGGAGTTTCACTCTGTCACCCAGGCTGGAGTGCAGTGGTGTGACCTCGGCTTGCCGCAATCTCCACCTCCCAGGTTCAAGCAATTCTCCTGCTTCAGCCTCCCAAGTAGCTGGCATTACAGGCATGTGCCACCATGCCCGGCTAATTTATTTTATCTTATTTTTTGTATTTTTAGTAAAGGCGGGGTTTCACCATGTTGGCCAGGCTGGTCTCGAACTCCTGACCTCAAGTGATCCACACACCTTGGCCTCCCAAAGTGCTGGGATTATAGGTGTGAGCCACCATGCCCATACTATTCTTAAACTTTACAGAAAGTCCCTTTTCAGGAAAAGTTTGTTGTTAGTGAAATAGACAACTCTACCCTTTTTCATCCCTGCCTTCTGTGACAGAACTATAGTGACTCAATTTTTGTTTTAGTTTTAATAAAGCAAAAATTAGGGGATGGGCATGGTGGTTCACGCCTGTAATCCCAACACATTGGGAGGCTGAGGCGGGTGGATCTTCCGAGGTCAGGAGTTCGAGACCAGCCTGGTTAACATGGTGAAACCCCATCTCTACTAAAAATACAAAAAATTAGCCGGGTGTGGTGGTGGGCACCTGTAGTCCCCGGTACTGGGGAGGTTGAGGCAGCAGTATCGTTTAAACCCAGGAGGCGGAGGTTGCAATGAGCCGAGATTGTGCCACTGCACTCCAGCCTTGGCGACAAGAGCGAAACTCCATC
>NW_012118265.1:3036220-3046670 GCF_000951035.1 Colobus angolensis palliatus
ACATCTGTAATCCCAGCTACTCGGGAGGCTGAGGCAGGAGAATCACTTGAACCTGGGAGGCAGAGGTTGCAGTGAGCTGAGACTTCACCACTGCACTCTAGCCTGGGTGACAGAGCGAGACTCCAACTCAAAAAAAAAAAAAAGCAGAAATTAGGATCACATGCAAACAATTATATTCTCATAAGGAAACAAGTTGTTTTATGCATAGCACTAAAAGCCCTGACTCAAACCAAATGCCACCTCCTTAATCACCTCCATGCAGCACCCTGAGTTCACCATTTAAGTACCCACCAAGTCCCTCCCTTCCTAGATGTCTGACACCCAGCTGAGCTCATGGATTAAGGTGACACTCATAAACCATTGTTAGCAATGAATGTGCTACAACCACATAGTAATGACTGCACGGTAATTGTAACTCATGACAAATTAGTTTTCCTGCAGGGGCCAGGAAACAAAAACATCACAGATGGGTTTCTGAATCAAATCAAGGTACAAGGTACCAAGTCTTAAATTGGGAAAACCGTGCATTTGATTTCAGTAGGAAACAATTGTAAATTAGTTAATCCCACTCTGTCAGTCCTCTATATTCATTACTGGAGCCTACCAACTAATAACAGAGCCTTGAGAAAGAGTACCAAAACCCCAGCATATAGTAAGACCACGTCTTATAACCATCCTCGGTGCCTCAGGATCATATTTCCCATGGGTTTTTCCTGCCTTAAAATCCATCCAGTTGAAATCAGTCAATATATAAAACCAAGCTAATCATATCTTGTTTGAACTAGAATTTAAAGAGAATGTTTGTATTCAAGCATATACATATTCTATAGTATGTTAAAAAAGAAAAAAAAAAAGGCCAGAACTGATGTGATGTTAAGTATAAAAAAAAACTTTTACTTTATTTAAGTAATCAGCATTGAAAAATCCCAAAGCAGGCTGAGCATTTTTGGTTAGGGGTAAAATTCCATCCCTCTTTTTCCATACTCCAAGGGAAGATACCAGAGGTATTTTCCAATGAGGACTACAAAAGAGCATCGATTGGAAAACCACCCATATTGAATGTGTAGGCACATGGGGTGATGAAATACACGCAGCATAAAGGTGCATCTAAGAATAGTATCAAAAACAAGGTGTTGCCCAACTTTGGCACACAGCTAACAGGTAGTTGAACACCTACTCTGTCCTTAGGCCACCAAGCAGCTGCTTGGCCAATACTTTATTTATGCCCTGCCCTCTCTTAATTCACACAAGTGTAATATCCTGCCCACTGTGCCACTCCCCAGCACCTCTCCAAAGCAAAGAAATCTTAGGCCATGTAAGCTAACAAAAAACATAAAATGAGACATGAGAAGTATCTTAGGGATCTAGGGTCATCAGATTTAGCAAATAAAAATGCAAGATGCCCAGCTAAATATGAATTCCAGATAAATAATAAATAATTTGTTTAGTACAAATATGTCCCATGCAATATCTGGGATATACTTAAAACTAAAAATTTACCTACTGTTTATTTGAAATTCAAATTTAACTGAACATCTGTATTTTATCCAACAACCTTTCTTAGGGTAAACATATTCTTAAGGTAAACCCATGATCTATTCCCCTTCTCTCCTGACCACAATCCCAATTTCCTTTGCGAAACATCCACCCCGTTTTCAGCCATGTGGGGTGTCATGTGGGGTAGTCAACCCTGAATTTATGCTGAGCAACGAAATGCAATGAGCAGAGGAACACGAAATTTTGATGGGAAGAAACTATGGTATATAATCCTAGGAGTGGGGAAGCCTGAGAGAAAGGAAGGTATGCCAGCTGCCTTAAACCAGCCCTTTCCTGCACCCCCTGGAAATGCCAGAGAAGCCAGGAAGAAAGGAATAGGTGGTGATAGCTGAAGAGTGTGTGCTGTGGCTACAGGAGGCCCCCAAATCAAGCTGGCGAAAGTTTGTATTAAACCAGAGATATCCATGTTGTCCCATGAAATCACAGCGGGGTTCACCTCCAAAACTCTCCAGGGTAGGTCTCCTTCCCTTCTCCTTATAGTTGTAGCCTGAGAGGGCCCTTTTATTTTTAAAGAAAGCTGACGTTTTCTAAAAAATTCTAAAGACTTTAAAAACTTATTGGCTGGGCGCGGTGGCTCACGCGCGTAATCCCAGCACTTTGGGAGGCCGGGGAGGGGCAGATCACCAGAGGTCGAGAGTTCGCGACTAGCCTGATCAACATGGAGAAACCCCATCTCTATAAAAACGCAAAATTAGCCAGGCATGATGGCACATGTCTGTAATCCCAGCTACTCGGGAGGCTGAGGCAGGAGAATCGCTTGAACCTGGGAGGCGGAGGTTACGGTGAGCCGAGATGGCGCCACTGCACTCCAGCCTGGGCAACAAGAGCGAAACTCCCATCTCAAAAAAAAGAAAGAAAGAAAGAAAGAAAAAAACAAAGGAGGCCGGGAGCGGTAGCTCACACCTGTAATCGCAGCACTTTGGGTGGCCGAGGCGGGCAGATCATTAGGTCAAGCAATCAAGGCCATCTTGGCTAACACGGTGAAACCCCATCCCTACTAAAAATACAAAAAATTAGCCGGGCGTGGTGGTGGGCGCCTGTAGTCCCAGCTACTCGGGAGGCTGAGGCAGGAGAATGGCGTGGACCCGGGAGGCAGAGCTTGCAGTGGCACCACTGCACTCCAGCCTGGGCAACAGAGTGAGACTCTGTCTCAAAACAAACAAACAAACAAACAAAACTTACTAAGCCAGTTTGGGGCACTTTGTGAGCTGCATGCTTTGCAACAAGGAAACTCAAACAAACAAATACTGCTCTAGGAAACAACTGTCACTGAAGTCAAATTTTGGCTCTTGGTATTGTTTATTGCTTTGTATGATAGGCTAATTCTTGCCCTGGCAGTATCTTTTTCGGTATGGTGGAGCACATATATCCCTGTCCACAGGATAGACTAGGGGAGCTTTTGGAGGTTAGGAAAAATGAGTGGTTACCTAGATCAAGTCCAGCTATTTCAGACTTTAGTACCAAGAAAGATTCTAATCCAATGCTACAAGTCTCTCAAGTCTCACAAATCATTCTTTTTTTTTTTTTTTTTTTTTACGTTGAGACAGGGTCTCTCTCTGTTGCCCAGGCTGGAGTGCAGTGGCATGATAACAGCTTACTACCTCGACCTCCCAGGCTCATGTGATCTTCCCACCTCAGCCTCCTGAGTAGCTGGGACCATAGGCACATACCACCCTGCCTGGCTTTTAAAAAACAAATTGTAGAGATGGGTCCCCCTACGTTGCCCAGGCTAGTCTCGAACTCCTGGGCTCAAGCAATCTTACCACGGTCCTCCCAAAATGGTGGGACTACCAGGCGTGAGCCACTGTGCCCAGCTCATTCTTCTGGCAGTAATCTCTGCCAAGTATGTGAAGGAAAGGTTAGGAGAAAAAACATTTTTCTTGAATTGTGCAGCATGAGTTTAAGAGAAAAAAAAGTTATTTCCCAACTCCTACTGGAAAGACCTCAGACTCCCTATTAAAATAAATACTGTTGTTTATTTTAAAAGTTTCACTCCTTTCTCAATCAAACTAAAATATTTGTCTTTGATCTTGCAGAAGAGTCCCTCGGGCTCACAAAAGTACTTATATTTGTATTTTCCACCTATTCATTTAGGATACTTACATACCCTTACAGAGAAATGCTTCAGAGATTATCTAAGAACTAGGTCAGTATTTCCTAGGCTGGGGAACCTAAGCCAGGCTAACCCCAACCAGGACTTGAGCGTGGCCTGTAAAAGATTTTCCCACTAGACCCAACCTCACTCCTATGCCCTGCCATTTCGAAATCTGAGGAAAATAATCTCTCTCATGTTCTCCAAATACCAGTAACTTGTCATCCAAGTGAAGAACAAAACAAAGCCATGAAGATATTCTTCTCTATCACAACAACCTTTGATAAAAATATTGTTTCAGAGACAACTGGCACTAAATGATTATTAACCCTTGTAAGTTTTAAACTGGTGATGACACATATTAAAGGAATAAAACAAAACAAAAAATCCTTTCATATCAGCCAAGCCATCTACTATGGAGTATCTGATCATGAAAGTATATAACAATATGAAAACCGTATATGCAAACATAAAGGGAAAAACTTGAAGGGTATTATTACTGAGACAGGTTCACGCTCTATCACCCAGGCTGGAGTGCAGTGGAGCAATCAAGGCTCACTGCAACCTCGACTTCCATGACTCAAGCAATCCTCCCACCTCAGCCTCCCCAGTAGCTGGGACTACAGGCACACACCCTGTGCTTAGCTAACTTTACTATTTTTTGTAGAGATGGGTTCTCACTATGTTGCCCAGACTGGTCTCAAACTCCTGGGCTCAAGCAATCCTCCTGCCTCAGCTTCCCAAAGTGCTGGGATTACAGCTGTGAGCCACTGCACCGGGCTAACTTGAAGGATATTAGAATAATAAAATCTTTGGTGCATTTTTTCTTCTGTAAAAAAATTCCAATTCCCTATAAATTACTTTTGCAATAAGTAATATTATAATATTTAAGTGAACCATAATTATAAGAGTGTTAGTCCCAAAATAATTCATATAAAATTAAAGTCTTGTCATTTTTCTTTAGCCTCCACCTCTAGCAATGAATAGATAGAGATGAAGAAAAGGTTTTCTACCAAGGATATAAGAAGAACAGCAACTTCTCTCAGACCAGTAGCCAAAGACAAAGATCTAAACTGTTTCTACTCTCCTAGCTGGCCACCTCATAGACAGGACATGGCTCTATTTGGGAACAGATAATCAGAACTTCTTCTTGCCTTTCCTGCAGACCAGCTCAGTCCTGCTCAGCTCCTGTACTTTCCAGGCAGAAATAGTCTTGTCACTTCATGTGAGGCCCCAGTCACCTGCTTAAGCCCTTTTGTACTCACTGGGCAGGCAAACAAGGGTTTGCATATAAATCAGGGCACCTTAGCTCTAGGATCAATAGGAAGCAGAGTCACAATGCCTAAGGTAATGAAAACGGCTAATAACTCAGATGATTAAATCCTCCTTTTCCAGGATCATGGTGTAGACCAAGAGTACCTGCAGTCACGCCAGGAATGACGTCCATTCTTACCTCACCCGTCTGTTTTTGCACAATTTGCATTTAGATGTAGCAAACTAAATTTCCTTTACTCATTCCTTCCTTGTTTTTAAGCTCTACGTAATTCTGACAAGGTTCACAATCTAATGATGGAAAGGACAGACTTAATGGACAAAAGGGGACGTCAGTCTCCCAGAAACAAATATTCTTTTGTTGAGATCACCCACACAAAATGTGGTCAGTGTGTCAGCCTGGAAATGTTGACCTTTTCACTGTTGCCATTAATAGGTCAAGCCAGTGGGAGGAATACCAGGCCAGAGCTATCCCCACTCACCTGGGGTCAGAATAGAGGAAGGGGAATAAAGATCCACGTAATCCTCACAATCAAATTTCTCGACCTCCTACCAATATCATGGGGGCAGAAGCTGAGTTTAGATGAGGAAAATGACTAACTTTCCATTATCTCAAAAGATCCACTATTATAAGAGTTGTATGTTTCTAAAACTTCCTTACTTTAAAACAATTTTTTAAATTGTTACTCTGGGTGTAGAGAGAGGCCTTGCCTAAAATCCAAAGTTGTCAGGTTCCTTGATTCTTAATGACATTAGCAAAATCAGTTGTGAACACCACGCTCCAAGCAAAGTTTGGATCAAATTAACATTTCATCTCTCATGCAGCCAGTTACTAAAAAAGGCATTTTCGTCTTCATGTACAAACCCCAAATATAAGTGCCAATAGATGTTCAATAACCATAAGCAAGCTCAGTGTCACCACCTACCCTCTCGCATAACAACTTTCAGGTAAAGCTTACCAAAAAACAGCAATGCGTCCTCCTTGCCTATCCCACAAAGAATGAAATACACTCCCGCTGTATCTTTTCAGAGACGGAAAAATGTCTCACTCCCTATAGCCATTCTTCTCAAATGACCTGATGGGGTAGTGACTTGGAGCACAAATCCAGATCCAAGATCAAGAGAGGCCATTAATACATGTGAAGGGAGACATGAATTGTCCCAACAAGACTAAGTAGGTCCGCTTTGGGTACTGCAACTAGTGTGGTGATCCTGGGTTCCATGCTTGGTAGGGAAGAGCTGTGAGGCATGACACCTTAATAAAATTGAGAACTTTAAGCACTTTATTTATTTATTTATTCATTCATTCATTCGTTCATTCATTCATAGACAGGATCTCACTCTGTCACCCGAGCTGGAGTACAGCGGCTCACTGCAGCCTCAACTTCCCGGGTTCAAGTGATCCTCCCACCTTAGCTCCCCCAAGTAGCTGGGACTACAAGCCCCCACCGCTATCCACAGCTAATTTTTTTGTATTTTTTGTAGAGAGAGAGAGTCTCACTATGTTGCCCAGGCTGGTCTCAAACTCCTGGGTTCAAGCGATCTGCCTGGTTTCAGCCTCCCAAAGTACTGGGATTACAGGCGTGAGAGCACTTTTTTAAAAATAATTTTTACTTTTTAAATTTTATTTACTTATTTATTTTTATAGCCATGAGGTCTCTCTGCATTGGTTGAGTTGCCCCAAGGCCACGTCGTTTCTAGCATAGCTCTGACTCTAAGGAAACAGGCAAGGTAGTTCCCACTTTACCAACGAGGAAATGTGCTTCCTGAAGTTATGTAAGCTCATTAAATGGCAGATCCATGATTCAAACCAGTACGCCTGATTACAAAGCTCACGAGTACTCTCTATGACTGCTCTCTGACATTGATGACCAAGCATCCAACCTGTCCATCCACACAGCGCAAACAAAGCCATTAAGCCCAGATCCTTACCTTTAAAGCAGTAGAGGGAAACTGCTGTTGGCAACTGTAGAAGCCACTAAAGGAAGATCATTTGCCCCTCAAAAATGGATGTAATTTTCAAAAAGGTGGAGACAACCCAAAAATCCACCAACAAATGAATGGATAAACAAAATGTGGTATATCCATACAATGCAATATTATCAAGCCATAAAAAGGGTGAAGCTGTGATATATGCTACAACATAGAGGAGCTTGAAAACATTATGCCAAGTGCAATAAGCCACTCATAAAAGACTACATATCATATGATTCAATTTACATAAAATTTCCAGAATAAACAAAGCAACAGAGACATAAAGTGGATTAGTAATTTCTTAAGACTGGTGAAGATGAGAATGTGGAGGAGAGGGGGATGGCTAATAGCTATCTAGTTAGTTGGGGCTTCTCTTTTTGGTGATGAAAATGTTCTAAACCTGACTGTGATGATGGTTGTACATACCTGAATATATTTAAAACTATTGAATTATACACTTAAAATGAGTGAATTATATGCTGTGTAAATTATATATCAATGAAGCTATTAAAAAATAAGTGTGGCCAGGTACAGTGGCTCACGTCTATAATCCCAGCACTTTGGGAGGCTAAGTTGGGAAGATGTCTTGAGGCCAAGAGCTCAAGAACAGCCTGGGCAACATAGGAAGACTCCATCTCTACAAAAATAAAATAAACCAGCCAGGCATGGTGATGCACACCTGTAGTCCTGCCTACTTGGGAGGCTGAGGTGGGAGAATCTCTTGAGCCCAAGAGGTTGAGGTTACAGTGAGATATGACTGTGCCAATGCACTCCACTCTGGGTGACAGAGTGAGATCTTGTCTCTAAAAAATAAAAGAAATATGCAAGTGTAATTGGTTAAGTAAATTAAAAGGAAACTTGGCCATTATCTCCTTTAAGTTCTTCATTTAAGGGTGAGGAAACCAAGTAATAAGCCCAATATTAGGCTAGTGTCCTAATGTGTTCTACCTACTAATCCCAGTACTCAACAACGTCCTTTGGGACCCAACTCAGTGCTAGGTATAATGGCAGACCCCCCCAAAGAGTTTAAACCTAATCAGGCTTTTTCAAGCCAGGAACAATGAAATCCAACAGCCTGTAGACTGGGTTCAGGGGTGGAGCAGACACTAAGAGCTGTGTAGTCACGCAGGAGGTGAGACCTAGAAGAACATCCATGGCAGAATGAACTGATGGAGGATCAGGGAAGAGGTGAGGGTGCTCCAGGGAAGGGGTACGAGCACTGTCAGGAGCTGTGGCAGCACATGGGTTGCCAAGGGAAGTGAGGCTAGATGAGCAGGGCGGCACTGTCAGATTCTAGAGGTTTGGGAACCAGGCAGGAGATCGGCCCTGACAGGACAGGACACCAAGGAGAGTTCTGTAGCAGGAAAAGGGCGATGAGAGCCATCATGAAGGAAGATTCGCCTGGCTGTGGTGCGCAAGGGACTGAAGTCAGAGGTTAGCGTGCTGCAGTCTACAAATAATTGACCACAACACACAGTAGGGTGGAGGCAACAGGAATTGAGAAAGAGGAAGGAAAGATGAGAGGTCCAGAAGGGGAAACATAATGAAGACCCAACCACGTCAAGACCAGTGAGAGGGAAAAGCAGAGCCAGGGTGACTGTGGGCCCAGACTGCCCAAGTTTAAGTCCTTACTAGTGTGTGGCTTTGGTCAAGTTATTTAAATGCCCTGTACATCAGTTTTCTGAGCAAAGTGGGGATAAAAATAGTGTTTTTGTCAGAGTTGTTGGCATAATTAAATGAGAACAATGCCTGGCACAAAGTAAGTGCTGTGTACATGTTTGTTAAATAAATACATGTAAATGCATATTAAGATGTCTGTGACCCAGCTTTTAAAGATAAGAGCAGTAAGGAAAAGCCTCATTATCTCCTACCAAAGTTTCCTTTTTTACTCATTTTCTCCCATTCATTTATCCTAAGATTCTGGGAAGAATAAAACATGTTCCCTGCCCTTGAGGATGGACTTTCAAGAAGAAATAAATCAGAAAACAGAACAATGCCTATTCCCTACCAAGGTCCATGCACAATAAATGGATGAATGACATGCTTGGTGAGGATCCCAAAGAAACAAGTGAAAGATCCTGGATCGGACAGGCTGCTGTTGTGCAAGTCCACCTCGCCTGTGGAGCTCCTGTTCGAAAGGCAGCCAGTGACCCAAGGCCATGCTCAGTTGGCATTCGCCCTTTCACATGGCTGTGCTTTGCAGACACTACCTCGGCCCCAGCAACCACTTAGCCTCTTCCCTGCCCTGATTCTCAGTAGCACACCCTCCAGACCTGGCCACAGTATATCCTCACCACGTCTGTCCCCTCACAACTTAAAGACTCTGAGGCCAAACCTGGAACTGACAATTCTAGTCAAAAAGCTCTAAGCAGGGACGGAAGACTAAAGAGGAGAGGAGGAATCCCTGCCTTTCTTGCATGGGAGGGAGAAACATATTCTGTGATCTTGACCAAAGAGCCCCGTATAATGAGAAATCAGCAGAATGGGGCCCTGCTCTACCCTCTTCTTTATATGGTTGTGATAATGTTCCCCTTCTCCTGGCTAGCTCACAGGAGTGCTGGGGATACAGTACTCTGGGTCCCCATATTTAAAAGAAGTTTAACTTATCGTACAAATGCATTGTATTTTTAGTAATTGGACCTGTTGAGCTTGTATTTTTTTTGATAATTACTAAAAATCTCCCTTCAAAGTGATGACAAATTCAAATGAAGCTAGAATTTAATTTTTACTAGGTCTTTGAGATGAGGTTTAAGTAACATTATAGTCCCATTACTAGAAAAAATGGGTAAATAAACTGTGTATAGCCATGAAATGGAATAACATATTAAGATAGATCTCTAGCTGCTGTCCTAGAACAAAGAACTTGAAAGCAGCAGGGAAAAATGAAGTTAAGGTACAATATATAGAAAAAGAAGAAGGAGAAGGAGAAGGAGAAGAGGAGGAGGAAGAGGAGGAGGAAGAGGAATGAAGAGGAGGAGGAGGAGAGAGAAAGGAGCAAGAAGGAAGAAGGAAGAAGAAGAAAAACTTGAATCATTGGTTTCTGCATACATATGTCTGAAGGACAGTCCCTGAACTGAGAAACGGGCTCTCCTTCTGGGGAGATGAGCAGGACTGGAGATAGAGGGTCAAAAAAATCTATCGCTTTAGCTGAATTTCTTAAAGCAAGAATGCATTTATTTATAACTTGGACAGTTTTTTTAAAATAAAAAAAAATAGGCAATGTTGAATATACGACCACATATGAGTAAAGTAAACTTGGTTTATAATTTTAAATTCTTCTTCCCTTTATTCTGGTCAAAAGTGGATTCATTTTCCCACTTTTCTGAGATCTGAAAAGATGATAACCTTGTTAAATCTTGGGTCCGTGTGACCTTAAGGGACAAGTAAAGAAGAAAAGAGCTCAAGTCAAAATTTTAAATGAAGATATTAACAATGAATATGTAATTTAGAATGTGATGGGCAGGGTGCAGTGGCTCATGCCTGTAATCCCAGCACTTTGGGAGGCCGAGACGGGCAGATCACGAGGTCAGGAGATCGAGACCATCCTGGCTAACA
>NW_012118265.1:3047552-3073766 GCF_000951035.1 Colobus angolensis palliatus
GGGCGACAGAGCAAGACTCCGTCTCAAAAAAAAAAAAAAAGAATTAAATACAAAGAACAGAATATATTCTAAAGTGAAATACACATTATATGTATCCTTTATGTTAAGCACAGTACCAGTATGTGGAACACAGCATGTGCTCCATAAATATGTATTGGCTTATTGCATAGGAAAGTGTCACCAGAAAATCTAAATAATGGAGAAATTTAAAAGAAAAAAAATCATATTTATTTCTTTCAGCAAAAGTTAAATGAATCCCTACTATGCATGCCATGCTTTGGGCCAGGCATTAGAGAAGTATTATGCACAAAAAATCAGCTGTGTGTGGTGGCGCATGCCTGTAATACCAGTTACTCAGCAGGCTGAGGCAGAATTGCTTGAACCCGGGGGTCAGAGGTTGCAGTGAGCTGAGACCATGCCACTGCACTCCAGCCTGGGCAACAGAGCAAGACAGAGAAATATTATGCAAGGCAGGTAAGATGTGGTTCTTGTCACTATGAGTTCATACCATACAAAATAAAAATAAAGGACAAGTACTCTCTATCACAGCAAATAATCAAAGGTTGTCTATTATTTCTAAACTCAATTTCACATCAAACTTGCTATACTATTACGTCTAATCTAAAAGCATCAATTTCTGCCTCTGACCACCCAGTCACATTTTGATTATTTCAACAGCATATTCAGTATTAACATTAATCTCAACAAATATTCCCTACTGCCAATATGTGCTAGGCATGAAGGACAATACAACACCAATTCCATATTCTAAGAATTGGCAAGTTGGAGAAATGAAATAAACCCATTCATTTACAAACAAACCTTACACGACACTTTGATGGACAGTAGAAAAGATTAAGTGGCAAATTACCGTGACAGATCAAATTACTATGGGGATCTGGAGTAGGAGGAGATCCCTTCTAGTTGGTTGGTGCAATAAGGCATTAAAGAGGAGATAGGGTTGGCTAAATCTTAACGGACCAAGCATAGAGATGTAGGACGTTCTAGGCAAGTGAGAAATGATACACTACACCTAATCAAAAGTCCAAAGATGAGCTACTCTGTATGAAATATGCAGTGGCAACCAGGCACGGTGGCTGACGCCTATAATCCCAGCACTTTGGGAGGCCGAGGCGGGTGGATCGCCTGAGGTCAGGAGTTCGAGACCAGCCTGACCAATATGGTGAAACCCCATCTCTACTAAAT
Source organism: Colobus angolensis palliatus (assembly GCF_000951035.1). NCBI lineage: Eukaryota > Metazoa > Chordata > Mammalia > Primates > Cercopithecidae > Colobus > Colobus angolensis. The sequence continues at coordinate 3,048,759 of NW_012118265.1, forward strand.
ACAAAAAATTAGCCAGGTGTGGTGCTGTACGCCTGTAATCACAGCTACTTGGGAGGCTGAGGCAGGAGAATGACTTGAACCCAGGAAGCAGAGGTTACAGGGAGACAAGATTGCACCATTGCACTCCAGCCTGGGCAACAAGAGCAAAACTTTGTCAAAAAAAGAAAGAAAAGAAAAGAGGGATGCAGTGGCCATAAGCATGAAAGGAGAGAAAACTAGAGAAAGAAGCACTTTAATCATTGATGGAGCTTCCTTCAGGCTTATTAACATATTCCAAAAAAAATCACTGTTGTATGTACACATATGCCTTAAATAAAGGTGAGCAACTAGAAAGGGATACAAGCCCCAAGTACGGTATATTTTCCTGACATTTGTGCTTTTAAAGAGTTCATGTAAAGGGCAATGGCATAATACTAGTATAATTCACATAATGCTAGCTCTGGGCTTTGGACTTTTAACCAAATGTTAAAAATGACTCCTTTTCTCTTGTCTCTGCGTGTGCTTCTCTGACTCTCTTGGCCCATTTCCATTCTCTTTCTTTTTTTTCTCTCCATCCTTCTTAGTGTAAGTTAAAAAAAAAAAAAATCAATGCCACAAGTTATGTTTAAATTCAGCCCACATGACATTTCCTTCGCATTTAATTGCTTCCATACAGTTTATATCCGCTAGTCACGCTAGACCCCAGAGTATTAAACATGCTCTTTTACAAAGAAGCTCTTGTCCTGTAATAACCCCCATAATCAAAGTTCAGGAATTATGGGTAAGGCTCAGCTGGCTAATGGGGAAACAAACAGGTTTTTAAATTCATCCAAAGCAGGCTTCAGGCAGGAAGCAAATCAAAGCCGTCACTCTACCACCAGGTTTGAGAGCAAAAACACTGCAGAGGCTAGCTCAAACGAGAGATCTTGGCATCTCTGCACATCCAGCAAATCTGATGCCAGATACTATCTCTTTGGGCTGCCGTGAAGAACCACTAAACAATGCCACTTAAAGACACATGGTTACATTCTCTGTGCTTTCAAGTCAGCCCATTCCAAAAAGATCTAGGAGTGGTCTACAAAGACAGCTCTTAAGATGCCTTTAAATGAATAAATCATTCTTCTTTGTTATTCAGAGTAGACTAAGACAAAAATTATTTTGGAAAAAAAAAAAGATACAGGTTCTCTTTCTGTTGCCCAGGCCAGAGTACAGCAGTGCAATCATAGTTCACTGCAGCCCTGAAATCCTAGGCTGAAGCGATCCTCCTTACCTCAGCCTCCCAAGTAGCTGGGACTATAGTAGTGTGCATCATCACATTCTGTTAGTTTTTAAAACTTTGTAATGGAGATGGGGTCTTGCTCTGTTGCCCAGGCTGGTCTCAAACTCCTGGCCTCAAGCCATTCTCCTGCCTCGGCCTCCCAAAGTTCTGGGATTGTAAGTGTGAGCCACGACAACCTAAAGTTACCTCTTCTATCTTCCTATAGTCAGTTTGGACAACATGTCTGGTCTTCCTTCACACTAATGGACAGCTACAGACATCTCAAGGTCTCTTATAAACTCATATTTCTGGAAACTTTCACAACTTATCCCATAATCTCCCCCACTTCTCAAGAAATCACCTCCCCAAAAGTTCACCTTTGAAACAGTACAAAAGTCATACAACTACACAGGGGCACTAACAGGGATTCTTGGACCGCCCTTATTCACATGGCCCACTTTTCACAAGAATTGTGCCTACTTTTCTTACAAAATCTCTCTAAGCAACATTTCTGGTCTTCCCCACTGTATTCAGATATATGCCTCTCTACCAGCGTCAACAATTTTAAAATCAACATTTAATTTCATGCAATCTCCCCTGTTCAAAACCCATCCAGATCAAGAGCAAAACAATTTGAACTATCAGATCCAGACAGTTGCATCTTAAAGAACTTATTGAAATTTTCTATGGCTTATGCTATGGCTTACATCTCTGATGGTTTTCATAAACAATGCTTTTGTCTATAAAGGTTAGATAGATTGGTTTTGTTTTTGTTTTTTTTTTTTTAAACAGTTTCGCTCTGTCCCCCAGGCTGGAGTGCAGTGCCATGATCTTGGCTCACTACAACCTCTGCCTCCCTGGTTTAAGTGATTCTCCTGCCTCAGCCTCCTGAGTAGCTGGGATAAGAAGCGTGTGCCACCACGCCCAGCTAATTTCTGTTTTTTTAGTAGAGACAGGGTTTCACCATGTTGGCCAGGCTGGTCTCAAACTCCTGGCCTCAAGTAATCCACTCGCCTCAGCCTCCCAGAGTTCTGGTATTACAGGCGTGAGCCACTAAGCCTGGCCAGAATCAATATAGTTTGGATCAGAGATATCATGCTACTCTTAGAAACTAGCAGATAATAAATATATTATTTGTAGCCAATAAACTACTTTTGGTCTATCATAATAAAAAAACAATTCTTAAGCTATCACTAAAACATGATGTCATTTGTCGTTGCTTTATTTTGTATTTACTATACAGATGTATTCTTTATTGTGATGGTCTAGATCTGGACATATTCAGAGCCATAATTATTTTATGTATCAAGTCACTGGTAAATCAAAGAAAAATCAAATTATTTAAACATTCATTTAGGAGCTCATATTTATATTTTGGAAATGAAACCTCATATTTTAATGGCATTTGATATTATTTATTATGCAGGGTCCTTTTATCTTGTTCCACAATATAACTTTTTGTTTTATTCTTGGCAGACTTTACTGTCACTGTACAAAACAGACATTGTTTTAAAAACCCATTTGTAATAAGTGTCAGTAAATATGATCTTTTGCTTCAGCTAAAGCAACTCCATGGCATCAGTTTATACCTCCACACTCATTTGGAAGTTTATAACACTTGTTTTCAGCAGCTCTCAAACCTAGACTCCATACGATATGCACCAGCCACCAAGATGTTTACCAGCCCTCAGAAGGGCCTTTTGAGAACTCTTAAAACTTAATTCGTTACTGACGCTTTGCTTAAAGGACAATGCACTTTAACTAGCCACACACTGGCCCTTTATTCACACACATGAGGTAAGCTGGACATTCCAATGCATGTGCAACTGGGAAATTTGACTCCTTTAATGGTTTTCGACAATTAACTAGGGCTGGCCAATTATTAGGTTAAACAAAAAGCACTGTGGCAAAACTTGACTCACTTCACTACGGCTAATAATTAAAAAAGGCTATGCTGGTCCATCCCTCGCTCTACTCACCTGCCAAAGTTTCAGGCAAAGCCTCAACAACTGGGATCTAACCTTTAAAATCATTTCTTTAATGTTGACACTGCAAATTGTCCCTAATGACCCTACACTCTGCTCCTACTGTTAATAATCACCAACTACTTCATAGTTATTCAAAAGTTAACAACAGACAAATACAAAGAACAATGGCTCCACTGTGTACCATACGGATTATAGCTCTTGGACCTTTGCTTGAGAACACAGCTTTCCAAAGCCCAAAGCACAGTCCCTGTCATCTTCATACTTTGGATGCAGACATGCAAGATCAATAACTCAAGTTTAACTTTTCTTAGATGATAGATAAGATAGCTAAACTTTTTTAAAAGTCTAGGTAAAAAAGATATGTTTTAAATACACCCTTGGTTACAGCTTAACTTTTAGGTAGCTGATCCTTTCTCCCTTCCTGCCTTCCTTCCTTCAAGTTTTTCTACAATGTAGCTTTATGGTTGGATTTTATGTTAAAATGCATAAATACCCAAATATAAGTTGGATGATATAATTTTGTAAGAGAAATCCTTATTTGCCAAAAGTTCCATATGCATAGGGTTGTATTTCACATAGTACCTAAAACAAAGACCCACAAAGTGGGGATGGTGGCACTAGAGAATGCACATGCAGAAAATCTAAGTAATTTTATGAGCAGCACTCAAGTTTACGGCTTCTTTTATGACTCTTAATCCGTCCTACTAAATTCACATGTCTTTACAAATCCCAAATCTGTAACAAGGCCACCAAGTGCTCCCAAATTAGCAAAATACAGAATAGCCTCTTAACTACAATACAAGCTTTAACTACAAAATGCAGCCAAACTCAAACCAGTTTGATAAAATTAAACACGTTTTATTTACTTTATATTGTGAAAGGGCAAACTGGCCTGAGGAAGTTACTTGCATTAATCTGAGTCCCCTTTGCCAGGTATCAAAATCAGTTCCGGTGAATAGAGAAACAAAGATAGGAAAGATAAACATTTACCTGAAACTACAGTTACATAATATTTGGAACTACAAATTTTTAATTGATACTCTCCAAACATAATCTGCTATTTTTATGGCTGTAATTTAGTTATGACGTGTGCCAGCAATAACAGTCCTGTGCACTACAAATTGTGACAACAATTTTACCAAGCTAGGATTGGAGACTGTAATTTTCCTCACAGCAAGTGATGATCATATCAATTCGAGTCATGTTTTCACCCTAGCCTGATAACTTATCTCAGTTAGTTATAAAACACTGATTTCAGACCCCGTTTTCATAGGGTGCTTAAATAAGCTAACGTGTGGTATACAGCAATACAGTGAGAGACATCGAGACATCACAGGTTATATGGGAGCTCGTGGGACTGTGTGGGAGTGTATTCACACCTTATCTAATAGAGATCTTTATTTTCCACATTTTTCTCTCTCTCAAAACTAAATTATCTGTATTATCATAAGAATTAGTACCTCAGGCCCTGTTCCAACCTATCCTGGGAAAGTGTCCTCGTGGAAAAGTCATTCACTGAACATTTTTCAGTCCTTATCTTCCTTGACCTCTGAGAAACACGCCACAGAGCTAACCGTTCTTCCTTCTTGAAAGACTTTCTTCCCTGGCTTCCATGCACCACTCTGGATTTCCTCCTACCTCTCTTTCTGTTCTCTCTCCATCTCTTTACAGGGTCCATCAGGACTTCTCTTTTCTTCTCACTCTATCTGTAACCTCTCTAAGAAATCTCAACCACGCCAGGATTTGAATAATTATACACATTCCCCTATGCCCCATTTACCTCCCTTGGGCATCTTAAAGTCACTTCAAACTCAACATGTTAAATAATTTCTCCACCTCTTCCAAACCTCCCAGTACTGCTTGCTACAATTAGAGGCACCACCAGCCCTGACATTAGACAGCCAGCAATCTGCAAATCTTCCTTTCCTCCTGCTTTACTCGCTGCCTTTATCCAATCCATCACCAAATCCTGTCAAAGGTACCTCCTAATATCCCTTCAATGATTAAAATGATTTCACTTCTTCTCTTTTCCAGTACCACTAAAGCAACTTTTCAGCAATTAAATCACTCTTATGAGTACCTTCATTCCAGAGTGGCAGAATATTCCAGTCACTACTTATACTTCTGGAACTACAATGAAAATTTCTATCCCTGTTTCTCCCCAGTATGGCTCACATCAGACAGTCCTCAAAAACCTGATCAGTTTTGGGCCAGTAGAGACGTCACTTTCTTGAACCACAAAGCCAAATCCCAGTCTCTAGATCATGGTTACCCAGATAAGGCTTTTCACCCTGAGACATCCCATCAGGCATTGCATCCAGTTCTCCAGAATTTAATCCATGTCTGTACTCTACCCAGCCCTGAGGTTATGTGAGGCTTAACCAGTAACAGATACTTCCCACAATGCAAAAACAAAGTAATGCTGTTTTTATCAGTCAAGTCATATATACATATATGCATAGTAAATCTTTGGAAGATAACACAGTAATTGTGAACAGTAGTTACTTCCGAGGAGTAAACCTAGTGTGTGTGTTGGGGTTGGTGGGGGAGGGGGTGCGGTGCTGGGAGGTGGGCAGTACTTTTACTGTTCACTTCTGTTTTTATTTATTTTTTTGAGACAGAGTCTTGCTCTGTCGCCCAGGCTGGAATGCAGTGGCCTGATCTCAGCTCACTCCAACTTCCACGTCCCAGGTTCAAGCAATTCCTGTGCCTCAGCCTCCCAGGTAGCTGGGATTACAGTAGATACGGGGTTTCACCATGTTGGCCAGGCTGCTCTTAAACTCCTGACCTCAAGTGATCCACTCACCATGGCCTCTTAAAATGCTGAGATTACAGGCATAAACCACCGCCAGGCCCCTACTTTTCACTTTATATCCTTCAGCTCTGTTTGGACTTTTTGGTAAGAGTATATATTATTTTTATAACAAAAGGCAGCTTTTTAAAAACAAACCCCAAAATAAATGGAGTCAGTAAAAGTTATGTTTGTTCATTACAGTCACATTTACCATTTGCTTGGGTTTTCTCCTTTCTGATGGGTTATCAAAGTTGCAGCCTCAACTGTGATAGGTGCCTATGTGCCCCTTTGAAAACCTAGGCTAAGAAATGCTTTGCAAGTGCAAACTAGGAGAAAAATATTCAGTATTGAAAAATCTGCAGAAAAGCCATCACAAATGAATTTCTTTTTAAATAAACAACCCAGCATGTGTATTTTTCTCCAGTCACCATGTTTTGATTCCTGAGTCTGTCGCCGGTAATGCTTACCAGCACACTAGTCACAAAAAAGAAGAGAAATTGGATTTTTGTACAGTGTTCAGAATTGAGATGTGCCACAGCAAAATTTTAAAATAATGAGCTAGCATAGAAGTCACAAAGACATGAAATATATTATGTACTAGAAAACAGATTATATACAACCTTTGTGCCACAGATTTCCATTTTGAGATTCAACCTCTTAGAATTATTATTAAGTTAATGAAAGGTATGAATAATTGGTTGATGCATAAAATATAGCTAGAAGGGGCCAGGCGCGGTGGCTCAAGCCTGTAATCCCAGCACTTTGGGAGGCCAAGACGGGCGGATCACGAGGTCAGGAGATCGAGACCATCCTGGCTAACATGGTGAAACCCCGTCTCTACTAAAAAATACAAAAAACTAGCCGGGCGAGGTGGCGGGCGCCTGTAGTCCCAGCTACTCGAGAGGCTGAGGCAGGAGAATGGCGTAAACCCGGGAGGCGGAGCTTGCAGTGAGCTAAGGTCCAGCCACTGTACTCCAGCCCGGGCGACAGAGCAAGACTCCGTCTCAAAAAAAAAAAAAAAAAAATATATATATATATATATAGCTAGAAGGATAGACGGAAAAATAAAATGATAGGTAAATAGATACATAGATGAATAGATAAAGAGATGGATGACAGACATATTAGATAGGTCACTGAGAGAGATAAACAGATTACTGCTTCTCAAACTATCTATGGTGAAGGACCAGGGTTTTATTTCCAATCTGTCAAGACCAGTATGTAGTCCTATTGTGGATGGCTTATACATAGCTCATACCACATGTGACTCACCACACAAGATCGACACACCCAAACTACCCTGTTCCACAAGGTAATTCCATTGGTCACCTACTTGGATGTCACAGCAATGCCATTTTGCCATAAAATTTCTAAATACTCTCAAATTCTGTGTCTAGCTCTTCATAGGCCAGTTACAATTGTACATTGGCATCAGTCCATGGACCATACTTTGAGTAGCACTAAGCTATATAATGAGTTACTTTCCAGCAGTATGCCATCAGTTCTTATTGGTTGGGCATCCACTCTAACTGGTTACTGAATTTGGTAGACCATGCATCAGCCTTGTATAAGAAGGATGAGCAGATTGATTGACAGAACAGTGGATGACAGATAAATTAGATAACAGACTAGCTAGCTAATAAATTAGATGGGAACCAGACAGCTGTTCTTTGTGCAAAGAATATTTCTGAATAAAGTGTTAACAGTGGTACTTTCTATATGGGGGATTCAGAGAAGATCAGAAGAATTTCTTTTCCATTTTTCTCCCTGCAGCAGTGTTTGAACACATAAAATTTTTAATTCAAAAGAGAAAGAAACAATTTAAATGTTCATCAATAGGAGACATGATGTATATTTAAATTCCTAAACAATGGAATACTATGTGGTCCTTAAAGAAAACAGATGTTTATGTACAAAAGAGAAATGAACTCCAAGATACATTATATTAAGTGAAAAAAAAGAAGGTACAGAAGAGTGTGTACAGTACACTACCATTGTATTGTGTTGACATGGTCTAGGTGGATGTCTACATTGATACTCGCATGCTTGTACTCACACAGTTTCTCCGGAAAAACAAAAAACTAGTGCTCTGGGGAGGGGGACAAGAGGACCGGGGGAGAGTGAAAGACTCTTCCCAGTAAATGCCTTTGTACTTATTTTAGCTTTTTGGGACTTAAATGTATTTATTACCTCTTTAAAAATTTGTTTTTTCTTTTTTAATTTAACGAAGTTACCTGAAAACATGAACTTTCGAGTTTAGAAAATGTGTTCCTGAGAGGGAGGCTACTGGCTGCTTAGGCAGGGCATCCTCAGGGAACTGGGCCTAGGTGGGCCCTGATGGGATTACTACGGTTCCAGAATCTCAGTTTTGTCTGTGTCTAGCTGATCAGCCTCAGAGGAACTGAGAAAGTACCAAAAACCACAAGAGAGTATTCTGGGAACAAGCAGACTCAAAAGCTATTCATTTACAAGCAGAAATCATAGATCCAGCAGGGGCGGTCCCAAGTCAAGGGTAGCCTGGTATCTCACTTACTTGGGAAGTAAAGACCACCCACAATTTTGGAACTGTACTTACTAAATTGAATATAGATGGAGCTATGAAAGGATAGATAGAAAGACCATCGTTTCCAGACTCATTTAAGTCAGTATAAAATGCTTAGTTCTCTAAACAACCAGGAAGATCATCACATAGGTGACAATGGTAGAGTCTTATGCTACAGTCACAAAAAGCTAGGACTCGTGTGTCTCAAAACTAAGGGATGAGAAAGTCGACATTTACTAGCAAAAGGTCAATGAGTCCATCCTAGCTGAGGCTCCAGAACCTTAATGGGATGCATAATCATCTACCAACTAACACCTATCTTTTAATACAAGTCAGTACAATCTCTTAGTCTCAGAAACACACCCTCAGCATTTCTGCCTCTATACCTCTCTTCCCATCCCTTTTGTCCCGGAAGGCTTGTCTGCACACCTACCTATATCTTTCCCATTTTTTGAAAGTTCCATTTATGTCTAAGCACCTTTATGAGACTTCTCTGAACACCCAGCCTTTATCCATCTCCCTCTCCACTGCATTTAGTATCTGGAGCTCTGACATTAATCTTGCAGTCAAAGGGGCACAGATACAATGGAATGCCACTTCCAAGCATGGAAGACTCCTACGAATTCCAGCGTGCAAGTTTACAATGAAAATGGCTAAAAATAAGTAATACACGATTCCTGATTCCTTTTGAACACCTACTATGTGGCAGGCACTGTGCTCAAATTATACAATGCCAAGCAAGACAAACATCGTTCTTGCCCGGATGAAGGTTACAGTGCAGTAAAAAAAAAAAGGGGGGGGGGCGGGAAACAGTAATACGGGAGTGGAGCAATGACTGGGAAAACAGAAGGGCCTATGGGAGGAGGAGCAGGAGCATCTAAACCAGAGTGGGGGCTGCAAGTCAGGGAAAATTTCCTCCAGGATGTGGCATCTAAAACTGGTATCTGAAGGTAACGGAGGAGTTAAGCAGGCAAAAAGCAGGGAAATAGTGTTCCAGGTACAGGAAACAGCTTGTGCCAAGTTCCTGAGGCCAGAAGGAGCATAGTCAATGGGAGAAACTGACAGACATTCTGTACAGCTGCAAATTTCAGACCTGTAGTCATACTATAAATGACTGACTGACTGAGGACACACCTTACAAAGGCTTCCGGCAAACCAAGATGGAAGGCAGCTGATGGAGGCTCTAGGACCACACACAGGTCGAAACCAGCTCTTTGGCCTGTTTTGTCTGTGTTCCCCTTCTCTCTCCAGATTCTGTCAGCTGCCTGCAGTGATAAAGCCAGCCACACATTTCTTCTTTTAAGACATACTCACGATGCTAACACACACAGGAGTTCAATGATTTTATTTATTTATTTATTTATTTATTTGAGACAGAGTTTTGCTCTTGTTGCCCAGTATGGAATGGAGTGCAATGGCATGATCTCAGCTCACTGCAACCTCCGCCTCCCGGGTTCAAGCGACTCTCCTGCCTCAGCCTCCTGAGTAGCTGGAATTACAGGCATGCGCCACCATGCCCGGCTAATTTTGTATTTTTAGTAGAGACGAGGTTTCTCCATGTTGGTCAGGCTGGTCTCAAACTCCCGACCTCAGGTGATCTGCCTGCCTCAGCCTCCCAAAGTTCTGGGATTACAGGCGTGAGCTACCGCGCTCAGCTGAGTTCAATGACCTTTAGTTGTAAATTAGCTGAACTGGCTAAAGATCTTTTAGATGGCACAAAGGCAAGGCCCTGGAAGATTGTCGCCCCCTTCACCACCTAAAACCCGAACAATAACAGGAATGAACTTGCAAAGGTGGTGTTTGTGCCAGGCAGTGCGCTCAGCACTTTATAAATGTTTCTTCATTTCACTTCCTCTCCTAAGAGCACTGAGCAAGTGAACGTCATCTTTTCCTTTCTTATTTATTTTCTGCTATGCCTAGATAGAACATTAAATAAAAGCTAGAAGTCCAGGAAAGAGAGCATGCAAGTAAAGAATATGCTGAAAGAAATCCATATGACCGCTGGGTGCGGTGGCTCACACCTGTAATCCCAGCACTTTGGGATGCCAAGGCAGGTGGATCACCTGAGGTCAGGAGTTAGAGACCAGCCTGGCCAACATGGTGAAACCCCATCTCTACTAAAAATATAAAAATTAGCAGGGCGTGGTGGCAGGTGCCTATAATCCCAGCTACTCGTGAGGCTGAGGCAGGAGAATGAGTTAACCAGGGAGGTGGAGGTGGCAGTGAGCTGAGATCGCACCACTGCACTCCAGCCTGGGCGACAGAGCGAGACTCCGTCTCAAAAAAAAAAAAAAAAAAAAAAAAAAAAATTAGCTGGGGATGGTGGCATGTGTCTGTAATCCCAGCTACTCGGGAGGCTGAGGCAGGGAAATTGCTTTAACCAGGGAGGTGGAGGTGGCAGTGAGCTGAGATCGCACCACTGCACTCCAGCCTGGGCGACACAGAGAGACTCCATCTGAAAAATATATATATATTTCTGTAGAGACAGAGTCTCGCTACATTGCCCAGGCTTGTCTCAAACTCTTGGCCTCAAGCAATCCTCCCACCTCGGCACCCCAAAGTGATGAGATTACTGGTGTGAGTCACCTTAGTGGAAATTTTGATGAGAAATAAAATATAAATAGGCATTGGAGGTGTACTACCCATTTCTGGTATATTTGGGTTTTCTTCCATCATCCCTATCTCACCATCAATGACAGTTTCAAATAGGATAACCCAGACTCAGTTCAGAAGCAAACTCTAAAAATCCATCCACCACTCCACCACCACAGTTATGTGATCATCAAGGATACATAATTACAAGATCTAATTATGGGCCACACAACTGGCATGAGACAGCACAGCATAAGGACAGGAACACAGGTTTTGGAATCACAGAGTTCTAATCCCATCTCTGCCACTCACCTATTATGTGACCCCAGGACATTTACTTAACCTCACTGAGCCTCAGTTTACTCAACAGTAAAATGAGGTAATAATATATACCTGTTCATAGGATCACTGTGAGGGTTAAAAGAAATAATATGTGTAAAAGCATCTAGGGTTATGAAAAAGTTCCATACGCATGCAATTCTGTTGCTATCTCTCTGGGATGCACTGACACTCACTCTCTGCCTAGTCTGGCATTCAGCAGGTAATCAACAAATGTCAATTACCTTTTCTGCTCATCTCTCCCCCTTTTCCATTTCCTCTTCCTCCCCTATCCCACACACAAAAACAGCTCAATTTGTAGTGACAATCTAGATTCCAAACAACAAAAACTAGACACTTATCAGATGGAGTTGAGTATCCTCTGCCCAAGATGCTGAAGCAAAAGGGCACTTACAGTGAACATTCTTATTTAGGTTTCTCTTAACCAGGAAAGTTGACTCTAAGTCCTTATTTTAAACTTAAAACTGACTTTCAACTCCAGATCCAGGTTGTCCCTCAAAGCTACAGCTGTAATCCAGAGTCAAAAATCACCTGACCCCTATTGCCAAGGTTTCTGCTTCTGATTTTGGCTGGGTAAATAAGCTATGCATGTTGGGAGAGAGAGAAGGGGAAGCAAGAACTAACTTGTACTGAACATCTCCTGTGTGCCAGATGCTTTAAATATGCTCATCTTTCAAACTACCAGGCAACAGGTATCACTCTCTTCACGTTACAGACAACTGAGGTAGCAAACAGTATTTTTCGAATGACAAAAGGCCCTTATGAAAACAGCTACATAATACTGTCATTCAAAGATAAACAGAAAAAACAAGCCAGAGTCAGAACAATTTTTAAGTAAATATGTTCAGATAGAAAAGGACTTGAAAAACTTACCTCCTACAAACCATTTATTAAGAAGCTACTCAAGCATGTACTGCAGCAAAATGAGGGATAAACCAAACAGACAGGAAGACATGGGAAAAGGAAACCGCACTTCCAGCTATGGAAAGAAGTCCCAGGATGACAGTTCTGTAGTGGGCCTAGTGAATAATCAGTTCAGAACGGCACAGAACAAGAAAGTAATCTTGGCATACAGCTTAAACAAAGAAGACTTGCTAGGTTAGACAAGATTGAGAGCCTAGAAAACTTCTGAGATCATAATAATGGCAAATAATGCATGAACACATTAAAAGGCAATCAGAAATAATAGGGAAAAAATTTAAGAAAGTCATGGTCCAAATATGAAAAAACTACCGGGTAAGACAATTTTAAACAACTGATGAAGAGTGAGAAACCAAAAAAAACCCATTTGACTTTAGGGCTAGATACCTCGTCCTTTGAATGGCCCAGGAATCCTAACACCAGACCCACAGTGCAAGTTTAAAATCCAATCCTAACACACGAGGCAATGAATCATTTCACAGAATTGTAGTCATGTAAATGTTGCCTACGGATTTTCAACTTTAAGAATCATATATGAATAAGATGGTCAACTTTGGGGTAAAGCACAAATACAGGTTATGGGTTCAGGGCTTTGGCAACGTGAAAGCAACATTGTCAAAAAGTGAACGGTAGAACTGGTAGCAGTCCAAACATTACTGACATACACCATAAGGAGTCAAGAAATACTATCAAAAGTTGACAAAAGCCAGGTGTGGTGGCTCGCACCTGTAATCCTAGGGCTTTAGGAAGCCGAAGTGGGAGGATTGCTTGAGGCCAGGAGTTTGAGACCAGCCTGGGCAGCAGAGGAAACCCTGTCTCTACAAAAAAGTTAAATAAATTAGCCAAACATGGTGGTGCAAACCTATAGTACTAGTTACTCGGGAAGCTGAGGTGGGAGGATCACTTGAGCCCAGGAGTTTGAGGCTGCAATGAGTTATGATTCCCACTGCACTCTAGCCTGGATGACACAGAGAGACCCTGTCTTAAAAAAAAAAAAAAAAGTGATTATTAAAAAAAGGTGACCTAACAGACAAACTTAAAACGTAATAAACATCAAACCCGGAGAGAAAGAAGAAAACTAGCTTAAAGAGCTCCATTCTCACTTTCATATCAGGTGCTAAATGTTGATAAATCAAAACATGGTGGTAAAAGCATATTACTTAGGCTTAAGAAGGTAACAGTCTAAGAATTAAATATGGAAACAGTTGAAAAAATTTAAAAAAAATTAAAAGGTTCCCTCTGTGAGCCTTGAGGAGGTGAAGGAAACCATTGTTTTTCAACAAAAGTCCTCCTGTATATTGGATTTGTTACCAAGTGCATGGATCACTTGGACAAAAATAATTTTCTGTCACACATTTCAGAAAAGGCAGGACACTAAAATTGTCACTAAAAATTAGACGTAACAGTCAAATGTTATAGTCGGAATTGTATTTAAGAGGAGGATAAAATCTTTTTTCTTATAAAATCCCGTTATTCAAATGAAAGATTTTTATAAGAATGTTTGCAAAAGAGTAAAGATGGGAAATTCTACTGAAGCTAGATAACTTTCTTCTTCATAATTCCCCATTTTCTGTAAAAGCATGCATTCTATTTATAATCAGAGACCTTTTAAAAATTTAATGTGATCAGTATTCAATCAGTGTGCCAGGTTGCTCAACACCTCAGCCTGATTCATGAGAATTAGAGGACAGCAGGAATAATGAATGAACACAGTGGTTTTCAGTGGCTAAGTGTTTTAACATTCAATCTGCTTCGTTGTTACTCTAATTTTTACGAACTTTTTATTTAGAGATCGGGTGGGAGTGGTAGGGGCTGCAGATAGGCACCACCGTGCCCTGGTCATTATTACTCTAAAGGAATATGTGAATACCACAGGACATCTGAACACCACAGGAAAGGTGTGAATGCTCAGGAAAGGTGCCTTCAGGAGGTTCCAGAAAGTGACTACATCATATACCTAGGAACAATCTTACCTGAGAAAATGACAAAAGGCTTTTTTAAAGCTTCTTAGATGTCCAGGCTCTATTTCCCATTAAGTTCATTGTTTAGCTAAGGAAGTGACATGGGGGAAAGGTGGGGGTGGGGAAAAAGGAAAAGTGTTCCCTAGGTAGACAGCAACAGATTAGAGGTCCAGTCCAGGATCCACCATTAAATAACCATATGACTTTCCCAAATTCCTATCATCACCCTTCCCTGGCCTCAGCTTTCTAGTCAAAAACTAAACAAAACAAAATTGACCCTTGTCATTCTAAAATCCTTTGATTTCTAACTTATAAAGCCCTCAACTCCCAACAAAGTCAAGAAAAAGATTCTTCTTTTGGCTGGGCATGGTAGCTCATGACTGTAATCCCAGTACTTTGGGAGGCCAAGGCAGGAGAATCACTTGAGTCTAGGAGTTTGAAACTAGCCTAGGCAACATAGTGAAACCCCATCTCTACCCCAGCCAAAATAAAAAATAAAATAAAATAAAAATTAAAAAAAAGGTTTATCTGCTAGCCCCAGCCCTATTTCATAGATGGCAAGTAAAGTAATAAACAGACTTAATGAAAATTAACTCTGAGTGAGTCACCATCATTTTTCAAGCTTCTACTTAATCCACTGAAATATATTACCTTTTGAGGCTGTGTAACAAAGTGTATGACTTTGTTATATATATGTTATATGTTTGTAATATACCTTATTACAACTTTAAACAAACTCTACAAGAAATTCAGAGAACTCTTGGCAGATTGCTTATCCTGAAAGAAAATAGTCACTGACAAATTCTTAACCTCTCTTAGTCACTTGGCCAAAAAACTTCCAGAGATAGCACCAGATCAGGCCAGCCTACTACTTACACATTTTTTTCAGCTGTCACTTTCGTTGACTACCCAGAGTGAAATGAAGATGCATTCTGCTTTGGATTGGAGAGCGGTTGTGGCTGGGGGGATGGGCAGAGAGATCACAGCAACTTTCTCTAAATCCAAGGCTAATTTCACTTTTGCCCTTGTTCACAGGCAGTTCTGAGCTACTCCAATCACTCCAAACACAATGTATAAAAGCAATTTTTTTGTTTTGCTTTTGTTTCAGGGTCTTTTTCATCTAGTTTTCCTCAGATATTAGGCAAGTTTAGCTCTTATTTCATATTTTTAATAATCACAGTTAATGCTGATCATATACCATACATAAGTGTGTATATATTCATAAACACAGTTTAGAAATTACGTAGGGCTGGGCATGGTGGCTCAAGCTTGTAATGCCAGCACTTTAGGAGGACGAGGCAGGCGGATCACTTGAGGTCAGGAGTTCGAGACCAGCCTGGCTAACATGGTGAAACCTCCACTCTACTAAAAATACAAAAATTAGCCAGGCATAGTGGCGGGTGCCTATAATCCCAGCTACTCGGGAGGCTGAGGCAGGGGAATTGCTTGAACCCGGGAGGCGGAGGTTGCAGTGAGCCAAGATTGTGCCACTGCACTACAGCGTGGGTGACAGAGTGAGACTTTGTCTCAAAAAAAAAAAAACAAGCAAAAAAAAAGTCATGTTATTACATCACATACTTGACTCCACCCGCTACTTAGAAGTCAAAGGACTGAGCACATGTACAAACTATCACTCAATAACCCAGAGAAGACCAGCTGTGGCATAAACGACCATCAAGTCTGTTTCAGAAACTCAGCATTATACCAACCTCAGAAACACAAAAAGAACTCCTTGAACAAGATACTAACAGCCTTGAGATGGGGAAGGAATAAGAATTGGTCACTGGTATGAGTCAAAGGGCTCACTACAGTAAACTTCATCCATCACTGTGTATTCATTCTTAGGGCTCTCTCATAGCAATCAAAGCATCAAATATTAGTGCCAAAGAAAGGCTTGATTAAAGTTTTAAAATTGCACATAGTCTTTTGAACTAAGGCTACTCTACTAAAGAAATATAGGCTTTAAAATGGAATCTAAGTCAGTTTTTTAGGAGAGGAGTTTCCCTCACTGGCAGTGCAGGCAATCCTGAACCAAGTGGTCAGGCTGGCACAACTTCCATCTTTGATAGCCTGACCCTATGACCTCGATGGAACATTTCAAGTTCCAGCTTGGTTTCTCCTGAGGAATGTAGTTATCTAGGGTACCACAATTGAAACAATCTCCTCTAGTGTTTGAGAATATATTTTCCTGTGGGGTGTAATTTGATAATTTGAACTAATGTAAAATTCATGACATCAAAAAGCTGGAACAATGTGAAAGGAAGAACAGGCTTGTGATTTGATGGTATTTTAGGTTAACAAGTTTAATGTAATAAAACTCCTGACACAATTTCCGCACGATTGATTTGTCCAGCCCACAGCTACTTCACCACACAGTTGCTAATTACATCACTGTGCTGTGTGGTCATTATGTCACCCAGTTGGGAGCCCTACGGCCTACCAGCCACTGTTCACTTTTCCAGCTTGCTTTTCCCAAGAAGACAGAAACTGCAGACCACCTACTTCACCAAAAGTCCCTCTGTTCCCCAAGTTTCACAGCTTTTCTCTCATTTATCTCACATCCCAAAGGGCCTGGCTCTGGACTATCTGACTCAGAGTAACCAAGGAAGGGACTAAGGGTCTGTGCCCAGGAGTTGGCTTCAATCCTGCAGATTCAGAGCAGAGTCACCTGTGTGTTTTATGGTGGATGAACTTCACCACACTCTCCTCCGCTTCTGATCCCTTACAATTCCAACACCCAGAGACTCACTCCCTGCTTCCAGCTCTCCGTATCTGTGAAATAACCGTGGAAGGACACACACCATTTCTTTCTTTCTTTCTTTCTTTCTCTCTCTCTCTGTCACACACACACACACACACACACACGAACACACGCGCGCGTTGGGCACTGTGACTTGGTGCCGTCTTCGGCTCCAAGCTGACTTACTTGAGGAAGTATCTCTGGCCAGTGGCCGTGAAGGTCATCTCCCAGCCCGGGGGCAGCGGCAGCTCGTCGGTCACGTCGTAGGACTGCTGGCGGAGGTGCGCGTGCTGCTGCGCGGGGCTACCCGCAGCACCCGCGCCGGTGCCCAGCTGCAGGGACGCGGGCGACGAGTGCGAGCGGACATGCTGCGCACCCCCAGCCAGTCGAGGCCCCGGGTGGCCGCCCGACGAGTCGGTGCTGGACTGGCGCGAGTGCGAGCCCGAATCAGGCTCCTTGAAGAAAGACTCCGGCAGGATCTTCTTCCGCCACGAGCTAGGCTTCGGGTTCATGACAGAGTTGAAGAGGGCTTCGAGGTCTGTGTCTAGGTCCTGCGTGACGTGGATCACTTGCTGCCCAGGCGGCGGGAGCGGAGGGGGCGCCGAGGCCGGATTCATCTTCTGCAAAAAGAAGGTCAGATCAGCCTTTTATTTAAAGTCGGAGGAAGTGGGTAAAAGGGTTATAGGGTGAGAGGGCGAGATGGTGGGAGGAAGAATAGAGGGAAAAGGAAACGAGGAGACAGATAATTGCCCGCCTGGAGATCCCAGACACTCAGCGGTAAGACCAGCAGGATGGGGGAGGGGTCCCTCCTGGCCTCGAGAATTATGCAACTTTCTTGAAGCAAAGAAGTTGCCGGGAGGAGGAGAAGGAAGGGCGAGGGGTGGAGGGAGTAACTGCACTCGAGGCGTGCTGAACCGCAGGATGGCAAAGGAAAGGTCGCAGCTTTCCAGGACAGGCAGCCCCCCGAAATAAGTTCAGCCCGAGCCAACTCCACCACGTCTCGACTCCGGAAGCCCGGGGAGCCTGGAGCCCTGGAGTGGTGCCGGGTGAGCGCGCGAGCTCCAGCGGGCACTACCTGGGCGGGCAGCGAAGCTGAGCCTGAGAGCGAGGCGGCCGCCGTCCCGCCCGAACTTGCCGTCGGGCCTGGGTAGCTCGGGTGAGTCCCGAGATTGCGGAGCTGGAGCCGAGGCTTGGCTGACAAATCCTGACCCGACTCGGTGCCCGGCAGTCTAGGGGCTTCGGCTCTCACATCCCCCGAGCTGGCCTAAGGAGCTCGCGCTGGGCGAAAAAGAGGCGCAGGAGAAGCAGACAGAGCGGCCGCAGCAGCTCCCGGACTGTCCCATAAACAAAGTTTGGAGCAAACTCCCACCCCCAGGAAAGAGGCGGGCCCGAAAGTTGAGCTGTTGAATTATGTATGACCTCCTAGTCCCTAGCCGGCCGGCCCCCGCTCGCCCCTCCTCTTCCTCCTCCTCCTCCTCCCACTCCGGCTCCAGAAAACCCTGGGCGTGATGGGTACTTTACTGGGTAAGAGGAGACGGGTGCCCCCCACCCAGTGCTCCCGGCCGCGCGGGCCTCTCCCGCGGAGCCCTGCATCTGCGTTCCTTTGAGTTTACCACGGACTTGGGGCGGGATCAAAGGGAAAGTGGCCTGAGCCTGTTTCATCAAGGGCTTGTGGACCGAAACCAAGGCCGGGGGTGGCGGAGGGCACGCGGATGAGGGGCTCAGGCCTAGGAAGGGCCGGTCCTGGACACCGCGCCCTCCCCTGCAGCCAGGCGCCGTGGCCGGCAGCACCCGGAGCGCCGCGCTGACCAGCGATTCTGCCCGAAGGCCGGCCCGGGTGCGCCCCGGCGCGGGGAGACTCCAACAAGGCCAGCCTTTCCACGAGAGGCTGCTTAGCTCTTGTGACCATATTTGGTCTGGCGAGGAGGCATCTTGGCTGCCTGGGTCTCAATTGTCTGCTAGAGCACAGACGGTGCCCAGAAAGTGCCTCTGTCACTGGAGATGCGGCTTCGCCAACGGGTGGGTTGTAAACAAACAACTTTCAAACCATTCATCAATCCTTAATTTCCTCTACGGGGGTGACTCTGGCCACTAGGGATTGAAAAGAAACCGGGTCAAAGCTGGGTGCTGGAAGAGCAGAGCAGTTGCGCCCCCCTCCCCCGCAACATCCGTGAGGGTTGTGGGAGGATTGGAATGTCCCTGCCGCCCTCCAGGGAGCCTGGAGCTGGGATGGAACCCGAGCAGGTGGCTGGGAGTAGGGAGGGTGCGCCAATGACCCGAAAAAAGCCACCCACCTTCCCACCGACTAGATCTGGGCGAGGGGTGGAGACCCCCTGCCTCTAGCTAAGGGAGAAAGGTCAAGCCTGGCGAAACAGCTGCGGGAAGTGGGAAGAGGCCTTGCCCTTCAGAGCAGCTCAATTTCTTTTCTCTCTGGTTCCCTTTCCACTGAAGGGAAAGGGTGGAGGGAGATGGCGAGGTAAGCCAAATTCCAGGAAACCCCTACCCCACCCCATTTGATTCAAATAGGAGTTTATTAAGTAAATCAAATGAGACAATGTAAAGCACTTCGCACAGTACCGGGCTGATTACGTAAGTGTTGAAACAGAACTGGATGTTCTTCAAGTTCACGTATTGTGCCTTAATTTTTCTTTTTTCTTTCTTTCTTTGTTTTTCTTTTTCTTTTTTTTTTTTTTTTTTTTTTGAGAGAAGTCTCGCTCTTGTCCCCCAGGCTTTAGTGCAATAGCTCCATCTCGGCTCACTGCAACCTCGGCCTTCCAGGTTCAAACGATTCTCCTGCTTCTACCTCCCGAGTAGCTGGGATTAAGGCGCCTGCCACCACCACGCCCAGCTAATTTTTGTATTTTTCAAAAGTAAAGACAGGATTTCACCATGTTGGCCAGGCTGGTCTCAACTTCTGACCTCAGGTGATCCACCCGCCTCGGCCTCCCCTAAGTGCTGGGATTACAGGCATGAGCCACTGCGCCCGGCCTGCCTTAATATTTTTATAGGGTAAAATAAAGTCAAAGTTAAAATCTGGAGCTGCCTTGAAGGAGAAAAGTTTAAGGAAAAGACAAGGCCACTGATAGTTTTGCCTCGGAAAAGGTAGGAGAATGTTGGGGCCACTTCCTGAAAGGCTACATCCATATCCAAAACAGAACAACACCCACCAAAGTGAGCCACCTCACCTGTTATCTGTACTTGGAGGTGTGCTCCAATTCCAGACTCCTCACAGACTGGAAAAAATTAGGGCTGCCTTAGACGAAGGCAAGCATACATGTATCATCCTTTTTTTTGTTTTTTGAAATGGATTCTCACTCTATTGCCCCAGCTGGAGTACAGTGGCATGATCTCAGCTCACTGCAACCTCCGCCTCCCGGGTTCAAGCAATTCTCCTGCCTCAGCCTCCCGAATAGCTGGGATTACCGGCACCCACCATCACACCTGGCTAATTTTTGTACTTTTAGTAGAGATGGGGTTTCATCGTGTTGGACAGGATGGTCTCGAACTCCTGATCTCCAGTGATCTGCCTGCCTTGGCCTCCCTAAGTGCTGGGATTACAGGCGTGAGAGACCACTGCTGGCCATGTATCATCTTCAAATGTAAGCAGAGGACAGCTCCTTTCAGGAGCCTTTGAAACCAGATGTTTTCCGTGAAGCAAGTCCTCTGCCCATAGGACTGGCAAAAGGAAAGGGGAAGCTAGTACAGGTCACTCCTTGGAAGGTAGAATATCTGCAAGCTACTCTCAGAAGCCATCACAGTTGCAACAATGGAGGAAATAAGCTATCGAACTAGAGGAAGTGACTGGAACCTAATGATAGTAATTCAGAAGTCACAAGGCTGACTTGATGATTAAAGGATGAAAACTTGAGGTCAGCTCTACTCCAGGAAGGTCCTCACCCCAGAAGAAAGGTGAGAGTCAGGGTTGGAATTGAATGGGCAGTGAGAATCAGGATTGGATGCAGTCTTCGTTTCTTTCCAAGCTTCAAGAAATAGTGCAACAGATGAAGTAGATGTCTGAAACAGAAATTGCCCTTAACACAGGATAACTGAAAAACTCCCAGTTCTTCTTAAATGGCATATAAGATGTAATAGTGAATAATTCAAAAGATTTGCTGTTGTCCCAGCCATTCCAACAATAGCTTCAGATTAAATAACATTTACAGGTGTCTTGTATGTATCAGGTACTGCCCATAAGAGACAGCACAGTGAATAAGTGTATAATTTCTGGAGCAAAACAGTTGAGTCACCTCAGACAAGACGTTTAAGCTCTCTATTCCTGGGTTTCCTCCTTTGTAAATTAGGGACAATAACAGTACCCACCCCACGGGATTCTAGGTGAAAACATGTACTTGTTTTATTTGTTGATATGTGATTTAGAACACAATCTTTGAAGCTGGCTCTACCCGCTACATTATGCCAGTAGCTTACCATTCCTAAGTCACAGTTTGCTCATTTACAAATTGGAAATAATATTGTGGTAGTCTCTCTGCTACATTGCAGCCTTTCAATGGCCCAGCCTCATGTTATCAATACCTTTAAGTAGCCCCTTACACTTAATCTGGACTGGGCCAGTGATTTGCCTTAACCAGGAAAATGTAGCAGTGAAGTTGTGCCACTTCCCTGCCTTTCCCATCCCATCTCCTAGGAAGGTATAGAAGCTTCCAGTTTGTACTTTTAGGAGACCTGAGCCACTGGGAAGTCCAGTTACCCTGCTGGATAAACCACATGGAGAAGGAAAGGCCCTGAGATACTTGGAGAGAGGGAAAAGTCCTGCTGCCCAGCACCTGAGCTGAGCCCAGCCTCAGCCAACCCCACTAGCGGACTGCAGCCACATCAGTGATCACCAATAAGACCAGCAGAGCTGCAGAGCCAAGACTAGTCCAGATTGCAGAATTGGGAACAAATAAAATGGATGTTGCTTTAAGCCACAAAATATTGAAATTTTTTTTTTTTAAATGCAGAATGTGCATTCTAAGAATAAAAAAAAATGCAAATAAAGTCTCTTTTTTTTTTAGACAGGGTTTCACTTTGCTGCCCAGGCTAGAGTGCAATGGCTTAATCTCAGCTCACTGCCCCCTTCACCTCCCAGGTTCAAGTGATTCTTGTGCCTCAGCCTCCTGAGTAGTTGGGACTACAGACATGCACCACCATGCCCAGCTAATTTTTTTAGTAGAGACAGGATTTCATCATGTTGGCCAGGTTGATCTTGAACTCCTAGCCTCAAGTGATCTGCCCACCTTGGCCTCCCAAAGTGCTAGGATTATAGGCTTAAGCCATCACACCCGGCCACAAATAAAGTTCTTCACACAAAGCCTGCTTAACACACTAAAGCACTCAACAAATATGGCTGTTTTTTCTCATGGAGACCTAAAGATAAGAAAACTGGATCGATGAGTTAGAAAGTGTTTTGTCAAAATATATACAATGAAACTATGTAAAAAAAAAAAAAAATCCTGAGATTCAGCCCAGGGTTTGTAACTCTAGACCACAGCGTATTCTCCAGAGTGCATCCTGTGTGCGGAGTTGCTCCCTGGTATTGCCATTTTAAATCGTGTGATACCTTTTGTCTGACTATCTCATAGAGAAACTCCACAGCTTTTATAAGATAATCAGTTGAGAACATACTCCTACTGATAGATATGTAAATCTTTCCATTTGCAAACACTTTCCAACAAAGTCCATCGCCTACTTCTAAATCCTCCCCTCAACACACTTCCTACTGAGGCTTCTCTTGAGTCATCCCTTTCTCTTCCCTCTCTGTTCACATCCAATCAGTGCCAAGTGCTATTGGTTCTTTCTTCTGGTGTCCCCAAAAATCCATACTTCCCTTCCCACTCTCAGGACAGGACCTTATCTCAAAATGCTTGAAGTGGTCTCCTAACTGGTTTCTCTGCCTCCAGTCTCTATTTTCTGGTCTCCTTCTTTTATGATGTCATTACCTAGCTCAGAAGTTTTTTAAACAACTGTTCATAAGTATATAAGTCAAAGCTATCAATCCAGCACTAAAGGTTTCCCAACACACTGCCATCTTCATAGCTTTCTGACCCTGTTTCTTAGATGGCCCCATAATAAAGTGTCTTTCTCTCAGTTCAGCCAGGCTCTGACCCAAGCATATTTTGCCTAATTCTTTACTACACTTATCTGAACTCTGCTATTTGAATTCTGCTCAAAATTGTCCTCCAAACTCCATTGACAGGCGTTTAGTAATCTCTCCTTTCTTCCTAAATTCTCCTTGTTCTTGTCTTTCTCACTCTTTCCACATGTAATCAAACATGTAACCAAACACTGCCTTATACTGTTTTTTGAGACAGAGTCTCACTCTGTCGCCCAGGTTGGAGTGCAATGGCGCAATCTCAGCTCACTGCAACCTCTGCCTCCTGGGCGGAGGCTGGGATTCTCCTGCCTCAGCCTTTCAAGTAGCTGGGATTACAGGTGCCTGCCATCACGCCTGGCTAATTTTTGTACTTTTAGTACAGATGGGGTTTCACCATGTTGGCCAGGCTGATCTCGAACTCCCGATCTCAGGTAATACACCCACCTCGGCCTCCCAAAGTGCTGGGATTACAGATGTGAGTCACCAGGCACAGCCTATATTGTATTGTAACATTCACCTCAGAATATCTTGCCTCCCCAGCTGGATTGTAAATAGCTGCAGGGCTAGAAGCAGCTTAAATTTCTTTATGAGGCCAGGTGCAGTGGCTCACACCTGTAATCCCAGTACTTTAGGAGGCCAAGGCAGGCAGATCACCTGAGGTCAGGAGTTTGAGACCAGCCTGGCCAACATGGTGAAACCTCATCCCTACTAAAAATACAAAAATTAGCCATGCATGGTGGTGCACACCTGCAATCCCAGCTACTCAGGAAGCTGAGGCAGGAGAATTGCTTGAACCCAGCAGGTGGAGGTTGCAGTGAGCTGAGATCATGCCACTGCACTCCAGCCTAGGCAACAGAGTGAGACTCCATCTCAAAAAAAAAATTTCCTTATGAAACTGCTCCTAAGAAGGCCACAATTCCTTGTTGAGAGCATAATGATCCTTAGATGATTTTGCCCATCCCTCTTTCAGCACCCATTAGTGTACTATGAAGTTTGTTAGATAATTTCTCACCATTCACTATAATTTCAACTACTTCTGGACTCAACTCTTTAACCAGATTGCAAGCTCTTTGAGTACAAGTCTAAGAGAACTTCACTTTCTTTTTGTTTTTCCCATGCCTGACAAAGTGTTTTCCATGCAGGAGTGTTCTGTACATGCCTAGCCCAGTGGATTTTGCCCCTGCTATTCATCTGCCATTTTTGTCTCAGGAAAGCCTCAGCTGCTTTTCTCAGCCCTACCTCTGGATTGCTGACTTGGTCTGAATGACTGATTCCAGCAAAGATGTACGGTTAGAAACTTGGTGGGGTGGCTAAGTTAAAGGACTGTGGTCCCAGAAGCCCTTGGGGCAGAACCTGCCCTGACTTGCTGAACCAGTATGGAGAAAATTCCCAGAGCCAGGGTTGGGTCACCATTAGCAACTGAAGAGTAGCAAAACAGACAAGGACCTTGAATAGATAAAGGTTTGAATAATGGAGAGTCCAAAAAACTATAGAATAAGGTTAAACTTTATTTCAACATGAGGATAAGAGTTGACTAGTTCCTTGACAAATCAAACGTGATACTTGCGTTTTCATAATTTACCATATCCCAAGTGTCTAGCACAGTGTCCAGCATGTAGTAAATATGCAAATACCTAAATAAAAAATAATTGGTGCTGTCACTCATTTCTGCATTTACTCTTTCGTTGCCATGCTTCACTTTGTTCTTAATAAATGCATCACTGGCATGATGATAAGGAAGATAATTTTGATGACGATGATGATGATGATGATCATGGAAGGCACTATTTTTTTTTTTTT
>NW_012118265.1:3075206-3099290 GCF_000951035.1 Colobus angolensis palliatus
GTTGGCCAGGATGGTCTCAATCTCCTTACCTCGTGATCCGCCCCCCTCCAGGCCTCCCAAAGTGCTGGAATTACAGGCGTGAGCCACTGCGCCCAGCCCAGAAATTTCCTAAATATTTAAGAGGAGAATGGTTGAGTGTATCTAGCAGCTTAACATATGCAATGAAGTTTTTGGTAGTTATTTGAGTGTTTATGAAGACAATGTGACAACCTGAAAAATGTTTTTAAGAATTTTTATAATTTTAATGAGAAAAATTCAGAAACAAAGATCTGTGAATACCATCATTATAACTTTGTTCAAAAACATGGAAAAATGAATGAAAAGGTGCTAAAATTATATTTTAAAACTATGTAAAAGTAAAAAGATAAGTATTTCTCTTTTTATGCTTAGATCTGTATATATGTGTAACATGATAACAGTGAATCATCACTCTCAGAAGTGCAAACCATATTATTAGTATTATTTTGTGTGTGATGAGAGAACTACTTAGCAGTGTTTGGGGTAGGGGGAATTTCAAGGTGCTCAATATTATCCTTCTATTCAACAAATACAGTACATATTTTTTGAATATCCATTGTGTGCAAGGCCAGAAGTGATCTTTCAAGCTGAGCTTGGAAGAGTTTGCCACCTGATTAGAACATTTATTGGTTGACAATTTCACTCAACTCCTCCCTTTACCCAAATAAGTCACAGATCTGGTTACACCAGCTGTTCAAGCCACTGCTCTTCCTTGTCTTATTTTTCTTGGTGACAAGAGTCAAGTATATATGAGCTCTACTATTACCTCTCTGTGCATTGTCCAGACACAAGTTAGGACACTTTTCATGCCTGGTCACAAAAGTTAATTTGTGGTTTGGAGCCAAGGAGAAGACAGCCCTCCAAATCAAAATAAGGTGGAGAGAGGACCTGAGTATAAGAAAGCCGGTGCCTGTGGGCACCAGTTCAATTCACACATGCTTAAAAATGGCTAAATTTTCTTTAAAAATATGTATTTCTAGATAATCTTAGATAAGATAGTAGATTAATTCTCATACAGCATCTGCCACACAATAAATCCTAATTTGACCATATGACTGAAGACATCTCAATCTAGTTATGGTCATTAAAAGCTGTTAGTATTTCAACTAGGGCAATAATAATAAATCATATTTATATAATATTTTATAGACTACAAAACAACTTCATATGTACAGTCACACATGAATCTCATAGTAACCCTGTGAGAATGGGCAGATAAGTCTTACTAGAACTACAGTACAGATAAGAAAACCAAGGTTTAGAAAAGTTTATGTCTTGCCGAAGGCCACTGACTTATAATAAGAGCACCAGGACTCAAACCCTCCAGTATCTCTCGGGCTTTCAAATTATATTTCTTCTACAGTTGCCTAACAGAATCAGACTCTTAATTACTTCCTCCTCTGTGAGCATACACCATTCTGCCTTTTCCTTTAAAAAGAGGGAAAGAGAGGCTGTTTTTAAAGGCATTTTTCCTCCACTGACTTACAGTATCATTTCACAAATGTTTTGTCATCTAATGGCCATACGATGCACAGAGGCTCCTCAAATTTATATCGAAGCTTAGTTGTCTCCTCCCTCTCATTAAACAAATAAAAACTTACATGTGTTGGAGGTACTGAAAATTCAATCAAACCCTGATTTTGGAGCGCTTGTGTGTATTAAAGAATCCTTCTGTGATGTGAACCATCATTTCTAATTACTATGAAGCAATGGGTCTCTACTTTTTAAGAGTTGTATTCCTAAAATTATTTTGTGAATTGTTCATTTGGAATTCAATGCATTTTGCTATAGGAAAAGAAAAATCTTACCAATGGGGCCGGGCGCAGTGGCTTGCGCCTGTAATCCCAGCACTTTGGGAGGCGGATCACGAAGTCAGGAGATCGTGAAATTAGCAGGGCGTGGTGGTGGGCGCCTGTAGTCCCAGTTACTAGGGAGGCTGAGACAGGAGAATAGAGTGAACCCGGGAGGTGGAGCTTGCGATGAGCGGAGATCATGCCACTGCACTCCAGCCTGGGCGACAGAGTGAGACTCCGTCTCAAAAAAAAAAAAAAAGAAAGAAAAAAGTATGAAAAAAATCTTACTAATGATGTCTAGGCAACCCAGCATCCCACTATGCTCCAAATTCTTGGAAGCCCCCAAGTCTCAGTCTGTCCTGATACTCTGGTTGAGTCCTTGTACAGACTTGAAGGTATCACATGAAGCTCTTAACAGCCAAACAAGGTTAGGATTACACGGGCACTAACTTAGTGGCTGCACATTGTAGTTCTACTGAATCATCATCTCCCATGTTTTGTGAATGATTTTAGGCAAGAGAAATTTCACAGTTCATTCTGTATATTTCCTCCTACCTGCCATCTGTTTCACCAGAGGGAAAAGAATCTGAAGATATTTGAAAAGAGAATTAAAACGTCTTGATAAGATACCAAAGAAAAAGTGAATGAGAAGACCCCTGAGATTTACCTGTCACCTTCCTAAAAAATTCTGTAACTGCTGTCTGTGAAAGTGTCAATCAAGACTCATCCCTGGTATAGATTGTACAGCCTGGAGTTCAACACTAGAGATGGTAATAATTCAGAGTCTGGTTAGTTGGCATTAAATCTATAAAAATAATACTGGTTAATGACTTTTAGGGAAAGAAGCCTCTAGATTTTTAGTTATCAACTTCTCTCATAAGTGTAAAAGACTGCCTTTTTTCCCATTAAATATGACAACTTGTATATTTCAGCAAGGAAGGACGAAGTTCTTTGTCTAATCCTGATTTAAATACATTATCATGTGAAAAATCTCTCTCTTCTATCTGCCCTAAGGATAGGTATTTTGGAGTTGTCAAGAGCTGACTCTTGGCCAGGCATGGTGGCTCACGCCTGTAATGTCAGCATTTTGGGAGGCTAAGGAGGGCAGATCACCTGAGGTCAAGAGTTTGAGACCAGCCTAGTCAACATGGTGAAACCCCATCTCTACTAAAAATACAAAAAATTAGCTGGGCATGGTGGTGGGCACCTGTAATCCCAGCTGCTTAGAAGTTAGAATTGCTTGAGCCTGGGAGGCAGAGGTTGCAGTAAGCCGAGATGGCGCCACTGCACTCCAGGCAGGGCAATAGAGCAAGATTGTGTCTCAGAAACAAAAACGAAAAACCTAACTCTTCGTTGCTTCACACCACAACCCAAGGTCTAAAATTTGAACTGTTGAATCTCATTCTTAGAAAAAAATAAGTAGTTACCAATGGGGAATGGGGGATCCCTTTCAACAAATTCTCTGACAACACTGAGGCAATAGTTATATTGATTTCTCCACGTAAGCTCCCTCAGACACTCCACTCATCAAAAAAAGTCATCTTGGTTTCAAAGCGTTTTTCATTAGTGTTTGAACACCCCACAAAAAGACTGCCACGAAGTCTCTTTCTGCTTGGCTGGAAAGACAAGCATAATCTAGTGGTAAATTTCAACCTTGCTAATGAATCCTCCCTTTGACTTTCTGGTCAGCTTTGCTAAATGAGTAACTTTACAGCCTCCAAAGTAAGCCATTGGTGTGGGAGAGACTTGGCCTTTTTTTACTCAAAATCACCAAAGGCCTTTGTACAGAGTCCAAGTTGTTACCTTTAGTCAGTCTTTTCTATTTCACCACTCCAGGGGTTTTGTTTTTGTGGAACAAGTAATAAGAATCCCACATATAGGTGTTTTTCTTACAAAGGAACCTCCTTTGTGACCACATAATCTTACCAAGGAAAATCCCCAATGAGTTCCTGCACCAGTCCCATTACTCTGCAGCCTGGGCAGCAGTGGGTAGCTAGTCTGGATACAAGAGCACTCTTTTCTTTCTGTTATCACATATCCATCTGAACTCAAAAGGGCCTCACTTAAGGAATTTCCATTCTTCTAGAAACGTCATTTCATTTGAACTTGCACTTCTATGGTTTAAAGAAGACAAACACGGTCCCCACTAGAGTCCAGTGGGAGGGAAAAGGAAAGCAAACATTAAAAGTAATCCAGGGAAACTATGAAGGTAAACTTGCCCTTCTGAAAACAGACAAAGGTAGACCTCTGCTTCCCTGCTACAATTTCTAGAAGAAGCAAAACCATCCTGAAACCCCCTTGGAGAGTTCAATTACAGTAAATTGGCCAATGATGATATCTGTATTTATATAGTAAGTATGTTTAATGTCTTGTTCAAACTACCAATCAAGAAAAAAATGAATAAAAATAGATGATTACCTGGAAAATAACTAGTGAGCATGGTTTATGGGTCAGTACAGATCCACCAGGAAGCAGATGCCAAGATAGAGTTAGATGAGCAGAGGTACATTGGGGAAAATGCCTGTAAAAGTTAAAGAGGAGAAAGAAGGAGAGTAAGCCAGGAGAGTATTCAGATTGCAATAAACGTTTGTCAGTAGTGAAGGAGGAGGGTAGGTAGGAGGACTGGCCAGGAAAAGTCTCAGCCCTGAGCAGGCCAGTGCTTCCAAGGCAACAGCTGACCTTTAGGGGCATCCCTCAATGGGCAGCAATGGCTAAACCCTAGCACCTAGCTGGGTTCAACCCTTGGTAGACAAGTAACCTCAGCCTTCAGTGTAAATAGTGCAGACAATTTTACAGGTGTGGCTGGTGAAGATGTCAGCTCACTGCTATCCTCACAGTGACTCTATTGAAGAAAGTCCTAAGCAGTCACCCACATGGGACATGGCATTTTTATCACAGTCCATACAGACTGCATCACACAGGCTGACTTCTTCATTTTCAGGGTGCAGTTTGTCCAAGGTTGCTATGGGCCTCTCCTCCTCAGGGGAAACTTAGAAGAGGAAGATTAATGAGACAAACCACGGTCCCTACTGCTGTAGTTGGTCTTGAGGCCATAACTGGTATTTATCCTCTTCCTCCTTCACTATCTACTCCAAGTTTTCCATATCCAGTGCTATCCCCTCTACAGGTGCTGATGTCCAACCTGGTGGTGCCACTCAAACCTTCATTCTGAAGAGGCCCATGCCTTTGGAATCATACCCTTCTCAGACTGTCCATCATAGTTATAACCAGGAAAGAGAGCCCCCAGAGACACCCCAGTGGGTCACCTGGTCGTGCACATTCTTCCTTGCCTGCCTTGTGCAACAGTAGTTGTAGCTCTTTCTGTTGCCCAGGGTCATGGATCCCAGCCAGAACGATGATGACTATTCTCTCTTGCTGGTCCCTGGACACAAGAATCTAAAGTGCCTAGGTGGCATTCATAAATTATAGTTCAATAGTACCCTTGCTATATCCCCTAGTGAGAGAGCACTTCTTCTGGGGACTTGGACCTTTAACCCTTCAGAACTCAAAGTTGTGAGGATGGGAAGCACAAAGTTCCCCAATGGGTCACTGGGAGTGATGGCAGGGGAATCACTCTTCCTTCCACCTTTTTCTTTGTGGACTCATGCATTCTTTCTATTGGTGACACAGAATCATATAAAGGTCTCTGTGATTTAGTCTATGTACTATAACCTGAAGGATGGCACCTCATCCTTGCAGAATATTGCCTACAAGATGGTGCTTCAGCTATACCTTCACTCTATTAGTGTAGCTAATTCTACATAGCTTACTGTGTAATACATCAGTGGCTCCTATAGCCAAGGGGTCGTTTCTGCATCATCTTTGCTGTAAAGCGGCTCTTCTGATCGGATACAATATTGCATAGGATTTCAATCGGGCATTCTGGGAGTTTCCAGATAGTGGTACTGACAGACACTCTGTGGGCAAGAAAGGCAAACTCATGACCAGAATACATATCTATTCCCGTGTGCACGAACTGGATGGAAGAGACGCATTACAATCAGCCAAGTGGCCATTTGGACTATTCTAGGAATAACATCATATCAGAGGCTCAGTTTCTGTTGTTAGCACATTGGACATTCAAAAGCAGCATGAACTAGATGAGGGTTAGTAAGTAGAGTCCATGCCATTGGCTCATGTATAGCCTCTGTCTCTGTCACCTTTCATTTGCCTGTCATGTCAATTCATGGTAAATGGCCAAGACTGACTAACATTACTGGCCAAGTCCATTCTGTCTATGTGGTTGTTTAGTGCCTCTTCAATGACAAACACTCTTGAGTGGGAATTTTTTTGCATGTGATACAAAGATCTTTATGCATTATGCCCACTCCCATATTTCCATCCAAATGCCTCTCCTTCTGACCATTTTGTCTCCAGTCTTCCAGTCCTTTCCTTTTCAGGACTACTACACATGAAAGTGTATATATTCTTGTCCAAGCAATCACCTCTTGTCCCACACAAAATGAATGACCAGCTGCAAGGCTTGTAGTTCTATGTACTGGGAAGTGTCTGAGCTACTCTCCATTTTTAACTTTCACCCACATATGGAACCAACCAAACCATAAAAAAACCCATGATAATTGATGAACTAATTTTCCTAGTAAGTGCCCCCCACTGCCTCTATTATCCATCCATCCATCTATCCATCCATCCATCCATCCATCCTAATGAGTCTGTCAATACTTGCCATGGTATTCCAGGGTCCCTACTTCTTTGTTTCTTGTTCGTTTGGTTGATTGTATTTTTTTTTTTTTTTTTTGAGACGGAGTTTTGCTCTTTTTGCCCAGGCTGGAGGGCAATGGCACAATGTTGGCTCACCACAACTTCCCCCTCCCAGGTTCAAGGGATTCTCCAGCCTCAGCCTCCCGAGTAGCTGGGATTACAGGCACCCACCACCAAGTCCAGCTAATTTTTGTATTTTAGTAGAGATGGAGTTTCAGTATGTTAGCCAAGCTATTTCGAACTCCTGAACTCAAGTGATCTGCCTACCTTGGCCTCCCAAAGTGCTAGGATTATAGGTGTGAGCCACCACACCCGGTTGTAGCTTTTCTTTTGTCTAACAAGCTGACAGTTTTCACCAGTCATCCTGTCTCATGTTTCAGTGGTGGCTCCATTTCTCTTGCTCTAAATCTTCTCTCCAGTGCTGCTCCTTCATATTTACTAAGTTCCTTCCTGGAATAAAATGGGGCCAAGAACAGACTAATTGATCAAGGTCTTGACCTGTATCCAGAGGTCAGGGTTGAGTAATGGGTAGGAAGCTTCCCTACAGCAGCCATTGGTAACAGGAGCCACTAAAGTCACCTGAGGGCTTCGGCTACCTTTAGAGTCAAAGCACCTTAGTCCTACCTGTCCAGCCCCATTCTCTTAAGAGTCTTTCTACATGGAGAGGAACTTCAATAACACTAACCAGACTTCTGTTATCTTGATATCATTTTTAGAAGTCTCATGGGTATGGCTGCATGTTCAAGGAAATGAAGACCTACTTCTCCTCACACTGTGAGGGTGACTTCCCCTCATACTGTGAGGGTATTTAGGGTTGTACAGCAGACCTAAGCACAGCAACTATGGAATTCTTGTTGTTCCAGGACTACCATTTCAGAACCTTATTACATTACAAGTATTTTTAAAGCCAATTATATTAAAATAAGTGTTTCAGGTTATCTATTGCTGCAAAACAAACCACTCCAACCTCAGTGATATCAAATGATAAAAATAATTGGTTATTGTTATCTCTCATGGTCCTGTGGATTGAACTCAGTTGGCAGCTCTCTCTCAAGGTCTCTCAGGCAGTTGGTGTCAGATGGAAGCTGGGACTGGAGTCATCTCAACGGCTTCTTTACTCACATGCCTGGTGGCTGATTCTGGCTGTTGTCTAGGACTGCTGACTGGAACACCTACAAGTAGCCTCCCCATGTGGCCTAGGCTTCCTTGCTGGATGACTGGATGCTGAGAAAATGTCCAGAGAAAGAACCAGGCAGAAACTCTGTCACTTCTTATGATCTATCCTCTGAAATCACATAGTGTCACTTCCAGTACCTTCTGTTGACAAGAAAGTCACAAAGTCCACCCAGGTTCAAGGGGAAGGGATATAGATTCCATCTCTCTCTCTCTCTCTCTTTTTTTTTCTTTTTGAGACGGAGTCTCACTCTGTCACCCAGGCTGGAGTGCAGTTGCACGATCTCAGCTCACTGCAACCAGGTTCAAGTGATTCTCCCACCTCAACCTTGTAAGTAGCTGGGACTACAGGTGCGTACCACCAGGCCCGGCTAATTTTTTGTATTTTTTAGTAGAGACAGGGGTTCACCATGTTGGCCAGGCTGGTCTTGAACTCCTGATCTCGTGATCCGCCCACCTCAGCCTCCCAAAGTGCTGGGATTGCAGGCGTGAGCCACTGCGCCCGGCCTAGATTCCATCTCTAAATCAAGAAAGGGCTAGGTCACATGGTAAGATGAGCATGTGGGATGAGAAATACCGTTACAGCCTTTTTTGAAAAATATAATCTGTCACAGTACATTTTTTTTTCAGTAATGTTGAATGGATGGTGACTGAGTGAATACAAGTTATCTTTGTTATCCAAATTTCCAAATCACCAGGGGTTCCACTGAAACATTGTGATATAGGAAAGCAAAAATCACCCTATAATAAAAATATTCCCTAATATGCACTCAAACATCTCTTCCTACTTAACATTGAGAGTGTCTCTGATTATTGGAAGTTGTAAATCTCTATCTACACAATGCAAATAAAAATATAAATCTTGCAAAAGATAAAAGATTCCTTTAAATTAATTTTTAGAGAATATTTAGACTCTTTTGTATCTGCTAAACCAATTAACAACCTAAGAAGTAAACAATCAATAAGGATAATCATGTTAGAGGAATTATTTGAAAAACCAAATATTAATAAAGGCATTAGAGAAAGTCGTTTAAACCCTTTGAGTATTTTTGCATGTTGGGTCAATGTTCTGTATGTTATTAATTTTTATTGGAAAAATGATGTGCCCTTCAAAAAGAGAAAAAAAGGAACACGATTTAATTATGGTACATTGGCAGGTCTTGGTGGTTCATGCCTATAATCCCAACACTTTGGGAGGCTAAAACAGGAGGATCACTTGAGCCAAGGAGTTTGAAACCAGCCTGGGCAACAGAGTGAGACCCTGTCTCTTCAAAAATTGAAAAAATTAACCAGGCATGGTGGCTTGTGCCTGTAGTCCTAGCTACTCAGAAGGCTGAGGTAAGAGGATCGCTTGAGCCCAGGAGGTTGAGGCTGCATTGAGCTGTGATTGCCCCCCTGTCCAGCCTGGGCAACAGACCCTGTCTCAAAAAATGAAAAAAATTCATGGTACACTTTAAGGACTAGCCTATAGTTTCTACAGTAACCTAAATTTTGTCACTTATATTAATACCAGGGGTCCCCAACCCCCGGGCTCTGGACCAGTACCTGTCTGTGGCCTGTTAGGAAATGGGCCACATAGCAGGAGGTGAGTGGGCACAAGTGAGCATTATTACCACTTGAGTTCCACCTTATGTTGGATTAGTGGGAGCATTAGATTCTCATAGGAGCACAAACTCTATTGTGAACTGCACATATGAGGGATCTAGGTTGCACTCTCCTTATGAGGATCAAACGCCTGATGATCTGAGGTGAAAGAGTTTTATCCCCAAACCATCCTCCCCATCCCCTACCCCACCTCCCTGACTCTACCCAGACCCACTTGCCATCTGTGAAAAAATGATCTTCCATGAAACCTGTCCCTGGTGCCAAAAAGTTTGGGGACCACTGACTTATATAACAACATTATTTTTATATTTTTTAGTTTAAATTTTCAGAGAAATTCCTAGTTAAACTTCTTCCTAGGCCGGGCACGGTGGCTCAAGCCTGTAATCCCAGCACTTTGGGAGGCCGAGACGGGCAGATCACGAGGTCAGGAGATCGAGACCATCCTGGCTAACACGGTGAAACCGCGTCTCTACTAAAAAATACGAAAAACTAGCCAGGCGAGGTGGCGGGCGCCTGTAGTCCCAGCTACTCGGGAGGCTGAGGCAGGAGAATGGCATAAACCTGGGAGGCGGAGCTTGCAGTGAGCTGAGATCCGGCCACTGCACTCCAGCCCGGGCGACAGAGCAAGACTCCGTCTCAAAAAAAAAAAACTTCTTCCTGTGAGATTTTGATCTCTTTTTGAGTAGATTTACTGCAGTGGCCTTTTTTCCATCAATTTTGATAAAAGAACCTTCTGTATTATACACAAGCTTTCATCCTTCCCTAGAGAGTTAAGTATGAGCAATGTGATAGTATTTGGTGATAGTATTTTCATAGCTGTCTTAGAAAGCCTGCCATATCAAGCGAAATTAAACCTGAGATCTTCAAAAGAGTAAAGTTTTTGCCTTCGAAAGTAGATGTTTCTGTAATTATCTGCTAGATATTCTTTCATCAGATGTTTAATGGGCACCTTCTTTCTGTAGGGCAGTGTGCCAAGTACTATGGGAATCACCAAGATGAACAGACTCTTTGATAAATGCATTAATATATGCATTTTCATTCAAAGTCACTGTGAAGTGTACACCACCGTCTCCACCACTACCACCATCACTAGTGAAACCAACTCCATCACCTCCCTCACCACCCTCATTACCTCCACTTCCACCACCACCGGCACTACCATCATTATCAACACCACTTATACCACCTTTGCCACCACCAAAATCACCATCATCACCTCTACCACAACCACCATTACAACTACCACCACCACCATCACCATCATTTTCATCACCCCCATCACTCTCACCATCACTGGGATCATCACCAGCAGCAGCCACATACATCTAACAGTGTAAAACACATTTACTGTGAAAACTGGGTTTAAACAGACAACTTTACCCTAAAGTTATTTGGAAAACCATATCTCTCACGTGTTGAATTCACTTGTACTTCTCGGTGTACATCCCACATCACATATCACAAGCGATACATGCCAGTATGCTGAAATTTTCAGACCAGTTCTTCAGCATTTTGACATGCTAGGAGGAAATTTTAGGTTTAAAGGAAATATAAAAACTACTTATTCCAACTCTCATTTTTTAGGTGAAGAAAATGAGGCAAGGCTGGGAGCAGTGGCTCACGCCTGTAATCCCAGCACTTTGGGAGGCCGAGACGGGCGGATCATGAGGTCAGGAGATCGAGACCATCCTGGCTAACACAGTGAAATCCCGTCTCTACTAAAAAATAGAAAAAATTAGCCTGGCGTGGTGGCGGGCACCGGTAGTCTCAGCTATTCGGGAGGCTGAGGCAAGAGAATGGCGTGAACCCGGGAGGCGGAGCTTGCAGTGAGCCCAGATCATGCCACTGCACTCCAGCCTGGGCAACAGAGCCAGACTCCGTCTCAAAAAAAAGAAAAGAAAATGAGGCAAGAGGTGAAGTGACTTGTCCAGGGCCACATGAGTAGAAAGCAACAGATGAAAAGGGAAGTCAATTCTCTTTATTTACTCACTGCCCAGGAGCTTCCTCTCTCCAGCCACCGGACTCCTACTGCAGCAGGACCAGCTAAGAACTATCGATTCAGTTTGAGAAAAAAGTTATCACACTGCTTAGGCAGATACACACTCTGAAGAAAAGTAGAAAGTGCAAATCCTCAGGGGTCCTTTCAACTCAATTTGTGGCTGGTTATGTAAATGAGGAAGCCGTGCAAGAGAATGGGGTCATGAGCTTCCTGGGATTAAGCATGACAAGGCCGTCTGTCCTGGGATGAAATGATACTTTGCACTTGTATAATACCTTTCATCCATCCAGCAATAATAAATAAGACTTTGTACTTTCAGCCAAATATTGCAAAACGTGACAAATATTTAACTCATGAATCCTCAGAACCACCAAGAAGGGAAAACTTTTGAAAGGAAGAAAGAAAACAGCTTCATCCTCATGATCCACTGGGGAATCTAAGGTCAGAAGAAACGGGTCTACACCTGGCCTCGGAACACCGCTGGCAGGACTCCTGACACGCAAGGACATTCCTGTGTGTGAACACTGTCTAAGGTGACCTAGACACAGGATTTCGAAAAGAGCAGAGGTAAACCAGAAAAACGCCTGCTCGTACATTCCGCCCAGGGAATCTATGAAGCTTTCAAAGAGGTTTGGTTCTGAGTCTGTAAGGGTTCTTTGAAGCCTCTTCAAAGGTTTCTGCTGGCATATCCCCTAACAGAAATTTTTAAAACCGTGTACTCCTTCACAAAATTTTTAGTTGACATCTAAAATATTACATCGTATGTTTAAATAATTGCAAAGGTTGTAATTTTTGGGATGTTATTAATATAGGTATTTTAAAATAAACTATGGCAATGTGCTTTGAAATATCCAATTGAATCTAAATCCAAGCGATCTGATGCCCACCACATCCATTTTAGAAGTCTACAAATGAGCTCCTTTTTAACAGTCAGATGTTTTCTCCCTAAACTCCTATTTTTATTCTACTTCTACATATTTTATCTTAATGTACTATATTATTATGCTTAAAGGTCTTATTATTCATTCTGTTATATTATACTTCCCTGCATTAAAAATGTTTGTAAATTTATTTTTTATTTCCTGTGTTATTGTGAGACTGATTTGTAATAACCAAAGTACTCCCCACCACACAGTGATGAGGGGAATCTAGTTCCTTTCATCTTATGGCTTCACTGTCTCCTAGAAAAAGGGTTTAGCTTGTGGGCCTATTTTTGTGTGCCCTGGGAGCTAAGAATAAATTTACATCTTTAAAAGGCTACCAAAAAAAAAAAAATGTAGAATATGCATCAGAGGCTTTACGTGGCTGCAAAGCCCAAAATAGTTACTGTCTGGCTTTTTACCAAAGTTTGCCAACCCCTTTCCTAGAGCCTCATTCTCAATTCATGTAGCTGGTAGAAGGAGAAAAAGCAAAGAAAAGCACAAAAGATATTTCATGGGACCATGCCTGGAAGTGACCTACATCATTTCCACTCACATTCTGTTGCCAGAACAATTACGTGACCACATGTCACAGCAAGGGTGATGGGGAAAAGTAGGCTAGCTACATACCCGAAGGAGGGTGGAACAAATTTTGGGAGCCAGGTAATAGTTTCTACCATGGCCAAGCCTCTAAAGAGTCAAAAACTTCTTATCATGACAATTATTATTGGTGTAAAAATATCAAAATAACCCACATACATGATAAATTAATATAAACAACTTGAAACATTTTATTAGAGGTATAGTTCTTAATAAGATGAATGGGACTATTTTCAATTAGTTCATGTGTCTCAACTTACAGTACCAGTTTTATTCCTACTTTTTATTTTTATAAATGTTACCACACAAAAATCTTTATATAAAAAGATATATAAGAGGATGGATGGGAATGGAAGTTTTTCCTTTTTTTTTTTTTTTTTTTTTAAGAAATAGGGTCTCACTTGGTCACCAAGCTGGAGTACAGTGGTACAGTCACAGCTCACTGCAGCCTTGGACTCCTGGGCTCAAGCGATCCTCCCGCCTCAGCCTCTGAGTAGCTGGGACTATAGGCACATGCTACCACACCTAGCTGTTTTTAGAACTTTTATTGTGAACTTTTCCTATCTATTTAATGAAAAAGAAAAAGTATGAATAGTTAAAAATGAAGTCTGGCAACTAGCATATAATGCTACTTTGTATTAATAGGAGTAAAAATAAATGTTTTAAAAGAAGAAATAGGCTAAGTACAGTGGCTCACGCCTGTAATCCCAGCACTTTTTTAAAAAAAATCCCAGCACTGTTTTTTAAAAAAATAAAAAATTAAAAATCAGTTAAAAGAAGAAATAAGTTGAGAATTGACTACCACTGGAAAAATATTCAATGACGTAATTTCATAGAAGTAGGTTTTCATTACTTTATTCAATGATGCGTACATTATGTAAAAAAATCAGGTGAATTTTTAATCCATGAATTCCATCTTGTGTAGTAGAGAATGTAGTAACCTCAGAAAACATTCCATTTAAATTTAAAACTATTTTTATGTTATCCCCAAGTTTAGAGGGATCATTCACACTGCTTTCTACAAAAGGTGAATGACACTCGGAAAGGCATGTGAAAATTTGGTATGTGCTTGGTATGGATGCATCACTTAGCCCTGAATCAGCATCAGTATCTGGCACTGCATCTCCTGCTCAGAGACATTTTTTCCAGCTAATCGCCCCTCCTAGGTTTTGAGAATTTTGTTTTGAAAATAAGTGAAAACAAAAAGCAGACTCCATTTTTAGCATTTGAAGTGTTCTTTGCTTTGCTGTCATGGGTCTCTCTATCCAGAGTTATGCATTCTTTGACAATAACCAGAGAGGCCAGGGATGGGAGGTGCTCAGTCACTCCATCTCTCCACTCTACAGTATGTCTGAATACAGAGCCTCCCAACACAGGCCCAAATACCCCAACTCTAAAACCACACTTCACCCTTAATGGAAAGACCTGTCTGGTGATTTTGCTTCATTATTAAAGGAGGCTTTCTCAAAGGCAATACTTCAAATGGTCCCTTTGTTTCCCCCTCGCCTATTTCCCAGAGGTCTCAAGACTTTGGAAGTACAAAGGTAAGATTCAAGACTGGTAAGGAGAAGATAGGCTATTTTGAGATGGAAAGTGAAAATAAGAATTTGGCCGGATATGATGGCTCATGCCTATAATCCCAGCACTTTGGGAGGCTGAAGTGAGAAGATTACTTAAGCCTAGGCAACATAGTAGAAGACTAGCCTAGGCAACATAGTGAGACCTCGTCTCTACACACACACACACACAAATTAGCCGGGCATGGTAGGCACAGGCCTGTAGTCCCAGCTACTGGGGAGGCTGAGGTAGGAGGATCGCTTGAGCCAAGGAAGCCAAGGCGGCAGTGAGCCATGATCATGCCACTGCACTTCAGCCTGGGTGACAGAGCAAGACATTATCTCTCTCTCTCTTTCTCTGTCTTTCTCTATCTCTTTCTCTCTCTCAAAAATATAAAAAAAGAAAAGAAAAGAAATTGTAGGGCCGGGCATGGTGGCTCACGCCTGTAATCCCAGGACTTTGGGAGGCCAAGACAGGTGGATCACGAGGTCAGGAGTTTGAGACCAGCCTGGCAATATGGTGAAACCCCATCTGTACTAAAAATACAAAAATTAGCCAGGTGTGGTGGTGTGTGCCTGTAGTCCCAGCTTCTCAGGAGGCTGGGGCAGAAGAATCACTTGAACCTAGGAGGTGGAGCTTGCAGCAAGCTGTGATCACACCACTGTACTCCATCTTGGGTGACAGAGAGAGACCCCACCAAAAAAAAAAAAAAAAAAGAATTTGTATGAAACTTAAGGCTAGCCTTCAGAGAGAACAAGCCAAAATTGATTCTCTTAAAAGAAAAATCTGTGCTCAACACCTCCTTAGAAAGTTACTTAACTTAGCTTGAAGATTGTTCTTTTAGGGAGATTTCTGTATACTGTTCATTTGGTTAAGCAAAAGAGGTATTTAGCTAAGACCACACATCCATGTTTCCTAGTCTAGCTCACAGCTAATATTCTTGGTGCTAGCTTTTGACATTCCAAGCTCCCTGGGCCTTCCAACTCTTATGTTTTATGGTTTAAACATTCTATGGTATGTCTGAATGTTTTTCTGAAGGTTAGAGAGAACCAATGGCATTTTTAAACAAAAGGGCTAAGTGGAAAAGCAGTGTTTCTGGAAGATAAATCCAACAAAATTGTGAGGGAAAAATGTGGGGAGACCAGTTGGGAAAGTATCACAGTTGTCCTTGAGATGCTAGTCCAGGGCTTGGACTAAGATGGTAGAAGGAAACTGGAATCATATATCTTACTTCTTTTGATTTTCCCCTTTTTTCTTGTTAGAAGAACTCCCATTTTATTTGGGTATCTACACATCAGGGAAGATGACACTATCCCTGGCTCAGGGCCATATCTTGATTAATCTAAGCCAATCATGACAACCCTATACTCCTTACCAGTGACTGATTGTTTTTAAAATGAGCATGTTTTGGCCAATGAGGTGTGAGAAGTCTGCTGAAGGACTTTAGGGAAATATTTCTTTATTCATATGGCACATACAAGAGAAACTACTGTCTGCTTCATCTGAACATTGGGGTATCTAGGGTGATGCCTAGATCTCTGGAAGCCATTTTGTAACCAAGAGGGCAGCTGGCCTGAAGATGAAGATGGGTGAACAGAAAGATAGGAATGATCAGGGTCTTTGATCATGTTTTTCAGCCACCCAGCCTCCTGATTTTTGAACTTGCATCACCAGGAGAATAATGGCACTGAAGAAATTTGGACAGCCAGAAGAAAGAGTTTAGAGGAAGACAATGAAACTATCCGTGTTAAAAGTGTCTAATGTGAGGAGCAGTGTTGTTTTTAGGTAAAATGGCCAGAACCTAATTAAAAACATGGAAGTGGAGTGAAGGACTAATATTAGAACTCAAACTTTCGGTGCAGAAATTACTTGCAGAAACTAGTATCTACTGGTAAGGAATTATGTTAGAACATTGACCATGTCCTAATATCTACACCTAATGCCTCCAGGCAGAATCCAACACCAGGGGAAAAAAATCACAAATTATCATCTGCTTAAAGAAAAAGGAGAGAGATGTTCTTGTCAACCTATTTTTAAGATAAAGATCTACTTACATTTCAGAACAGGAATTCTGATTTCCCCAAAAAGAGAAGGGAAAGAGACAAAAAAAAAAAAAAAAAAAAAAACTTCAGCATTGATTCTTCATCAGCAAAGTTTAATAAGAATGTTCCCAGATAATTTAAGGATTTTAGCATCTCTGGTTTTAAAGGGGAGTCCTACTCATCTCTTCAACAATATGAAAATCCAGTCTCATTTTTATTGAATGAGGGCAAAATCCTTATCAGATTAGATTCTTTGTGTTTTTTTGCAGAAAGAAGGAACAAGAAAAAAAATCCATTAGGGTAGATGACCTGTCTGATGATGGTAAGCACAGCTTCAGTACATCAGGTTTTTTGCAGGGTGCTTTTACACATTGTTTCCAGTCCTCACAGCAACTCTGCCTGGCAGATATTGTTAGTTCAGATTTATGATGAGGAAAACAGAGGATTAGAGAGACTAAGTAATTTGCCCATGGCCAAAGTTAGCTGGGATTCTAAACCAGGTCTGCCTATTTTCAAGGTACATGCCCTGCTTGCCACACCACTGACTTTTTAAGAGAGACAATAAAGGAAGAGCAGGAAAAGCAATGAGATTGGCAGTGTGCATGCTTTTCAATAGTAAAAGTCAGCAGAAGAGTCAGAGAAGGAGCAACCAGAAACATTGTGTTAAACTCTGAAGTCTGTCACCACCATCCACTCTCCTCAGTCAATTGGATAATCTTGAGACTCTTTTTTTTTTTTTTAGACGGAGTTTCACTCTTGTTGCCCAGGCTGGAGTGCAATGGTGCAATCTTGGCTCAGTGCAACCTCTGCCTCCCAGGTTCAAGCGATTCTCCTGCCTCAGCCTCCCAAGTAGCTGGGATTACAGGCATGTGCCACCACACCGAGATAATTTTGTATTTTCAGGAGAGACGAGGTGTCACCATGTTGGTCAGGTTGATCTCAAACTCTTTACCTCAGGTGATCTGCCCGCCTTGGCCTCCCAAAGTGCTGGGATTACAGGGGTGAGCCACTGCACCCAGCCGAGACTCTTAAATGGAGAGGGCACAATCCCAACGCAACTTGATGCTCCCCTACAGGAGCAATTTCATATTTGCTAAAAATGCTTTCTTCCCAAATACACTTATGAAAGACACCACTGTATTTGCAAACAGCCCTGGCATGTAATATTAAGGTAGTGATCCCAAAATTCTGTTGTTGGCTCTATTTGCTTCCCATTACCCAGTGTCTTGATCAAACTCATCCATTCCCATGGCTTTGACTACCTTTCATACACTGACAAGCTCCAAATGTATATCTACAGAGCACTTTCCAGTCTTAGACACCACTTAATGTCTCCTATGGTGTTCCCACGGGAACCTAAAACTCAGTATATCTAATGTATCACGCCTATAATCCCAGCACTTTGAGAGGCCGAGACTGGTGGATCCACTAAGGTCAGGAGTTTGAGACCAGCCAGGCCAACATGGTGAAACCCCATCTCTACTAAAAATACAAAATCAGCCCAGTGTCCTGGCGCGCGCCTGTAATCCCAGTTACTCGGGAGGCTGAGGCAGGAGAATTGCGTGAATCTGGGAAGAGGAGGTTGCAGTGAGCCAAGATCACACCACTGCACTCCAGCCTGGGCGACAGAGCGATCTCAGCTCACTGCTACTTCCACCTCCCAAGTTGAAGCAGTTCTCATGCCTTAGCCTCCTGAGTAGCTGGTACCACAGACGCCCACCACCACACCCAGCTAATTTTTGTATTTCTTTAATGGAGACAGGGTTTCACCATGTTGGTCAGGCTGATCTTGAACTCCTGATCTCAGCAGATCCACTCGTTTTGGCCTCTCAAAGTGCTGGGATTACAGGTGGGGACCACCACACCTAGCCAGTTGATGTTATATTCACAGTTGATATTATATTCAAACAACCTCACATCATTGGCGAATGTAATGGTGCATTTCTCGAGATAATGAGATGGATTTGTAATCTAGTCTAACTTTTTCATCTCAACTATTTCAAAATTACGTCGAAGCTCTAATTCACAGAACACTTATACACGTGATTATAATTACTGTGCAGCTACAGTGGATGCTAGTAGGAGGGTACCTAAGCAACAACAGAAGTGGCCAACTTCTGTAAAGACAGGTTTGAGGCCATCACTTAGAACTGTGAAGCCCCAAGTCAGCCTCCCCTCCTCTGGAACACAAACTCCCCTGGCAGTTCTGCAGGCCCTTTTACCATAATGGCCAGTAGTACATTCTGCTTAATAGCCATGTTCGGTTAATCACAGGAAGCAGTGAGTGCCAGAAATCACTCACCATGCTCACTACCTACTCTGCAGGGACCACAGTCTATGCCATTAGATCCCACACTCTGGAGCAACTTTGATCCACTGCCTGAGGCAAGTCACCAAGTCCTACCCTGCCACTGTGAAGGTTTACGGTATCAATTTCTTTATGTATCAGCTGCCAGTAACATACAAGTTAGGAATTTCTCCCTCATCTACCAAATTCTATCTCTGTTATCAGAAATGGATTTATAGATTTTTCAGGAAACTAATAAAGCTTAAACATCAGGACCCTCAATTTCATGGGAACTTTCCAAGGTCCTGGAAGAACTATATTAATGTGTTCACAGGCCT
The DNA here is from genome assembly GCF_000951035.1 of Colobus angolensis palliatus. Classification (NCBI taxonomy): domain Eukaryota; kingdom Metazoa; phylum Chordata; class Mammalia; order Primates; family Cercopithecidae; genus Colobus; species Colobus angolensis. The sequence goes on from NW_012118265.1 coordinate 3,094,261, forward strand.
TTTTTTTTTGAGACGGAGTTTCACTTTGTTGCCCAAGCTGGAGTGCAATGGCATGATCTTGGCTCACTGCAACCTCTGCCTCCTGGTTCAAATGATTTTCCTGCTTCAGCCTCCCTGGTAACTGGGATTACAGGCACATATCACCATGCCCTGCTAATTTCCTGTATTTTTAGTTTAGACACGGGGTTTCACCATGTTAGCCAGGCTGGTCTTGAACTCCTGACCTCAGGTGATCTGCCCGCCTTGGCCTCCCAAAGGCTAAGGATTACAGGCATGAGCCACCACACCTGACCCAAGGCCATATGTTTTTGTAAAATTTATAAAAGTAGAATATTTCAACTGCAATCAGTAAAGGTTATTGTTTTCCTCTCTGACTTCCATTGGGTTGGTGATGAGCATTTTGGGATACCAAGTTAAGAAAGAGTTAAGAATGGATACATATGTTTGAATTTAGTGAAATTTATTTATGTGCTTTATAATTTCCACATCAGAAAATTAGGACAATACTGCCTACCTTTCAGGGTTATTTTGAGCATGATATGAGATAACAATTTGGCAGCCAGCATATTCACCACTGAACCCAAAGAAGTGTCCTAACTTCCTGAAATTCTAACCTCTTTCTCTGTACTGTTCAGCCTTTCCAGATAAGTTGACTTCCAGTAAAACAGTAAACACAAGAGGAATTTACCTAGTTTAGCTGGACTGATCCTAGCATGCTATAGATAAGTTAGATAAATATCATTATGCCTGTGATTACCCCTGCCCTCAAAGCATCACCTCTGTCAGGAGTTCAGGGAAAGAGAACAGACGGAATGGTGGAAAAAAAAAAACAAGTAAAATGCCAACACAGAAAAGTAAAACCAGGCCATAATTCCTGAGAGGGAGTCAAACATTGGCAAAGAAAAGTGATGAGCTCCTAGGGATGATGATAAAAACCTCTCAGGTGGAATAATGATACACTTTTATGAGGAAATGGACAGACTTAACTGTCCTACCCTCCCTTCCATCTGCAAGCCTGCCACTAGGATTTCCCAATTTTTCAGGGCTGATTTCTCAAGCTTTGATTGGAAGCCAATCGTGTCCTAGAGAGACAGGCAACATTTCTTTGCCCCAAGAAATTCAGGATTGTATTCTGAGATCATGATAAATCTCTTCTGGTCTCTCCTTCTACTTGTGTGAATGTGGGAAAGTTACTTAACACTTCACTTTCCTCAGCTGTTCAATAAGGTGATGACAGTAACCTCCTCATAGATAAGGTGACCACGTAATTTACTGTCCAAGAGAGGTACTTTTGAGAATGAAGGGGGCACTATTAATCATTATATTGTGACAGGTATAAGCGGAGACCGTTTGGTAAATCAAGATGCATGGTCACTTTACATGTAGAGCTGTTGTGAATATCAAATGAGGGTACACATGTAAAATACTTATTTGGGGTCGGGCACGGTGGCTCACGCCTGTAATCCCAGCACTTTGGGAGGCCGAGGTGGGCGGATCACCTGAGGTCAGGAGTTCAAGACCAGCCTGGTCAATATGGTGATACCCTGTCTCTTCTAAAAATACAAAAATTAGCCCAGTGCGGTGGCAGGCACCTGTAATCTCAGCTACTTGGGAGGCTGAGGCAGAAGAATTGCTTGAACCCAGGAGGCAGAGGTTTCAGTGAGCCAACATCACGCCACTGCACTCCAGCCTGGGTGACAGAGTGAGACCCTGTCTCAAAAAAAAAAAAAAACTTATTTGGGAGGCTGAGATGGGAGGATCACTTGAGGCCAGGAGTTTGAGACCAGCCTAGGCAACACAGAGAGATACCATTTCTAAAAAAAAATGAAAAAAGAATTAGCCAGGCTCAGTGGCTACATCTATGCACCTGTAGTCCCAGCTACTCAGGAGGCTGGGGTAGGAGGACTGCTTGAGCCCAGGAGTTTGGGCCTGCAGTGAGCTATGACCATGTCACTTCACTCCAGCCTGAATGACAGAGCAAGGCCCTGTCTCCGAAACAAAAATTGACTATTATTTTTCTTTTTACATATGTATTGTGTAATATTGGTGGCTGTATTATAATATATAAAATCAGTTCCATACTTATAAACATTTTAGTTGCTTTCAGTTTTATTTTTAGTGAAAGATGGATACATTTATCAAACAATGCTGCAAAGAACATACATCTGCAATACCTTGTACATACATCTTGTACTTACAGCTTTCAATACAAGTAGAATTGCTGGGTCAAAACAATTTGAAATTTGGATACATCTAAATAAACTGCCATCCAAAGAGACTGACTGTGTGGTGGAAGAGTTTTCCCATATTTTCTCTAACTTCAGGTTGTCAATCAAGATCAACTTTTTAAATAAGTACTCAGAAGTAGATGGCTAATTATATGGTAGTTATATTTTTACCTTTTTGAAGAACCTCCATGCTGTTTTCCATAGTGACTGTACCATTTTACATTTCCACCAACAGCAAACAAGTGTTCCAGTTTTACCACATCCTCACCAACACCTTTTATCTTTTGTCTTTTTGGTAACAGTCATATCAACAGGAGTGAGGTGATACCTCATTGTGGTTTTGATTTATATTTTCCTGATGATTAGTGGAATTGAACATTTTTTAATATACCCATTGGCCATGTGTATGTGTTTTATTTTTAAGAAATGTATATTCAAGTCCTTAGTCCATTTTAAAATCAGGTGTTAGTTTTTTTGCTGTTGAGTTGTGGGAGTTCTTTATTTCAGAAATTTTATCCAATAGAATTGACGTCAGGATCTCAAAGAAATATTTGCACTCCTATGTTCATTGCAGCGCTAGTCATAATAGCCAAGATGTGGAAACAACCTAAATGTTCATCAATAGATGGATGGATAAGAAAATGTTGTGTATACATACAATAGAATATTATTCAGCTTTAAAACAGGAGGAAATCCTGAATATGCGACAACGTAGATGAAACGTTAAGGACATTACGCGAAGTCAAATAAACCAGCCACAGAAGGACAAATACTGCATGATTCCACTTATATGAGAAACCTAAAATAGTCATATATATGGAAGCAGAGAGCAGAGGAGGGGAAGAGAAAACAGGGAGTTGTTAAAGTTTCGGTTATGTGAGATGAATAAGTTCTAGAAATCTGCTGTACAATATTCTACCTATAGTTGACAATATGGTATTGCACACTTAAAAATCTGTTGCCGGGCATGGTGACTCATGCCTGTAATCCCAGGACTTTGGGAGGCCAAGGCGGGTGGATCACCTGAGGTCGGGAGTTCGAGACCAGCCTGACCAACATGGAGAAACCCCGTCTCTACTAAAAATACAAAATTAGCCAGGCGTGGTGGCACATGCCTGTAATCCCAGCTACTCGGGAGGCTGAGGCAGGAGATTCGCTTGAACCTGGGAGGTGGAGGTTGCAGTGAGCCGAGATCGTGCCATTGCACTCCAGCCTGGCCAACAAGAGCAACTTCAACTTTCAAAGAAGCTCTACTGTGAGTAAAAAAAAAAAAAAAAAAAAAATCTGTTAAGAGGGTAGCTGTCATGTTAAATATTTTTACCACAGTAAAATAAAAATTAAATTTAAATGTAAAAAAAAATCAACTTCCTGATTTGCTGTCAGGAAGTAAGCACTGTAGACTCATCCACCATCTTCCACCCCAACATTTAAGACCCCTGGGAGTCAAGTCTGTTAGTGATTAGTGGGTAAGCAAACACCAACCATCATTGGTATCTGCAGATTCAATCTGGATTTGTAACTTTGGCTGTACCATGGAGACACTTATTAGTTTTAGGGTTAACTCACCGGGATAGTGAAAACTGTCATCCCTAAAGTCAGATATTTTTAAAGGCAGATAATAATAGTAAGTGAATGTATTAAATTGATAAAAACAACAAAAATGTGTTGAGGTCTTTTGACTTCAAAAATTGGCCCAGGGCACCAAGGACTGCAAATAATTTCTTTGTTAAGAGGCCAGTTTATCTACTTTGGTGAAGTTAGAGTTGGTTGCTTTGAGTGCTCCAGAATGAGCCAACCTCTCTGGTCTAGAAGAGAAGCACACTCCTCTACAAAAGCCTATTTTTCCCAGCTTGGACTGCGTCATTCAACATACAATATTGAATAGACTGTAAACAAGCCTAAATTTCAAATGATTGCAACCTTAACCCTGTTATTAGTGTTTCTGTCTCTCTTCCCTTCACTACCAAGGTTTCAAAAAGTATAGCCTACTTTTATATTATCTGCCTCCTTACTTAGCCCTTCTCCTTCAACCTATAGTATTAAACTACAGGGAGACAGAGATCTCCCTACCCTAGGTAGAAAGAGGATAATTTTTTGAAGTAGATTTATTTGCTTTGCAGAAATCACCATGGAAAGCCATAAGAAGCCACCTTCAGTCCTCCCAACTTGACTTTGGCCTTGAACCTCCTGTGGCTCTGGCAGGATGAAGCATGGACCCTGGGGGATGTGCAATAGGGTAAAATAGAAAAGACCAAAAGACAAAGATGGGGAAAGGAATTTCCAGGTGCCCATCTGGGGATAGCTCTATATTAGCTGAAATGCAATGAGATGTTACTATGAAATGCTTTTCATTATCTTCTGCAAAGAGTGTGACTGCTGAATATTATTTCAGAGTGCTTACATACATCTTTTCATTTCATCCTCACAACGACCCCATGAAAGGAATACTATTATTCTTTTGATTTTACAAGTGAGGACAGTAAGGCTCAGAAAGGTCAATGAGTTTGTCCAAGGTCACATGGCTAGTAAAGATTGAGGAATGATATTAATGTATCTCTATTAGTAGGATTGTTAGTTTTCATAATGGGTTTACACCTAAAGCCCTTTCTGGATTCCAGAAGTGTAACCACAGAATAACTTCTTACAGTTGCCCTGCCTCACTTAGGATATTTAGGCTGGGTGCAGGGGCTCGTGCCTGTAATCCCAGCACTTTGGGAGGCCAAAGTGGATGGATCCCTTGAGGTCAGGAGTTCAAGACCAGCCTGGCCAACATGGTGAAACCCCGTCTCTACTAAAAATACA
>NW_012118265.1:3105455-3121207 GCF_000951035.1 Colobus angolensis palliatus
ATGGGGAGTGTAGGAACAATAAAGGCATTTACTGGTACATGCATAGATTATCATTTTTTAATATTTTCTGTTTAGAAAATATATATATATATATAATTACATAAATAGAGACAGGGTCTCGCTATGTTGTCCAGGTTGGTCTTGAACTCCTGGGTTCAAACGTCCTTCCACCTCAGCCTCCCAAAGTGTTAGGATTACAGGCGTCAGCCACCACGCCCAGCTGATCTTTGAAAAGATATAAATGACGACATTGCCTACAGGCAAGGGAAATGTATGACTGGGACACAGGTGGGAAGGAAACTCTGTGTAAATACCATTTCAAGATTCTAAAAATCGAACTATTCATTACTTTTTTTTTTTTTTTTTTTAGATGGAGTCTCGCTGTGTCGCCCAGGCTGGAGTGCAGTGGCCGGATCTCAGCTCACTGCAAGCTCCGCCTCCCGGGTTTAGGCCATTCTCCTGCCTCAGCCTCCCGAGTAGCTGGGACTACAGGCGCCCAACACCTCGCTCGGCTGATTTTTTTTATTTTTTAGTAGAGACGGGGTTTCACCGGGTTAGCCAGGATGGTCTCAATCTCCCGACCTCGTGATCCGCCCGTCTTGGCCTCCCAAAGTGCTGGGATTACAGGCTTGAGCCACTGCGCCCGGCCAACTATTCATTACTTTAAAAGTAGGTAAAAATAAAAACAAATCAGTGTGTCTGGTAGCGCAAACCTTGACTCTCCTCTTCTCAGTCTATGTGAGGTCTGTCTCATATATCATTATTCCTTTTTTTTTTTTTTTTCCTTTTTGAGACAGTGTCTCACTCTGTCACCCAGGCTGGAGTGCTGTGGGGCCATCCTGGCTCACTGCAGGCTCAACCTTCTGGGCTCAAGCAATCCTCCCACCTCAGTCACTCAAGTAGCTGGGACTACAGTTGCATGCTACCATACCCAGCTAATATTTGTATTTTTTGTAGAGACGAGGTTTCACCATATTGCTCAGGCTGCTGTTGAACTGCTGGGCTCAAGCAATCCTCCTGCCTCTGACTTTCAAATTGTTGGGATTACAGGTGTGCTCCACTGTACCCGGCCTTCTTTCTTTTTTAATTCCCACCTACATTCTGATGGTGTCACCTTTCCAACTTCAGTTCAGACCTCTGCTTAAAAGACATTTTCCATTGGCAGTCCCTTGAGCTCCACAAAATGAATATATTCAAATTTTAATTTATCATTTGCTCCCATCCCTATCTGTTTCACCATTTGAAGCCACTAACATACTTGAAATGTACTCATTTCCTCCATCAATTATTGTTTCGCTACTCCCATATCCCCTTTTAGAGGACATGCTCTCATAATCCTGGGAGGAATTGCATACATACCACTCATTTAGCTGTTCAACCAGAACTCTCAGGACAAAGAATGGGCACCTGGTGGAAGATGGACTATAATTAGAGTCTCTCTCCTGAGAGTTTGGAACTGAAACATAGAAGACCTGAGTTAGTCTCTGCTGGGATCTCATGTGAAGAGGTCCAAGAAAGCTGGGGCTGGGATAACTATAAGATCACCATGCCCAACAAAGAAAACCAGTCTGGAGAAAACAAGGCTGATGTGCTGAGATAAGCAGAAATGAGAAACCATATGCCACCACCCAGAATAGGTAGAGTCCAGTTCCCTAGGGTTCAGTCTACTCTGGCTGAGGCCCAGTGAAACTTCTTGCTCTGGGCTCTGAGAGATACTCCTATATCCTTCCTTAGCTAGTTTGATTAGGTTTCTGGTCACTGCAACCAAAACCTTCTTCAGGCTCTTCTCCTGGTAAATAGAGCCCTGGAAATCCAAGTCCAACATTTTGGAATCTTTCTGTAACCCTCCCCTTTTACCACCAGTCATCACTAAGTCCAGATGATATTGCTTCTTGATTCATCAGTTCCTCCTCATTAAAGTTCTCATTACTTCTCATGGACTTACCTCATCATGTTTCCTTCACTCTCACTTCCTCTAGCACCTACTCTACATCATTAGCAGAGTATTCTTTATCATTTTAAATTCCAGTTTGTAAATTTATTTCAAACTAAATGGCATATATAATATAACATATGGTATTTTTTATATCATGGGACAAAATCAAATTGGGGTACCTTTAAATGTTAAAATTATAGTAAATTTATTTGACAGAATGCTTAGTCCATAATGCAAAAAAATGCTGATGTCACTTCTTGCTTAAAGATTGTGTTTTGATCCCATGTTGCCTACATGATAAGGCTAAATTTCTTTGCATGTTGTTTCAATTCCCATGCCTTCAGCCACAAGTAACAGAAAGCCCTATCTCAGATTGGCTTAAACAATAGGGAGCATTTATTATCTCAGATAGCAAGAGGTTACCAGGTAGAGCACTTTTATGTTTGGCTGATGCAGTGTCCTGCAATGACATAAATGACTCCAGTTTGTTCTATCTCTGCTCTACCAGTCTTGGAGTATTAGCTCGGTTTTCAGGCTAGATCCATTCATGGTCATGACGTAGTAGCCCTACTTCCAGGCATCACCTCTCAGACATCAACATCAGTGGAAGGAAAGAGACTGTCTATTTCTTAGGTCTCCTTTCAGAGTGAAGAAACCAACTAGGGATGGTGGCCAGTAGCTGAAATCCAAGGCTCTAAGGAGGCTGAGGCTTGAGGATCCCTTGAGGCCAGGAGTTCATGGCTATGATCATACCTGTGAATAGCCACTGCACTCCAGCCTGGGCAATAAATACAGCAATACAGCAAGACACCATCTCTAAGTATATATACACACACACACACACATACACAAATATATATATATACATACACACACACACACACATTAGAGTGAAGAAACCTTTCCCAAAGACCTCCTAGGCAACTTTTCTCTATGTCTCATTGGCTACACTAGGTTACACACTCACACCTAAACCAATGCTAGGAAATGAAAAAGATTATTATGATTGGTGTAGACTATCAGGATTTACCCCTGAGCTGGGAATGGGGTCACATTCCCTGACGGATAGATAAATACTAAGCAGGCGCTAAAGAGGCTGCCATGCACAGCAATACAAGATAGCATAATCTAGCCCCTTCTCCATTCTTCTGGGGTCTCTTCTTTCATTGCTATCCACCCCACTTCTGAACTATGGGAGTTCTGAGTACATCTGTTGCACATTTTATGGCTTTGCAAATGCTGTGTGTAGTTCTACGATGCCTTTCTTTGCTTTACCTATATAGTCTATCTTCCAACTACCTCACCCTAAGGTCAGTTACCTTTTGCCCTCAGGAGTATGTTTGAAGGAGCCACAGACTGCTGGAACTGAAAATAAGCATTACTTTTATTGTTGCCTCTAGGCCCCAGGTTCACTACTGACAGTCTCCCCCAGGCCTTCCCTCTCATTGAGTTCTACCAGCAGCAATCATCTTACCCATATTACCTTTTACCTACTAAGACTCAACTGCAATTTTAGAGCCCGGGTTCCCCTAGCAACCTGCCGTGTGTGCTTATCTGTGAGATAGCTGCATCATAGCCTCCAGAACTAACTGCAGACTCACTACTAAGAAGCTCTCCTGGTGAATCCTGCCCTGACTCTGATCATTTCTTCACCTTGTAGCCAGAACAATCTCTCTTTTCTTCTTTAATAATGTTTTTAGTTTAAATATATTTAAAAAGAGATAGCATGCCTGACATTCAACATGTGATATTAGAGGCAAAAAGATTTTTTTTAAAAAGTGTACCATTAGGTATAGCCACACTTTTACAACCAATTACAGTAGCTAATAATATACCAGGTTCACTTGTTAACTCATTTAATCCTTATAACAATCCTATGAGAAAGGTACTATTTACTATCATTTCTGTTTTGCAGATGATATTGAGTAATTTGCTCAAGATCACACAGCTAGGCAGTGCTGCCTTTAGGTGTGACCCAGTACATTCTCACCTATGGTGGCCATGGGAGAAACACCTTCTGCTAGAGGAAAGGCGAGGGAAGAGTAAAAAGGACTTTGTCTTGCAACTTGGGTACCAGCTCAGCCACAGTAAAATAAAGTACCACACAGACCCCTAAGGTACCCAATTCCAGGCCTTACCTCCTGGATGGCATTTCTAGATCTGCCCTAGGGCTGAAGGAAACCCACTGTCCTGAAGGGAGATGCCAAGACCCAGCAGGATTCACCTGCTTACTAAAGGGTCCTTGTGCCTTGAATAAACATCAGCAGTAGCCAGGCCATTGTTGCCATGGACCTGGGGCTCATGGTGGTGGTGGTGGACATGGGGAGAGACTTCTGCTTGAGGAAAAGAGAGACTTCTGCTTGAGGAAAGAAGAGGGAAGAATAAAAAGGTCATTTTCTTGCAATGTGGGTACCAGCTTAGCCACAGTAAAATAAAGTACCAAATAGATTCCTAAAGTTCCCGATTCCAGGTCCTAGCTTCCAGACAGCATATCTAGACCCACCCTGGGCCAGAAGGGAACCCGCTGCCCTGAAGGGAAAGACATAAGCCTGACAGGATTCATCACCTCTTGACTAATGAGCCCTTAGGCCTTGAGTAAACATAAGCAATAGCCAGGCAATAATTGACACAGGCCTTGGGCGAGAGCCAGTACTTTACTGGCTTTAGGTGTGATCCAGCACAGTCCCAGCAATGGTGGCCACAAGAGTGCTTGTGTCACCCTTCCCCCAACTCCGGGCAGCTCAGCATGCAGAGAGAGATTCCATTTGAGGGAAAGTAGGGAAGAGAATAGAAGACTGCCTGGTAATCCAGCGAATGCTCCCAGTTCTTATCTAAGACTACCAAGGCAGTACTTCTACAAGTCTCAAGTCTGCAAGAGTTATGGCATTACTGGGATTGGGGTGCCTCCTAATGCATATGTGGCTTCAGTGACCAAAGACTTAGATCACAACACTCAATTCCCTTTGAGTACTTGGAAAACATTCTCAAGAAGGGTGAGTGCAAACAAGCCCACATTGTGAAGATTAGAATAAATACCTAATTCCTCAGTACCTAGACATTGATGAATATTCACAAGCATCAAGACCATCCAGAAAAACAGGACCTTACCAAATGAACCAAATAAGGAACAAGTAACCAATCCCAGAGTGACAGAGACATGTGAACTTCCAGAGAGAGAATTCAAAATTGCTGTTTTGAGGAAGCTCAATGAACTTCAAGGTAACACAGAAAAGGAATTCAAAATCCTATGAGATAAATTTAACAGCAATTGAAATAAATTCTAAAAATCAAGCAGAAATTCTGGAGCTGAAAATTTCAGTTGAGAAATTGAAGAATGCATCAGAGTCTCTCTACAGCAGAATGGCTTAAATAGAAGAATGTATTAGTGAGCTTCAAGACAGGCTATTTGAAAATGCAAGGGCAAGATGGGAATGGTGGCTCACACCTATAATGCTAGCTCTTTGAGAGACTGAGGTGGATGGATCGCTTGAACTCAGGAGTTCAAGACTAGCCTTGGCAACATGGTGAAACCCCATCTCTCCAAAAATACAGAAATTAGTGGGGCATGGTGGTTTGCACCTGTAGTCCCAGCTACTTGGGAGGCTGAGGCAGGAAGATTGTTTGAGCCCAGGAGGTGGAGGTTGCAATGAGCTGAGATCATGCCACTGCACTCCAGCCTGGGTGACAGAGCGAGACCTTAAAAAAAAAAAAAAAAAAAAAAAAAAAAGCAGAGAAGACAGAAAAAAAAGAATAAAAATGATTTAAAAAAATGCCTTCAAGATCCAGAAAATAGCCCCCAAAAGGGCAAATCTAAGAGTTATTGGTATTAAAGAGGAGGTAGAGAGAGAGATTGGAGTAAAAAGTTTATTCATAGAGATAATAACAAAGAACTTTCCGAACCTAGAGAAATATATCAATATTCAAGTATAGGAAGGTCATAGATCACCAAGCAGATTTAACCCCAATAAGACCATATCAAGACATTTAATAATCAAACTCCCAAAGGTCAAGGATAAAGAAAGGATCCTAAAAGCAGCAAAAGAAAAGAAACAAGTAACACATAAAGGAGTTCCAATACTTCTGGCAACAGACTTTCCAGTGGAAATCTTACAGGCCAGGAAACAGTGGCATGACATATTTAAAGTACTGAAAGAAAAAATGTTTATCTTAGAAAACTGTATCCTGTGGAAATATCCTTCAAACATGAAGAAGAAATAAAGACTTTCCCAGATAAATGAAAGCTGAGGGATTTTGTCAACACTGGACTGGTCTTATAAGAAATGCTAAAGGGAATTAATGAGCAATAAGAAATCATCTGAACATATAAAATTCACTGCTAATAGTGAGTACACAGACAAATACAGAATACTACCACACTACAATTGTGGTGTGTAAACTACTCAAATCTTGAGTAGGAATACTAAAAGAGGAACCTATCAAAAACAATAACTACGGCCAGGCATGGTGGCTTACACCTGTAATCCCAGCACTTTGGGAGGGGGAGGCGGGTGGATCACGAGGTCAGGAGATGGAGACCATCCTGGCTAACACAGTGAAACCCTGTCTCTACTAAAAGTACAAAAAATTAGCTGGGTGTGGTGGCGGGCGCCTGTAGTCCCAGCTACTTGCGAGGCTGAGGCAGGAGAATGGCGTGAACCCGGGAGGTGGAGCTTGCAGTGAGCCCAGATCACACCACTGCACTCCAGTCTGGGAGACACAGTAAGACTCCGTCTCAAAATAAATAAATAAATAAATAAATAAATAAATACATAAGTAACTACAATAACTTTTAAGATATAGTGTAATAAGATAGAAATAGAAACAACAAAGAGTTAAAAGTGAGAGGCAGGGATGAAGTAAAAGTATAATTTTTATTAGTTTTCCCTTGTCTTGTTAGTTACTTTGTTTTTGCAAACAGAGTTAAGCTACCAGCTTTAAATAATGGGTTATAAGACGTTATTTGCAAGCCTCATGGTAACCTTGAATTTAAAAACCCACAACAGATACACAAAAAATAAAAAGCAAGACATTGAAACATACTACCAGAGAAAATCATTTTCACAAAAACGAAGACAGAAAAGAAGGAAGGAAGGGAGATAAAACCACAAAACAACCAGAAAACAACAAACTGGCAGGAGTAAGTCCCCACTTACCAACAATAACATTGACTGTAAATGAACGAAACTCTCCAATCAAAAGACATAGAGTGGCTGAATGGATACAAAAACAAGACCCAATTATCTGTTACCTACACAAAACACATTTTACTTATAAGGACACACATACTAAAAATAAAGGGATGGAAAAAGACATTCTATGCAAATGGAAATGAAAAAAAGCAGGAGTAGCTATACTTAGACAAAGTAGATTTCAAGTCAAAAACTATAAAAATAGGCAAAGAAGGTCATTAGATAATGATAAAGGGGTCAATTCAGAAAGATAATACAACATTATATATATATGTATATATATATACACACACCCAACAATGGAGCATTCAGATGTATAAAGCAAATATTAGAGCTAAAGAGAGAGATAGACCCCAATACAATAATAGCTGGAGACTTCAGCACCCCACTTTCAGCATTGCACAGATCATCCAGACAGCAAATCAACAAAGAAACATCAGACTTAATCTGCACTATACACCAAATGGACCTAGTAGATGTTTACAGAACATTTCATCCAATGGCTACAGATTCAACATTCTTCTCCTCAACACATGGATCATTCTCAAGAACAGACCATTTATTAGGCTACAAAAACACTGCAATCATCTTAAGTATTTTCTCTGTCCACAATGGAATAAAATGAGAAATCAATAACAGGGAACTTTGAAAACTATATAAACACATGGAAATTAAACAATGCTCCTGAATGACCAGTGAATCAATGAAGAAATTAAGAAAGAACTTTAAAGATTTCTTGAAATTCTGGCATGGCATTGATTGAAAAAAAATTTTTAAATATAAAAAATACTTTTAAAAGGAAAAAATGTCTTGAAACAAATAAAAATAAAAACACAACATACCAAAACCTATGGGATATAGCAAAAGCAGTAGTGAGAGGAAAGTTTATAGCAATAAATGCCTACATCAAAAAAGAGGAAAATTTTCGGCCGGGCGTGGTGGCTCAAGCCTGTAATCCCAGCACTTTGGGAGGCCGAGACGGGTGGATCACGAGGTCAGGAGATCAAGACCATCCTGGCTAACATGGTGAAACCCCGTCTCTACTAAAAAAATACAAAAAATTAGCCGGGCCCGGTGGCGGGCGCCTGTAGTCCCAGCTACTCGGGAGGCTGACGCAGGAGAATGGCATAAACCCGGGAGGTGGAGCTTGCAGTGAGCTGAGATCTGGCCACTGCACTCCAGCCTGGGCGACACAGCGAGACTCCGTCTCAAAAAAAAAAGAGGAAAAACTTCAAATAAACAACTTAATGATGTATCTTAAAGAACCAGAAAGGCAAGAGCAAACCAAACCCAAAGTTAGTAGAAGAAATAATAAAGATCAGAGCAGAAATAAACAAAAATGAAATTAAAAAAATACAAAAGAGCAATAAAATGAAAAGTTCATTTTTTTTTGAAAAGATAAACAAAATCAACAAACCTTTAGCCAGACTAGGAAAAAAGAGAGAACACTCAGATAAATAAAATCAGAGATGAAAAAGGAGACATTATAACTGATACCACAAGTTCAAAAGATCATTAGAGACTATTATGAGTAACCATATGCCAATAAATAGGAAAACCTAGAAGAAATGAATAAATTCCTAGGCACACACAACCTACCAAGACAGAACCATGAAGAGATTCAAAGCCTGAAGAGACCAAAACAATAATGAGAACAAAGCTATAATAAAAAGTATGCCAGCAAAGGAAAACCTGGGACTCTATGGCTTCGCTGCTAATTTTTACAAAACATTTAAAAATACTAATCCTACTCACACTACTCCAAAAAGCAGAGGAGGAGTGAATTCTTCCAAACTCATTCTATGAGGTCAGTATTACCCTGATACCAACACCAGACAAAGACACGTTAAAAAAAAAAAAAAAGAAAAAAAGAAAGAAAGGAAGAAAAGAAAAAAGGAACAAAAAGAAAAAATAAAACTATAGGCCAATATCTCTGATAAACATTGATGCAAAAATCCTTAACAAAATACTAGCAAACTGAATTCAACAACACATTAAAAAATAATTCGTTATGACCAAGTGGAATTTACCTCAACAATGCAAGAATGATTTAACATGTGCAAATCAAACAATGTGATACATCATATCAACAGAATGAAAGATAAAAACCATCTGATCATTTCAATTCATCTTGAAATACTATTTGATAAAATTCAATATCCTTTCATGATGAAAACCCTCAAAAACTGGGTAATGTGTTGAATGTACCTCAACATGATAACAGTCATATATGACAGACCCACAGTTAGTATCACACGTAATGGGAAAAAACTGAAAGCCTTTCTTCTAAGATTGGGAATACAACAAGGATGCCCACTTTCACCACTATTTGTTTGTTTGTTTGTTTGAGACGGAGTTTCATTCTTGTCACCCAGGCTGGAATGCAGTGGTGCAATCTCGGCTCACTGCAACCTCCGCCTCTCGGGTTCAAGCAATTTTCCTGCCTCAGTCTCCCAAGTAGCTGGGATTACAGGTGCCTGCCACTGCACACAGCTAATTTTTGTACTTTTTAGTAGAGATGGGGTTCTGTCATGTTGGCCAGGCTGGTTGTGAACTCCTGACCTCAGGTGATCCACCCGCTTAATCCTCCCAAAGTGCTGGAATTACAGGTGTGAGCCACCATGCATGGCCCCACTTTCACCACTGTTATTCAACATACTACTGGAAGTCCTAGCTAGAGCAATCATAAAAGAGAAAAAAAATAAAGGGCACACAAATTGGAAAAGAAGAAGTCAAATTATCCTTGTTTGCAGATAATACGATCTTATATTTGGAAAAACCTAAAGACTCCCAAAAAATCTATTAAAACTAATAAACAAATTTCACAAAGTTGCAGGATACAAAGCCAGCATACAAAAACAGTAGCATTTCTATATGCCAACAGCAAACAATCTGAAAAAGAAATCAAGATAGTATCCCATGTACAATAACTACAAATAAAATTAGATACCTAGAAATAAACGTAATGAAAGAAGTGGTGTTCTCTACCATGACAACTATAAAACATTGATGAAAAAAGTTGAAAAGGACACAAATAAATGGAAATATATTCCATGTTCATGGATTGGAAAAATCAATATTGTTAATATGTCTACACTACTGAATCAATCTACAGATTTAAAGAAATGTTTGTCAAAATACCAATGACATTCTTCACACAAACAGAAAAAAAAATCATGCTAAAATGTATATGGAACCACCAAAAACCTAGAACAGTCATAACCATTTTGAGCAAAAAGAACAAAACTGGAGGAATCACATTACTTGACTTCAAATTATGTCACAGAGCTATAGTAGCTGAAACAGCAAGGTACTGGCATAAAACAGATACATAGACCAATGGGACAGAATAGAGAATCCAGAAATCAATCTATACATCTATAGTGAATTCATTTTCAACAAAGGTGTCAAGAACATACATTGGGGAAAGGACAGTCTCTTCAATAAATGATGATGGAAAAACTGGATATCCATATGTGGCATAATAAAACTAGATTACTATCTCTTGACGTATACAAAAATTGAATATAAATGGATTAAAGACTTAAATATAATACCTGAAACTATAAAACAACTAAAAGAAAACATTGGAGAAATTCTCCAGGACATTGGTCTGGGCCAAGATTTCTTGAGTAATATCTCCTAAGCACAAGCAACCAAAGCAAAAATGGACAAATTGAATCACATCAAGTTAAAAAGCTTTTGGACAGCAAAGGATGTTATCAATGAATTGAAAAGACAAAGTGAAGTGGGAGAAAATATTTACACACTATCTATCTAACAAGGGATTAATAAATAGAAGATTAATGCATAACTCAATGGGGAAAAATAATAATCCAATTAAAATGGGCAAAAGATCTAAATAGACATTTCTCAAAAGAGGACATACAAACGGCAAGCAGGTGCCTGAAAAGGGGTTCAACATTATTGATCATCAGAGAAATACAAACCAAAACAAAATGGGATATCATCTCACCCCAGTTAAAGTGGCTTGTATCTAAAAGACAGGCAATAAGGCAAGGATGCACAGAAATGAGAACCCTCATATACTGTTGGTGAGAATGTAAATCAATACATCAATTATGCAGAACAGTATGGTGTTTCCTCAAAAAACTAAAAAACTGCCATATGATCCAGCAATCCCACTGCTAGGTATACACACCAAATAAATAAAATCAGTATATCGAAGAGATATCTGCACTCCATGTTCACTGCATCACTATTCATAATAGCCAAGATTTGGAAATCCACCTAAGTGTTCATCAATAGATGAATGGATAGAGAAAATATGGTACACATACACAGTGGAGTACTATTCAGCCACAAAAAGAATAAGATCCTGTCACTTGCAACACAGATGGAATTGGAACACATTATGTTAAGTGAAATAAGCCAGGCACAGAAAGACAAACTTTGCATGTTCTCAATCATTTGTGAAAGGTAAAAATTAAAACAATTGAATGCATGGAGATAGAGTGTAGAATGATGATTACCAGAGGCTAGGAAAGATAGTGAAGGTGGGTGCAAGTGGGGATGGTTAATACATACAAAGATATAGTTAGGTAGAATGAATAAGATCTAGTATTTGACAGCACAACAGGGTGACTACAGCCAACAATAATTTATTGTACATTTTAAAATAATTAAGAGTATGATCTGAATGTTTATATCACAGAGAAATGATAAAAACTTGAGGTGATGATACCCCATTTACCCTGATGAGATTATTGCGCATTGTATGCCTGTATGAAAATATCTCATGCACTTCATAAATATATATACCTACTGCATACCCGTAAAAATTAAAAATAAAAAAAGTATTAAAGGGCTGGGCGTGGTGGCTTACACCTGTAATCACAGCACTTTGGGAGGCTGAGGCGGGCGAATCACTTGAGGTCAGGAGTTTGAGATCAGCCTGGCCAACAGGGTGAAACCCCATCTCTACTAAAAATACAAAAATAGCTGGGCATGATGGCAGGTGCCTGTAAACCCAGGTACTCCAAAGGCTGAGGTAGGAGAATTGCTAGAACCCTGGGGGTGGAGGTTGCAGTGAGCCGAGATCATACCACTGCACTCCAGCCTGGGTGACACAGCAAGGCTCCATCTCAAAAAAAAAGAAAAGAAAAAAATATATATATTTTTGGAAAAAAGATAACACAGATAGGAAGTAGCAGTGTCTTTAAGGAAACTAGTGTAGTGGAGAGATGTGGGCTTTGGACTCAAACAAATGCAGACCGAGTTTATCACTTTCCTCCAAATCCGTCCCCTTTTCTGTGTTCCTCAACACAGAGATTGGCATCACCAAACACTTAGATGCCCAAGCTTGTACCTGGAAAGACATGCTTGCCTCCTCCTTTTGCCTTGAGATTTCCCAAATGCTTCATATATGTGGGAACTACACTAAAACCTTTATAGGAATTCTCTTTTAGTTCTTATGATGACCTTACAAGGTAAGTACTAATAGTATCCCCATTTTGACCCAATTTTTACTCCCATCTTGCAAATGAGAAACATGATATTTAAAAAGGTTATAGTAATGCCCTGTAGTCACAAGCAATTCAATGTCCAATGGTTCTGCTGTCAGGAAACAGGGCAAAGATTCCTGGTGGTTACAGAATCTTTTCTCATGACCATTACTGCATACCGGTCCCTGAAAATCTTTTGGTTCTACTTCCCAAATACCTCAGCACTGACCTTGACTCCAGGCTGCTATGGGTTCTCCCCTGTGGCAGCCTCTCAACCAGCATGGCCTTTTTGAATCCATTCTCCATTCCATAGTTAGAATGTGATCACATCACTCCCCTACTAAATCTTCACAGGCTTTACAATATCTGAACTACTCAGTCTTCAGTTTACTCCACCCCAGTCACCTTGGGCACACTCCCACAACAGTTCCAGTCACCCTGAAAGCCTCCTGAAACATCAGGCTTAAGATTACTCTTCTTGTCCACCCTCTCACATGTTCCTCTTCACCTGGCTAACTCCTAACTCATTCTTGATGTCTTAGCACGGAGGTCACTTTTTCTAACAGCTTTCCTCAGTGCTATAAGTTGAGTTGATGGTACTCTCGTAAGAGCCACAGCACATGATAGATGTTTTTTTTGTTTGTTTGTTTGTTTTTTTGAGACAGAGTCTTGCTCTGTCGCCCAGGCTGGAGTACAGTGGCCGGATCTCAGCTCACTGCAAGCTCCGCCTCCCAGGTTCACGCCATTCTCCTGCCTCAGCCTCCCGAGTAGCTGGGACTACAGGCGCCTGCCACCTTGCCCGGCTAGTTTTTTTCATATTTTTTAGTAGAGACGGGGTTTCACCGTGTTAGCCAGGATGGTCTCAATCTCCTGACCTCGTGATCCGCCCGTCTCGGCCTCCCAAAGTGCTGGGATTACAGGCTTGAGCCACTGCGCCCGGCCTAGATGTTTTAGTTCACTTTTGTATTGCTATAAAGGAATATCCGAGGCTGGGGAATTTACAAATAAAAGAGATTTAATTGGCTCACAATTCTACAGACTGTACAAGCATGGCACCAACATCTGCTTAGCTTCTGGTGAGGGCCTCAGGAAGCTTATAATCATAGCAGAAGGTAAAGTGGGAGCAGGCATGTCATGTGGCAAGAGTGGGAGCAAGAGAGAGGGGAAAGGTGCCACATTCTTTTAAACAAACAGATCTCATGTAAAATACCAGAGTGAGAACTCACTCATCACCCAGGGGATGATGCTAAGCCATTCATGAGGGATCATGACAACTACAAAACATTGATGAAAAAAATGGAAAAGGATACAGATAAATGGAAATATATTCCATGTTCATGGACTGGAAGAATCAATATTGTTAATGTGTCCACACTACCCAAAGCCCCATGATCCAACCTCCTCCCACCAGGTCCCACCTCCAACACTGGGGATTACATTTCAACATAAAATTTGGAAGAGACAAACATCCAAACCATATTATTCTGCCACTGCACCCCCAAATCTCATGTCCTTCTCACATTTCAAAATACAATCATGTCTTCGTAATAGTTCCCTAAAGTCTTAACTTGTTCCAGCTTTAACTCAAAAGTTCAGAAGTCCGAAGTCTCATCTGAAACTCAAGACGAAGTTCCTTCTATCTACAAACCTGTAAAATAAAAAACAAGTTATTGAATTCAAAGATACAATGGTAAACATTCCCATTCCAAAAGGGAGGAGTTGGCCAAAAGAAAGGGGTAATAGGCCCATGCAGGTCTGGAACCCCGGAGGGCAGGCATTAAATCTTAAAGCTCCAACACAATCCTTGATTCTAGGTCCTGCATCCTGATGTGAGGGATAGGCTTCCAAGGCCTTGAGCAGCCTTGCCTATGTGGCTTTGCAGAATGCAGCCCATGTGGTTGCTCTCACAGGTTGGAGTTGAGTGCTTGCATGTTTTCCAGGCAGAGGGTGCAAGCTGCCAGTGAATCTATCATTCTGGAATATGGAGGATGGTGGGTGATGTGGTTTGGCTCTGTGTCCCCACCCAAATCTCATCTTGAATTGTAATAATCCCCATGTGTCAAGGGCAGGCCTAGGTGAAGATAATTGAATCATGAGGGCAGTTCCCCCCATACTGTTGTCACGATAGTGAGTGAGTTCTCACAAGATCTGATAGGTTTACAAGAGGCTTCCCCCTTCACTTGGTTCTCACTTCTCTCACCTGCCACCATGTAAGATGTTCCTGTTTCACTTCTGCCATGATTGTAAGTTTCCTGAGGACTCCCCAGCCATGTTGAACTGTGAGTCAATTAAACCTCTTTCCTTTATAAATTACCCAGTTTCAGGTATGTCTTTGTTGGCAGCATGAGAACAGACTAATACAGTGAGCCATTCCTGATAGCTCCATGAGGTAGTGCCCTGGTGGGGACACTGTGGTGGGGGCTGGAATCCACATTTCCCCTAGGCATTGCCTTAGTAGAGTTTCTCTGTAGGAGCTCCACTCCTGTGGCAGGCTTCTGCCTGGACACCCAGGTTTTTCCATACATCTGAAATCTAGGAGGAAACCATCAAGTCTTCTTCACACTTGCATTCTGAGCACCTGCAGAATTAACACCACATGGAAACTACCAAGACTTATGTATTATACCCTCCAGAACTTCAGCATAAGCTGTACCTGCGCCCCTTTGAGCCAAGGCTGGAGCCAGAACAGCCAGGATGTGGGAAGCAGTGTCCTGAGGTTCCACAGAGCAGCGATGTCCTGGACCTGGTCCCTGAAACTATTCTTTCCTCCTAAGCCTCTGATCCTGTGATGGGAGGGAATTCCTAGAAGATCCCTGAAATGCCTTTGAGGCCCTTTTCCCATTGTTTTGGCTATTAGCACTTGGCTCCCATTTAATCATGCTAATCTCTCTAGCAAGTGGTTATTCTGCAGCCTGCTTGTGTTTCTCTCCTGAAAGTGCTTTTTCTTTCTCTGCCAAATAGCAAGGCTACAGATTTTCCAAACTTTTACAGTCTGCTTCCCTTTTAAGTGTAGGTTCCAACTTTAGGTCATTTCTTTGCTCCTGCATCTGATTGTAGGTGATTAGAAGCAGCCAGGGCACATCTTGAATGTGTTGTTGCTTAGAAATTTTTTCTGCCAGATATTCTAGGTCATCACTCTCTCTTTTTTTTTTTTTTTTTTTT
>NW_012118265.1:3121257-3128521 GCF_000951035.1 Colobus angolensis palliatus
CATCCTATAATGTTCACATTTAAATATTTGTATACCTTAATATTTCTACTAACACTGATTTCTTTTTTATTTTTTTGAGACAGAGTTTCACTCTTGTTGCCCAGGCTGGAGTGCAACGGTGTGATCTCGGCTCACTGCAACCTCCGCCTCCCCAGTTCAAGTGATTCTCCTGCTTCAACTTCCCGAGTAGCTGGGATTATAGGCATGTGCCACCATGCCCAGCTAATTTTGTATTTTTGGTAGAGAAGGGGTTTCTCCATGTTGGTCAGGCTGGTCTTGAACTCCCGTTCTCAGGTGATCTGCCTGCCTTGGCCTCCCAAAGTGCTGGGATTACAGGCATGAGCCACCATGCTCCACCAGTCATCACTCTTAAGTTCAAACTCCCACAGACCCCTAGGGTATGAACATAGTAAAGCCAGGCTCTTTGTTGGGGCATAACATGGGTAACCTGTACTGCAGTTCCCAATAATTTCCTCATTTCTGTCTGAGACCTCATCAGCCTGGATTTTACTGTCAACATCTCTATCAGCATTTGGCCACAACCATTTAACCAGCCTTGAAGAAGTTCCAAACCTTCTCTCATCTTCCTGTCTTCTTCTGAGCCCTCCAAACTCTTGCAACCTCTGCCTGTTACCCAGTTCCAAAGCCACTTCCACATCTTCAAATATCTTTATAGCTACACCCCACTCATCAGTACAAATTTTCTCTATCAATCCACTTTTGCATTACTATAAAGATGTACCAGAGACTGGGCAATTTATAAAGAACAGAAGTTTAACTGGCTCACAGTTCTGCAGACTATACAAGCACGGCACCAACATCTACTTAGCTTCTGGTGAGGGCTTCAGAAACTTTTGGTTATGACAGAAGGCAAAGTGGGAGCAGGCACATCACATGGTGACAGTGGAAGCAGTAGCTTATCTGTTTACTTTTTAAAACTTCTTCACTGGGCTGAGTAAGGTGGCTCAGGCCTGTAATCCCAGCACTTTGGGAAGCAGAGGTGGGAAGACTGCTTGAGCCCAGGAGTTCAAGGTCAGCCCTGGGCAACACAGTGAGATCCTATCCCTAATTAAAGAAAAAAAATTAATAAAAAAAAGAAAACCCCTCCATTAGACTGACAGGAAGGATCTACGTGCCTCACGATCCCATCTTCAAAGCCTAGCATGGTACCATTATAGTTATTCAGTGAGTACAGAAAGGGTGAATTAATCTTAGTTCCACTACTAATTAGTTATTTGCAAGTAGCTACTAAGCTCAATTTCAGAAACCATAAAATTGAAACAAATATGCAGACTGAGTACATACACTGGCCTCCCTTTCCTGTCCTAAATCCTGAAAAAGACAAAAAAATTAAATTAAATTAAATTAAATTGGAGCAATAACCAGGAAACTCAGCTGACATAATATATTTAAAGTTCCTGGTACTCTAGAAGTATTATGCAAAATTGGTAACAATAGATAACACTGGGAAGGGAATCACAGGCTGGGAACCATGGGTGGAAGAGTCTAACTTTAGTATCCTTCATAACCCTTGGACACATATGAGCTTCTAAAAAAAAAAACCACATAAATTAAAAAAGAAAGCTGTGCCCAACACACACTGGGCATTTAACAAAGGTGAGTTTTCTTCATAGATAACAAGCCGAATACAACTGGTTAGCAGCAATATCAGGACTGAAACACAGGACTCCAAGTCTTTGCAGTCTTTCTATGGAGCAGTGATTGTTTTAGATAAAATGATAGCCCAAAACGCTGTTGCGAGCTGCAGCTGCAATCGCTGCGGTAGGTCCAGAAGTTTTTGTTCTTAATTTCATTTCATTTGGAGCTAAGAGGTCTAATTTGATGATTTTCAATCTCTTCTCCCCTGTCCTGATTTTAAAAGCCTTTCTTTTTTTTTTCTTTTTTCTTTTTAGGCGTATGTGGTAATATTAGAATTTAATTCTAATTTCATTTAGGAAACTATGATTCTTAAAAGAGAAAGTAAAGCATGTGAATAAACTTTGAAGTGTTCACCTTAGTTTGGGACCAAACTGCCTGGATCTTTGTAAAAATCGGTTTTGTATGTCAAGGAGGAGTTTAAGGCCTTTCCGACCACCTTGTGTTCCCCTTTTCTGCGCAGCCATGTATCACGTGGAGTTGCTCCTAACCACACCTCACGTGCCCCTGAGCCATATTTCCTAATTTCTTCTGGGCTGGACTTCCCATTCTCCACCAGCAGCGCCAGTATCCCAAACTTTCTAGTCCTGCTGATCCTCCCAGCGACAGGGTAGAACTGGAGGGCAGTGTCTGGTCTGTTTTCTAAGAAATTTATGAATTCTATTATCTTTACAAATACAAGATAATAAAATATCTTTTTCCATATTTTTTATTTATCTTTTTATGAAATGAAATGAAACTCCTATGATTGATTCAGGAAGGTGGTTATGGCTGGGTGGTTCATGGGGATTTTTGGGGTTTCTTTGGTTAGTTTTGTTTTGTTTTTTGTCTTTTTAATCTTAGGCTGTTTAAGTTGAAGCATTCTCAGATGTCTGGGGGGAAACATCCTCTTAAAATGGGCCCTTGTGCTTGCCTTCTGGGGAGGCGGTCCTGACCAGGTGAATCATAAGGCATTTATGCATATTTTACACACAGATTGCACCCACCCCTTCCCCCCAGCCTTTGCCTCTTGGGTGGTTGTGCTGCTTTCCCCTTATTTTGCTACATTTCTATAGCTAAGTTGGTTTTACTTGAATGATTCATGTTTAGGGGGAAAATGAAAATCTCCCTTAAAATTTGTTTCAACTCCTCCTGCAAATAAAATAAATGAAGTGGCAGACGTAAAAAAAAAAAAAAAAAAAAAAAAAATGACAGCCCAGGAAAGTAGCACCTTCAGCTGACCCCTTCCACACTCTGTATTTGTCATCTGTGTACCTGTGATGAAAGGTGATTTGCTAGGCTGATGACAACAGTCATGAGTCATATTTGTATTATACAATGGACAAGTTTGCCATATACTAGCAAGAATAAGCATATGAGTCCTCTTGGCATGTATGAAATGTGCCCTACATTAAAAAATGAACACTGTACAAACAATATGCAAATGTTACGAACATTGTCTGTCTCAGAATGGCAGGTTGGCTCAATGCAAAGATTCTGGATTTTGGAGAAAAATTCTAAAAACCTTGCTTTTAAATCCCAGTTCAGTCTTTACTAATTTGGTAACCTTAGGTAAGTTACTCAACCTCTCTAAGCCTTATTATTGTTAATTTTTTTCAGATTCAACATGGTTGTAATAATATTATGGCAAAGTGATTCTTTGACTTTTAAAAAGCAGTTTTTCTTGATTTTACTCTTGAAACCAAAAAAAAGTAGTATCAGACACATCCTGATTGGCAAATGGATTTTTTCCATCTATGAAATAACAAGTAGGATTAGTTTTCTTTTGACTGTAGAGGCCAAAAATCAGTTTAAGAAATTTTAGTTTTGACTATTGCTTACCAGAATGACCACTGCATTTCTGAGATTGCAAGGCTGTTGATTCTGTTTTGTTGTGAGACTGGCCACAGGCCCACACAGTCCAGGCCCATTCAAATAGCTGCCTGAAATGCCTTTCCTGAAGTCAGATCTGCCAGGAGGGTATCAGTTGTGGGGATTCTTGCTTTGGCACATAAAATTGGGGTTAAAGATGCAGAAAGTGTTAACATTTACTATGGAGTTAAGTCCTTGCTTATCTTGTTACTCTCCACTCCACACACAGCTCACCCTAAGCCCAAATCTACCACATCTCACTTTACAGAAAGAAGGCTGAATATAAAGTCTACCAAAATAGATATTGAATGTACGTGTCTTCTCATTATGGAGATTTTAGTCACTCTGAGGTTTCTCTCTTGAGAGTCGCCAAGATGTGAGCTGAAATGAGTCGATATAATGACTTGTGTTTGGGAGTCTCTGGTGTTGTAGAGGAGTGTGTCATAAAGTGGGAGCCTGAATTTCAGAGTCCATCTGGAGCGCACATGTTGTTTACATCTATAACGACATAAAGGTGATGAACAACCCAAGAGGGTTTTGCCAACAAACAGAAACATCTACCACACAACAGTTATGATGGCCAAAATATTAAAACCCAGTTAGAAATTAAATGAACATGTTTACAAAGCTATTCTCAGGCACATTACTTTATCTTAGAGTTCTTGGATTTGGGATTCTGGCACAGAAAATCTAATTTTTCGGAAAAAAAGTTATTACATTAAGAATATCATCTCCCCGCCCTCATTTTGGTTTAGATGTTTGTACCCTCCAAATCTCATGTTGAAATGTGACCTCCAGTGTAGAAGGAGGGCCTCTTGGGAGGTGTTTGGGTCATGGGGGTGGATCCTTCATAAAAGGGTTGGTGCTGTCCTCGACATAATGAGTGAGTCCTCACTCTATGAGTTCACACAAGATCTGGTTGTTTAAAATGAGCCTAGCAATTCCTCACTGTCTCTCTTCCTCCTTCTCTCACCGTGTGACACACCAGCTCCCCTTCACCTTCTGCCATGATTGGAAGCTTCCTGAGGCCCCATCAGAAGCAGATGCTGGCCCATGCTTCTTATTAAGCCAATAGAACCATGAACCAAAATAAACCTCTTTACCTTATAAATTACCACGCTTTGAGCATTCCTTTATAGCAACACAAGAATGGACTAATACACCTCTGAGATGGGCTTTCCCTTTGTCACCTAGGCTAGAGTGCAGTGGCATGATCATGGCTCATTGCAGCCTTGGACTTCTGAGCTCAAGCAGTGCTCTTGCATCAGCCTCCCAAAGTGCTGAGATCACAGGCATGAGCCACTGTGCCAAGCCAAGAATATCTTTTTAAAAAATACTGATTAAAGATGGCTGATTGGACAAATGTGTTTACCCCCAAACCTCTATTAAAATAAAAATAAAAGGATTTTAACAAATTAAAAGGGGGAGAAAATAATGACAGCAACAAAATTTTAAGGGCTAAAAATTAGGATACTTAGTATGTCACGTAACAAACTGAGAAGGCTAAATTCTAAATCAACACAGGGGAAACCAAGAAGCAAGCCAGTTCCCAGGATAGGCTACCCAAAAAGCCTCCCTCCTAAATGGAGTTTAGTGGCTGTTGCAGAAGATGTAATAGAGGGTCCCTAAGCCAGAACTAGGGACACTAGGCATGATAAAGAGTGGGAATACTAGGCTGAAAGCAGGCAGATTTGAAAACAGGTTTATATAATGAAACACTATTCTCAGTCCAAATTCAACCTCCAGAACAGAGGCAGTCAGCATAAGGAACCATTCCAGGAAGGAGAGTAGATGTTTACCTTTTAGAAAACTTACTCAGACCAAGAAAAAGACCTAAAGACAAGGATATCCCCCTCCCATAGAAATGGCCCAGATTGATCATTGTAAAGACAAAAGGCAACAAGCTTCATCCATGGCACAGAGGTGTCCATTAGCTCTAAAATATAAGTGAAGGGCCAGAATTATCATACATCTGAAAAAAGCCTCCACCAGGGAAGACAGAGACACAATACACAAAAGAGAAAAAAAAAAAAAAACACTAGAGAGGAAACAAAGTCTTAAGAATATGCAGGGAAATAAAGCTTTTCAAAAAGCTAATAATATCTTCAGAGAAGTAAACAGATGTTACAAGGATAGGATGAAATAAAAAGAACAAAAAATAACTGTTAGAAATTTGAAAGAATAATGGAATCTTAAAACTTAGATGGTTTAGATGATAAAGTTGAGAAACTCTCTAGGAAAATAAAGCTAAAAGACAAAGAAAAGGACAACAGGAAAGAAAAGACAATCAGAGGATCAGTCTACAAGGTACAAGATTTCAATAAACAGGAGTTCCAGAAAGAGATAAAGAGAACAGAAAAATTGATGGGTAGGAGCTCATAATAAATCAATAATTCAAGATTTCGAAAACCAAAGGATATGAGCTGCCAGACTGATAGCGCCCAAAAAGTACCTAGACAATGGATGGAAATAGACCATTGTGAAATGTCAGGCCCTTATAAATAGGAGAAAATCCAATAAGCTTTCACAGGGAAAAAGCAGGTATCAAGACCAGGAATTCAAATGTCAGAAGACAATATGACATAGTAATCATGAACTTGTACAAGAGACAAGATGTCATTTTCAGTTTCTATAAAACAAAGTGAAACAGTAGGTAGAAGTTTAAAATAACGCTTAAGGGGAGAAAACTTAATTCTAAAACATTTATCTGTTGGACAGGAAATTGAAAGCAAATGCTCAGTGTTTTGGAGTTGGATTGCAAAATAGATTATAGCAAGGATTTCTGCTTAATCATTATATATCAACAAAACTACAGTAAGAATAGTTGACCTGGGCAAGTAATCATTAGGCTCTGCCAACATATATTAGCTTGTGCACTCCTCATGACAATTCCAACTGGCAAAAATAATTAACATAATTTTCAAAACAAAGTTATGCTAATTAAGTAATTTTCTCAAGGTTTCATATAGTTGGGTAAGAGGAGGAGCTAGAATTCAAACTCCAAAATCTGTTTTATTTAACTACTATGCCACACAGCCTTGAAAAATAATGTTGCAGCGAGGTGGCTCATTTCCGTAATCCTAGCACTGTGGAAGGCCAAGGCGGGTGAATTGCTTGAGTCCAGAAGTTTGAGACCAGTCTGGGCAATATTTGAAACTCCGTCTCTACAAAAAATACAAAAATTAGCCGGGTGTGGTGGCATGTGCCCGTAGTCCCAGCTACTTAGGATAGGGGGTTGAGGCAGAAGAATTGCTTGTGCCTGGGAGGTGGAGGCTGCAGTGAGCTTAGATCACACTATATACTACTGCACTCAAGCCTGGGTGACAGACAGAGACTCTGTCTCAAAAGAAAGAAAAAAAAAAAGAATGTTCACGTTTAAAATTTTCAGGCACATCCTATAATGTTCACATTTAAATATTTGTATACCTTAATATTTCTACTAACACTGATTTCTTTTTTATTTTTTTGAGACAGAGTTTCACTCTTA
This sequence comes from Colobus angolensis palliatus, assembly GCF_000951035.1. NCBI lineage: Eukaryota > Metazoa > Chordata > Mammalia > Primates > Cercopithecidae > Colobus > Colobus angolensis. The sequence goes on from NW_012118265.1 coordinate 3,128,252, forward strand.
TTGCGCAGGCTGGAGTGCAATGGTGTGATCTTGGCTCACCACAACCTCTGCCTCCTGGGTTCAAGCGATTCTCCTGCCTCAGCCTCCCGAGTAGCTGGGATTATAGGCATGCACCACCACGACTGGCTAATTTTGTATTTTCACTAGAGACAGGGTTTCTCCACGTTGATCAGGCTGGTCCCAAGCTCCTGACCTCAGGTGACCCACCCGCCTCAGCCTCCCAAAGTGCTGAGATTACAGGGGTCAGCCACCATACCCGGCCAACACTGA
>NW_012118265.1:3128686-3148526 GCF_000951035.1 Colobus angolensis palliatus
TTTATTTATTATTAACACTATTTTATGAACTTTTTAGAATAGAATATCTTGCTGAGCTGGCAGGACTTCTAGGAAACCTTTTAAGAAAAGGAAAGCCTCAATGACACATATCCAAAACAAAGCAGCAATATTTCAGTTTTAGCTGGTCTACCACTCAATTGCTCGGTGGTATTAACGCCAAAACTACAATAAGGTTTTGCACAAGACTTTTATAAGTTGGCCTGACAGCCATTTTTATTTACACAAGCCACCCGCCAACCCCAATACTGAATTTTCCATATTAATGAGCTTCCATTGTTCTCAGCTGGGCCTACAGTAACTTTAGCCCTCTTCCAGATGTTTCCTGACATCAGCATCCAAGATGTGCTGGCCAGCTGTCTTTAAAATTGCAGAAACTCTGTGTTGTATGCATTAGTTATGCAAATGGAAAAGCAAGGACAAGGAGCCAATGTAGAGGATAAAAAAGAACTAGGGGAGGGATTGGCCAGGCTTCACTAGCACATGTAGTGTAGGGAGAAAGCCAAGACAGCAAGCTGTCTTTGATCAAAGCCCCCAGCAACCTTCACCACCATTCCCCATGCAGAGGGGTTAGTGTCCTCAGTTTCCAGGCCCGGCCTGGGTTTTTGGAAGCTTTCTCAGTCTGTTTTGGTGACTTAATAGGGACACACTGAATATTCACAGATTTGTCAACTATCTAACCAGTTTCTCCTTTGCTTCCCTTTGTCAACTAAGAAATATCTTCATAAACCGTAGAACAATTCCCCAAAGTGTAGTCCTCATTAAATTCATAGATGTTTTATGAAAAAAAAAAGGCAGGGCAGTCAGATGAGTTTTGGAAAACCCAGGTTTAACAAAATTAAGCAATTCTCTTTCCCAGAGCACTCTGAGGACCTCTGATATATTCATGTGCACTGTGAATATCGGAGGGAATCATTTCTCAGAGGACTCAGAGCCTACCTAAGGAAATGCTGCGCTAGGGGCAACGTAGGCTCTCAGCTCCAATCACCCTTTCAGGCGGCAAACTGACTGCCAATTGAATATGTTTGCATGTCCCCAAACTTACGTGTCTCTTACTGAACTCACAATAGTCTCTACCGCCTGCTCAGGCTCCAGCTTTCCCTTTCTGGGGAAATGGCCATACCAATTGGTATGGCCAACAGTGTGGTATGGCCATACTAATACTGTTCTCCTAAACTAGAATTATGGTAATGGTCCTCTGCCTGATTCCTTTGTCCTAACCAATGCCCTCTCTCATCTAATCAATCCTGCAGTAAAGGGCTACTGTTTTGTCTTCCTAGCCTTGGACCTGTACCCCAGCTCATGACTGGACATTTCTACTTGGTGCACTACAGAACACCGTACCTGGACATGTAAGTGACTGAGTTCATGTCTTCCTCACCCAGGCATTTTTCCCCCAACTCTCTATTTCTCTCAATAACGCAGACTCACTATGAACTCAATATGACTGACAACATTTTTTTTCTTGTTGGTTTCTGTTTGTTTTGTTGGTTGGTTGGTTTTGTTTGCTTGTTGGCTTTTTAATTGTGGTAAAATATACTTAATATAACATTTATTATCTTAACCATTTTGAAGTGTACAGTTCAGTAGTACTAAGTACATTCACATTGTTGTACAACCAATCTTCAGATCTCTTTTCATTTTGCAAAACTGAAACTCTATGCCCATTAAACAACTCCCCATCTCACCTCAACCCCCACCATGGCCCTGCTTCTGGCAGCCACCATTCTATTTTCTCTTTCTATGAATTTGACCACTCTAGGCATCTCATATATGTGGGAATATACAGTATTTGTCTTTTTGTGACTGACTTACTTCAGTTAATATGTCCTCAGGGTTCATCCATATTATAGTGTGTGTCAGAACTTTTTCCTTTTTAAGGCAGAATAATATTCTATTTTAAGCATATGCTATATTTTGTTTATCCATTTGTCTGTTGATGGACACTTACGTTGATTTCATACCTTGACTATTGTGAATAGTGCTTCAGTGAACATAAGGGTGCAGATATCTTTATGAGATCCTGATTTCAATTCTTTTGGAAATATACCCAGAAGTGGGATTTCTGTATTATACTGTAGTTCTATTTTTAATTTGTTGAGGAATCTCCATACTGTTTTCCATAGCTGTTGTACCATTTTATTCTCACCAACATCATACTAGTGTTCCAGTTTCTTCACAACCTCACCAGTACTTACCTTTTTATTTGGTTTTATTTATATTTATACTTTATTTTATTTTTCTTGAAACAGGGTCTCTCTCTGCCGCTCACTGCAACCTATGGCTCCCGGGCTCAAGTAATCCTCTCACCCCAGCCTCCTGAGTACTGAGACTACAGGCACATGCCACCGTGCCCGGATAATTTTTGTATTTTTTGTAGAGAGGGGGATTTGCCATGTTGCCCAGGCTGGCCTCAAATTCCTGGGCTCAAGCAGTCTGCCTGCCTCGACTTTCCAAAGTGCTGGGATTACAGGTGTGAGCCATCATGTCTGGCCTTTTTTTTTTCTTTTTTTAAAAATAATAACCATCCTAATTGGTGTGACATGTTAACTCATTGTGGTTTTGATTTGTATTAATAGCTCCCTGTTGATTAGTGATTTTGAGTATCTTTTTATATACTCTGTTGGCGATTTGTACGTCTTCTTTGGAGAAATGTATGTTCAAATTATTTGCCCATTTTTAAGTAAGGTTGTTTTGTAGTTGCTGTTGTTATTTTACAAGGAACAGAGAACCATTGATGCTAGGTTAAGTAAAGGATTTTTCTTTGCTATGATTATAACAGCTGCGTCTTTTGTTTGTTGTTTTTTTGGAAGGATACACAGTGGGCTCACTCAAAGAACTAACGACTCGGCCAGGCGCGGTGGCTCACGCCCGTAATCCCAGCACTTTGGGAGGCTGAGCTGGGTGGATCACTTGAGGTTAGGAGTTTGAGACCAGCCTGATCAACTTGGTGAAACCCTGTCTCTACTAAAAATACGAAATTAGCCGGGTGTGGTGGCGCATGCCTGTAATCCCAGCTACTCGAGAGGCTGAGGTGGGACAACTGCTGGAACCTAGCAGGCGGAGGTTGCAGTGAGCTGAGATCACGTCACTGCACTCCAGCCTGGGCAATAAAAGCGAAACTCTGTCGAAGGGAAGGGGAAGGGAGGGGAGGGGAGAGAAGGGAAGGGACTAAGGACAGCTGGGCCTTTGTGGGACCAGACCTGAGAAACTTTAGGAATGGAATGAGGCTAGCTGTCACGAGCTCTTCCACTTAGTTTTGTCATGGTGCATCTGCCCTGTTTTTTTTTTTTTTTCTCTTCTTCCCTCCCAGTGGCCATCAAGGCCCCAACTGTACTGGACTTTTCAGTTGCAGTTCGCACTATCATGTGGCAGCTTATTCCCATGTTTTCAGAACAAAAGTTCAGGTCATCTTTCTAGCTGGGCTATACAAGTATTGTATGTTTTTGGGTCAGGTGTTCACCCAGGTCCAACAAGACTTGGAGAAGTGCTTTCAGGCCTACGCAGTGCAGAGCATGACCCTTTAGGACAGGCAGGGAGACATCATTGCAGTTAAAGGCTCTAGGTTGTGAACCACACTGTCTAGGATCAAATTCTGGTTTGCTATTTATCAGTTTTGTGATCTAAGGCAGATAACATCTGCCTCAGATGAGATGGTTTTCTCATCTGCAAAGGAAGTTTAATTATACTACTTAAGGATTATTGTGAAGATTAGATAAATTGATACCTACAAAACACTTATAAAACATTATCATTATCCCCACCACCTCCTTTTTTTTTTGAGATTGAGTCTCGCTCTGCTGTCCAGGCTGGAGTGCAGTGGCATGATCTCAGCTCACTGCAACCTCTGCCTCCCAAGTTCAAGTGATTCTCAGCCTCCTGAGTAGCTGGGACTACAGGTGCACGCCACCAGGCCTGGCTAATTTTTGTATTTTCAGTAGAGATGGGGTTTCACCTGTTGGTCAGGCTGGTCTCGAACTCCTGACCTCAAGTGATCCACCCACCTCGGCCTCCCAAAGTGCTGGGATTACAGGCATGAGCCACAGTGCCTGGCCAGTTATCGCCTTTTAACAAAGGAAGAAATTGAAGCATAAGGAAGTTAAGTAATTTGTCCAAGTTCACATATGTAGTAAAGAGTAGAGCCAGCATATAAAGCCAGGTCACAGTCAAAATCTGCTCTCATAACCACTGTGCCAAACTGATTTACTCCCCAGTTTAGGAAGCTTTCAGTGATAAACTCCACCCAAATTGATTATATATTCATTTATGGGCACAGTTAGGAAAGAAGATGGGAAGGGGTGAGGAGGAGACAGAAGCCTATGGTCTTACACACCTGTTAAAAAAAAAAAAAAGGAGGCTGGATGTGGCTGCTTGTGCCTGTAATCCCAGCAGGTTGGGAGGCCAAGGTGGCTTGAGCCCAGAAGTTCAGGACCAGTCTGGTCACCACAGCAAGATCTTGTCTCTACAAAAGTAAAAATTTTAAAAATTATTAACTTCAATTAAAGAAAAGAAAAAGGAAAATTCGGGATCTTGATATAATAGTCAAAATTATATGAAATCAGTAGTAAAATCATAAATAATTCTACTATTATTATTAGCACAACTTGTCAGAAGTGATACAAACCAAGTAGATGCATTTGTTTTGTGAGGTACTGGGAGTACTAGAGCTACTTTATTTTATAAAGAACAATCTAACCAGCTTCTGGGCATGTACAACCTGATCACTAGTTTCTCCCTTTGGCAGACTTCTTCCCTTAGCCTCAGCAGTTGAACTTGCATCCAGATAGCACCACAGTCCCTGCTTTTGCCCAGGTCACCAAAGGTAAACTTTAATAATCACTTCTGGTTTTCATCTCACCTACTTTATCAGCAGATTCAATTGCCCAATCTCTCTTTCTTAAACATTTTCTTCTCTTGGCTTCTGTGCATTATATTTTCCTGCCACATTTTCAAATGGCTCAGACATTATCAGCTAGGTCTTAGCTCAAGCTCTCTTTAGAAAACCTTCTCTGACCGCCCAATCTAAAGATACTCCCTAGTTACTCTCTGTGTAACTGTGTAATAAAATAAATGATATTTATTTTATTTTCCTTATAATATTTAGCATTCTCTGAAACCATCTTATTTATTTATTGTTACTTACCTCTAGTTATCTGCCTTCCCAACCAATGTAACTTCTTGAAATCAAAGACTGGCTGTTTCACTTATTATTGTATTCTATAAGTTTCTGACATGTAGTAAAGACTCAGTTTGTATTTCTTGATTGTATAAATGTCAAATGAAGTTTAAGTAATGGAAAGAAAGAAAAACGAAGAAAGGCAAAATTTTATTTTACATTTTAAAATTTAAAATTGGTAATGTGTATCTGTAGTCCAACCTACTTTTGAGGCTGAGGTGGGAGGATTGAGGCCAGGAGTTTGAGGCTGTAATACACTATGACCATACCTGCAAATAGCCACTGTACTCCAGCCTGGGCAACAAAGCAAGACCCTGTCTTGCTACCAAATAAAATTTTATTTTAAGTATCTTTGCTATAAAATAAAATTATTGGGAACTAAAGGGAGGGAAGGGGTAAGAGAAAACACAAAAAATTATCGTTTCTCTAAATCAGATTTTTTTCTATAGCTGTGGCTGTCTCATGATCAGTCTGTGATTTACCCAGCATTCTCTTGTTCCTGAATTCTTCTTAGACAATTCCTGTGTTGTTATATATTGATCACACTTTTTGAGTACCCTGGATGTTTTTAGTTGCTGACAAAACCTTATATCAAGAGGAAAAGTAAGTGTGACCTGCAAAATTAGGGCTGTGTAATCCATCTGCTTATTATTGAACCTTATGAATAGGAATTTGAGGATTAGACATTAGTTAGTCTCAGGCCAAAACCAGGAGCTAATTCCTATGAAATGTAACAATCCAGGCTTTCACACTACTCTAAACTACAACTAAAGTGCAAAGTAATTTATTGATAAATATTACTCATTTTACTACTAACAAGGGTGGAAAGTATTTTGGAACCAATTACACTTCAGGACAATATAAATGATATCTCATTTAATCCTCTAAATAACTGCAAGATATAGATATTATTATTATGACATTTGCAAAAGTGGAAACTGAGACTCCATCAGTTACAACATTTGCTCAAAGGCATGCTGCAAATTAAGTAAGGTAAGGAGGTGTCTGATGCTCAAGGCTACACTTTTTCTCTCCACGCACACTGTCTCCCAAACACTTGGTTTCACATATGCTGCATATAAGAGTGATTATCGTGGTTAGCAGAGAATGTAGGTGGAGAGAAAAGGTAATACTCAGAGAAGAAAAGGGTCTAAAACATATGATTTGCAGGTGAAGGTGGAGTTTGAGGAACTAAAGTCCAGAATATATTTTTCCGTGCACTCAGTATTCATTTAAAAATATAAAAAATATAAAAATATATAACTTAAAAAGTTAAACTAGTTGACATTAAAAAAAACTTTCACACATAAACCATTAGAAATTCAGGACTGTCTATACCAGTTCTGAAAAAAATAAAACCATGAATTCTCTTCCATAATAATGTACATACATCTTGAATTTTTATTTTATTTTATTAATTAATTTATTTTATTTTTTATTTTTTTGAGACGGAGTCTCGCTTTGTTGCCCGTGCTGGAGTGCAGTGGCACAATCTCGGCTCACCGCAACCTCTGCCTCCTGGGTTCAAGCGATTCTCCTGCCTCAGCCTCCCGAGTAGCTGGGATTACAGGTACCCACCACCATGCCCGACTAATTTTTGTATTTTTAGTAGAGACAGGGTTTTGCCATGTTGGCCAGGCTGGTCTCGAACTCCTGACCTCAGGTGATCCACCAGCCTCTGCCTCCCAAAGTGCTGGAATTACAGGCATGAGCCACCGTGCCCGTCCTACATCTTGAATTTTTAAATCTGTTTATTTAACTTCTCTGAGGCAGTTATAAAATAAGGATCACAGTGATAGCAGCAGCAGAGGGGCATGGACAGTGGTTGAGGGAGCGGCTGTGGGAGCGACAGTGGCAGTGGTGTGACCCCTGTGACCTGCATCCCTGAGGCAGTGGACTTCGACATTCCTGCCCAACCCTCTCCCAACCCTCGTGCAGTTGGGTGGGACTTGATCTCAGGCCCAGAGCCTCTACCGCTCTGGCCCCTAGCCCCACGTCGCTGCTCTTGCTGTCCACCACTGCGGGGAGGAGGTGACAGTCTCTGGAGCCTGCCCTGGGAGCCCTCCAGATCCCGCCGCTCTGGCGGCTGCCGTGCCGTGATGGGGCCAGGCCGAGTTGCCTACTGACAGAAGAGCAGTGCCGTCGCACATGAAGGGGTGGACAGAGAGGGGACCCAAGGCGGAGCTGGGCCTGGGGCGGTGTCACCTTCATGAACCCAGCGGGAGCAGGGAGCAGGCAGCAGCCTGGAGCTTTCGGGTGAGGTTGCAGCCACCCAAGACACCGCTGTGGATATGGACCCTGGTCTCCCTGTGCTCTTAGGGGCTGGGAGCCGGCAGGAGCCCCGCAGCTGCAGCGCCCAGCTGCGACTGCAGAACCAGGCATCTATGCACTCTCAGGGGCACAGGAAGGCCACCCTTGTCCCCGTAGTCTCAGAGGTGCCTGCCCCCAGTATCTAGCCTCTCCCCGCTCCCAGCGCCCCCCTTGGATCTCAGAGCAAGGATAGGGCCAAGCCCGGCACTGTTGCAGCCTGGCTGGGTGTGCGCAGGCTCAGGGCAGCACTGACACACTCGGCCCCTGCCAACTCTGCCCTCTCTGGACTTTGGGAACTAATGAGCATGGGAGGGAGACCAGGGGGTGCTGAGGACAGCCAGGCGCTGGCCTGCAGGTGCTCCTTGGCACGAACAACCTGGGCACCATGAACAGCAGCAGGAAGCAGATAGACTCCTGGGCAGAATGGGGTGGGTCCCCAGGAAACTCCTACCTTCAAGCCAAGGGGTCCTGAAGCTTGGGGACCGGGCTACCAGTCCCACGGACCAGAGTGGGAACGTGTGGTGCTTTTCCCTGGGCCCATCCACGGCCACCCATGGACCAATCAGCACACACTTCCTACCCTCAGAGGCCCATAAAAAACCCCCAGAGTCAAACTCGGAAGAGAGGATGGAGAGAGGACAGAGAGACAAGGGGATGACCAGCTGCAGAGAGGAGCTGAAGAGATGATGGGAGGACTAACTGCAGAGAGGAGCTACCCTCTCTGCTGAGAGCTGAAAACTCGTCGGGACACCCTGGCTATCGAAAGGAGCTGCCCACTACAGGTCTCCTCTGAGCTGTTTTATTGCTCAGTAAAGCTCCTCTTCGCCTTGCTCACCCTCCACTTGTCTGTGTACCCCATTCTTCTTGAAGGCAGAACAAGAACTCGGGACCCACCAAATGGCAAGGCTAAAAGAGCTGTAACACAAACAGGGCTGAAACCCGCCCCTTGCTCGCCCTGCTGTGGGTGAAGAGGAGAGAACAGCTGCGGTCCTTCAGGGAGCCCAGACCTGGGAGCTCCAAGCCAGGGCTGTGACTCCGTCTTTGGAGGCCTGCAGTTGCAGGCATCTCCAAGCTTCTGGACATCACTGCATTTTCCGGTGCCAGCTGGGGAAGTTGCTTGAAGTGTGCCTGGTCCAGTGCGGCCTCACAGAGCGCCGGCACCCGTGCCAGCACTCGGAACTGCCTGCCCCGTGGCAGCAGCCGGCGTGTTTGTGCGCAGTGGCCGGATCCCATGATCGCTTACACATCCCTTGCCGCTCCACACCTGACTCAGTCTCCCTTAGAAGCGTGTGATCAACGGCCAGTAGCATGAGCGGGGCACTGCCTGCCTGGCCGAGTGGGAGGAACAAACCCAGAGGGCCTGAGCAAAACTTGGGCAAAGGCACCAAGGAGGTTTTCCGCTAGAAAAGTGACATCCCAATCCCACAGATCCCAGAACAATAGTACTTCATACATATATCCCACACAGGAGTTGGGAGACAAGTACAACTTAGTACATGTGGATAAAGTGCTCTACAGATGTGAATTTCTTTTCCTATTACTTATGTTAATCACAAAAATAGTAAATACATGAATAACAAAGAGTGGTGGGGATTTCAGAAGGGACTACCACATATTTAACTGGATAAAATGTTTCGTTTGGTTTGGTTTGAGGTGGGGGTTAACTAGGGAGCCTCATCAACATTTATGGCACTGTCTTCCTAAGAAAATTGGTCTCAGGTTTGCCTATGATAAAAACACTGACAAAACATTGAACATGAATTTTCTATTCAGTGAATAGAGAATATACTATTCAGGGCTATTTGTTTTGAATTCAGAAATTGTTCTGGGCCTGGCATGGTGGCTCATGCCTGTAATCCCAGCACTCTGGGAGACCGAGACAGGTGGATCACTTGAGGTCGGGAGTTTGTGACCAGCCTGGCCAACATGGTAAAACCCCGTCTCTACTAAAAACACAAAAATTAGCCAGGCATGGTGACACACAGCTGTAGCCCCAGCTACTCTGGAGGTTGAGGCAGGAGAATCGCTGGAACCCAGGAGGCAGAGGTTGCAGTGAGCCGAGATCACACCGCTGCACTGCAGCCTGGGCAACAAAGGGAGACTCCGTCTCAAAAAATAAAAATAAATTGTTCTAATGCTCTGTGGCCTACTTACCTCCTCAACTAAATCTACTCATACTTGTTAAAGGCACAGAAAGATAAAAACAATCCTACAAAATTTGAAAACTATTCTGAATATACTGTGATTGAGGGATGGCCCAAAGGAAAATAAAAATATTCTTATTTGGTATTAGGGAAAAAAAAAACTATATACTTATATTTTGATATTTTCTCTTAGAATCATTTACTTATTGATTGTTGAGACCTGCTTTTTTATAGTAAACAAAAAATCATATTTTATTTTTTAAATTTAATTTCTAGATTTCTTAATAGTCATATTATTTCATAAATGGATGGATGGCTACTTGGGTGGCTCTAAATGTATAGTTTAGGATATGTCCAGAAGAATTAAATAGGTTTAGAAAATACAAATTTTTATAAAGAAAGATCAACAGAGAAATCATTAAGAAAAAAATGAGAGCATACAGTCACAAGAATCAAAAATTATGGGCCAAGCATAGTGGCTCATACCTCTAATCCCTGCACTTTGGGAGGCTGAGGTGGGTGGGTTACTTAAGCCCAGAGTTTGAGACCAGACTGGGCAACATAGGGTGAACCCTGTGTCTACAAAAAATAAAAAACTTAGGTGGCACAGGCCTGTAGTCCCGCTACCTGGGGGGCTGATGTGGGAGGATTGCTTGAGTTGGGGAGGTTGAGGCTGTAGCGAGCTGAGATTGTGTGACTTCCCAGTGGGTGACAGACTGGCCTTGTCTGGTTAACATTTCTCCTAGAGGTAATTCTACTTTGCAATTATATGGTGCTTCTTTCCCCTTTGAAAGCAATTTCACTTCTATTATCTCACTTTATAAGCTTTGAAGGCAAAAGTTATGAATAGAATTTTAGGCTATCTTCAGCCTAAAAACAATGAAAAGTTAGCAAGAACCAAAGAAAAAAAAAAAATGAACCAATGGTTTACAAAGACTATTTTCAAGGACAATTCTTCTGATTGTGCAGATTGATACCGGGAGCAGGCCTCCTGAGTAATCATTACCTTCTGTCTCTGCTGGGTGTGTTGAACCACCCCATCAGGAAAGCCACTAATCAGGAAGAGCAAAGCTGAACTGTTCCCCTAAGCCAAGGTGGCAGAGCAAATCCAGAGGAGAAAATCCTGCAGTGGAGGGAAAAAGGATTTGTGTCCCTGAGAAAGTGAGATTTAAGATGTGTGCCCTCTGGTGCCCAATAAGTGAAGGACAAGGGTGATGATCCAACATAAGCAATTTGTGAATATGAAATATGTTGAAAGACTTTGAAAATTTCCTGATTAGGTGTAGGGTGGGGATAGTGAAGAAGGATATTCTTGGCTCAAGATATAGACATAAAAATTCATACATTTGGAAGGTCTCTCGTGGAAATTTAGGAACAAGACTACGGTAACTTGTTAGTATTCACATGTTTTCTGCTACTCACAAGTAGTAAATACTTGTGAGTATTCATTCATGTTTTTCTCCTAGAGTTTATATCATCATTAATAAAACAGGTATTATTATCCTAATTTTAGAAAAAAACAGAAATGATCATATCATTGAGGCTAATTTATACCGAAAAATAACTGAACAAGGGAAATTATACAAAATTATATCCCTAAACAAATATATTATAAAATTGCTTACTCTTTTATAATAACTCAATGACATTACTAAGTTACCAGGCCCCAGAGATTATTTTTTAAAGTCTATGTGACTATTAGAAAATTAAAGGGCCTTCCATAGTGTCCCATCTTCTCATTGTGACCTCACATTCTTTTTTTCCCATAATCACCACATCAAACTTGGAATTTTGTATCTCAAAGAAGCAAGATTGTTCTCTCAAGGAAGCAAATTAAGAAAAAAAATGAGGAAGAAAAGGAAACAGATAGTAGAAAACAGATCGTTACCAACCACTCATTCAGCCACATGATGCCATGAGGGCCACTAGTCTCTGTTCACATAGGCTCAACAGCTCACAGCATCCTCTGCTATCTCACTTGGGTTCTTTTCATTTTAATTTTTTCCCCCAAGTTTATTATGGTAAAATACATGTAACCAAATTTGCTATCTTAATCATTTTTAAGTGCACAGCTGAGTGGCATTCGGTATATTCATCTGGTTGTGCAACCATCACCAGCATCCATCTCCAGATCTCTTTTCATCTTGCAAAATTGAAACTCTGTGCCCATTAAACAATTACTCATTGCTCCTTTCCTGCTACCCCTGGCAACCGTCAATTTACTTTCTGTCTCTATGATTTTGACTACTTTAAGTACTTCATAAAAGTGGGATTATATAGTATTTTTTGTTTTGTGACTGGCTTATTTCACTTAGCCTAATGTCCTCAAGGTTCATCCATGTTGTAGCATGCGTCAGAATTTTCTTCTTATTATTCGTTTTTTTTTTTTCCCCTTGTGGCAAGGTCTGCTTCTGTTGCCCAGTCTGGAGTGCAGTGTTACGACCTCAGTTCAGTGCAACATCTGCCTCCTGGATTCAAGCGGTTCTCCTGCCTCAGCCTCCTAAGGAGATGGGATTACAGGTGCCTGTCACCACGCCTGGCTAATTTTTGTATTTTTGGTAGAGATGGGGTTTCACCATGTTGACCAGGCTGGTCTTGAACTCCTGACCTCAAGTGATCTACCTGTCTTGGCCTCCCATAGGGCTGGGATTAGAGGTGTGAGCCACGATGCCTGGCCTGAATTTTCTTCCTTTTAAAGGCTGAATAATATTCTTTTTTTTTTTGTTGAGACTGAGTCTCACTCTGTTGCCCAGGCTGGAGTGCAGTGGCATGATCTCGGGGCTCACTGCAACCTCTGCCTCCTGAGTTCAAGTGATTCTTGGGCCTCAGCCTCCCAAGTAGCTGGGACTACAGGCATCAGCCACCATGCCCAGCTAATTTTTTTGTTTTTAGTAGAAACAGGGTTTCACCATGTTGGCCAGGCTGATGTTGAACTCTTGACCTCAGGCGATCCACCTGCCTCGGCTTCCCAAAGTGCTGGGATTACAGGCATGAGCCACTGTGCCCAGCCTTAAGGCTGAATAATATCCTGTTGTAAGTATATATCACATTTTGCTTTTTCATTCATCTGTCAATGACCTCTTGGGTTGCTTCAATGTTTTAGCTCTTGTAATAATGCTGTATGAACATAAACATACAAGTATCTTTGATACCTCGCTTTTAATTCTTCTGGGTATGGCATTGCTGGATCATATGGTAAATCTATTTTTAATTTTTTAAGAAACCACCATACTGCTTTCCACAGTGGTTATACCATTCTATATCCCCCAAACAGGCACAAAGATTCTATTTTCTCCACATCCCTGCAAACACATTTTATTTTCTATTGCTTTGATAGTAGCCATCCTAAGGGTGTCCAGGTGGCTTTCACTATAGTTTTGACTTGCATTTCCACAATGAGTAGTAATGTTGAGCATTTTTGCATGTGCTGATTGGCCATTTGTATATCTTCTTGGAGAAGTATCAAATATCTATTCAAGTCCTTCACCGATTTTTGAATTGAGCTGTTTGTATTTTTGTTGTTGAGTTTTAGGAGTTCTCCATATATTCTGGATACTAATCCCTTATCAGATATATGATGTGTAAATATATTCTCAAATTCTGTAGCTTGCCTTTCTATTCTGTTGATAGTGTCTTTCAATACAAAATTTTTAAATTTTCATGAAGTCCAATTTGTCTATTTTTTTCTTTTGTTGCCTGTGCCTTTTGTGTCATTACACAAAATCACTGCCTAATCCAATGTCATGAAGTTTTTGCCTTATGTTTTCTTCTAAGAGTTTTATAGTTTTAGGGCTTACATTTAGGCCATGGATCTACTTTGAGCTAAATTGTGCATATGGTATTAGGTAAGGGTCCAAGTTCATTCTTTTGCATGTGAATACCTAGTTTTCTCAGCACCATTTGTTGAAAAGATTGTCTTTTCCTTATTGAATAATCATGGTTCCCTTACCAACAATCATTTGACCATATATATTTGAAGATTTATTTCTGGATTCTCTATTGTATTCATTGGTCTTTATGTGTAGCCTTTATGCCACTACCATACTGTCTTAATTACTGTTACCTACAATAAATTTTTAAATCAGTAAGTGTGAGTCCTCCAGTTTTGTTCTTCTCTTTCAGAATTATTTTGACTATTTAGAGTTCCTTGAAATTTCATATGAATATTAAGATCTGTTTTCCTATTTTTGCAAAAAAACCTCCTTGTTTGATATGAATTGCACTAAATCTGTAGATCACTTTGGGTAGTGTTGAAATCTTAACAATATTAAGTCTTCCAATCCATGAACATGAAATAGCTCTCCATTTATTTATGTCTTCTTTAATTTCTCTCAGATATATTTTGTACTTTACAGTACATAGATTTTTTACCTCCTTGGTAAAGTTAATTCCTAAGTACTTATTATTTTTGATGCTACTATAAATGGAATTGTTGTCTTAATTTTCTTTTCAGATTGTTTGTTTGTGTATATAAATGCAGCTGATTTTTGTGTGTTGACTTTGTATCCTGCTATTTTGCTGAATTTGTTTATTAATTCTAACTTTTTTGTGTGTGAAATCTTCAGGGTTTCTACATATAAGATCATGTCATCTGCAAACAGGGATATTTAGATACCTTTCATTTATTTTTCTTGTCTCATTGCTGTGTCTAGCATTTCCAGTGCTATATGGTGACAGTGGAAATTTTTGTCTTGTTTCTGATCTTAGAGAAAAACTTTCAGTCTTTCACCATTAAGTATGATGTTTGCTGTGGGTTATTCACAGACAGCTTTTGTTATGTTGAGTTAGTTTCCTTCTATTCAGAGTATACTGAGAATTTTTACCACGAAAGGATGTCGAATTTTGTCAAATGCTTTTTCTGCACCACTTGAGATGATCATGTGGCTTTCCCCCTTCATTCTGTTAATGTAGTGTATTACATTGATCAGTTTTCATAGATTGAATCATCCTTGCATTCCAGGAATAAACTTCACTTAGCCATAGTGTATAATCTGTTTAATATGCTGTTGCACTCAGTTTACTCATATTTTGTTCAGAATATTTTTGCATCAATGTTCATAAGGGATATTGGTATATTAGTTTTCTTTTCTTGTAGAGTCTTTGTCTGGCTTTGGTATCAGGGTAATGCTGGCCTAACAGACTGGGTTAGGGTGTAATCTCTCCTCTTCAATTTTTTGGGAAAAGTTTGAGAAGGATGGGTGTTAGTTATTTAAATGTTTGGTATAATTCACTGGTAAAACCATCAGATCCAGGACTTTTCTTTTCTTTTAAGAGATGGGGTCTTCTTACATTGCCCAGGCTGGTCTTGAACTTCTGGGCTCAAGTGATCCTGTCACTGTAGCTTCCTGAGTAGGTGAGACTACAGCTGCATGCCACTGTGCAGGGCTTTTCTTTCATGGGATATTTTAAATTACTGTCTTTTATAAGAGATTCAGCTTTTGTGTTAGCTACAGGTTTATTCAGATTTTCTATTTCTTTGTGGCTTAGTCTTGATAGGTTTTGTGTTTTTAGAAATTTGTCCATTTCATCGAGGTTATCCAATTTGTTGAAGTACAATTGCTCTCTTAAAATCCTTTTTATTTCTGTAGATTTGGTAATAATGTCCCCACTTTATTTCTAATTTTAATAATTTGAGTCTTCTTTCTGTAGTCCATTTAGCTAAAGGCTTGTCAATTTTGTTGATATTTTTGAAGAACCATCTTTTGATTCCTCTATTATTCTTCTATTATTTTTCTCCATTATTCTTCTATTCTCTATTTCATTTATCTCAGCTCTAATCTTTATTATTTTCTTCCTCCTACCAGTTTTGGGTTTAGTTTCTTTTTCTTTTTCTAGTTCCTTAAGTTTTAAGGTTAGGTTTTGATTTAAGACATTTATTGTTTTTTAATGTAAGCTATTTAATGTAAATTTTGAATTTATTATAAATATTCCCCTTAGCATTACTTTCTCTGTGTTCCATAAGTTTGGGTGCTATGTGTGTTCATTTTCATTTGTCTGTAGGTACATTGTAATTTCCATTGTGATTTCTTCTTTTATTCACTGGTTATTTAAGAGTGTGCTGGTTAATTTCCACAAATTTGTGAATTTTCCAAATACTTAGGGAGTTTTTGAGCATCATTTCTTCAAATATTCTCTCTTCCCTTTTCTCTCTATGTTCACCTTCTGGAACTCCCACAATGCATGTTGATCTGCTTGATGGTGCCCTATAGGTCCCTTAGGCTCTGTTCACTTTCCTCCAATCTTTTTTCTGTTCCTCGGTCTTGATAATTTTCATTGTCCTATCAAGTTTGCTGATTCTTTCTTCTGCTTGCTCAAATTTGCCTTTGAATTTCTTAAAATTTTCACTTCGACTACTGTAATGTTCAGCTCTAGAATTTATTTTTTCTTTCTTTTTAGGTTTTCTATTTCTTTATTGATATTTCCATTTTCTTCACATATTGCTTTCTTGACTTTCACCACATCCTCCTTTAGTTCTTTTAGCATCTTTAAGACAGTTGTTTGAAAGTCCTTGTCTATTACATCCATTTTTAGGTCTCTTTCAGGGACAATTTCTTGTTAGTTTCTCCCCCCTCCTTTAACCAAGCCATACATTTCTGTTTCTTTGCATGCCTTGTGAATTTTTTGTTGGAAATTGGATATTTGAATCTAATAATGTGGTAACTCTGAAAATCAGTATCCTTTCTTTTGTTTTTGTTTTTTTTTTTTCTTTTTTTCTCTTTTTTTTTTTTGAGACAGAGTTTCACTCTTGTTGCCCAGGCTGGAGTTCAATGGCACGATCTCGGCTCACCACAATCTCCGCCTCCCAGGTTCAAGTGATTCTCCTGCCTCAGCCTCCCAAGTAGCTGGGATTACAGGCATGTGCCACCATGCCTGGCTGATTTTGTATTTTTAGCGGAGATGGGATTTCTCCATGTTGGTCAGACTGGTCTTAAACTCCTGACCTCAGGTGATCTGCCTGCCTCAGCCTCCCAAAATGCTGGGATTACAGGTATGAGCCACCTCACCCAGCTGGTTTGCTGGTTTTCTATTTTTGTTGTTGTTGTTATAGGCTGTCTCTGTGGTGCGGATCAGCCAGAAGTATAAAGTTAAGATCCTCTCATATATATTTTCGAGCCTTCACCTTTCCCTGGGTATACATGATGATTTTCTAACTCCAATCACATACATGTGGTTCATTTTTAATGTTCTAGTCTTCAATATCTAGTTCCCAAAAGGGGAAAAAGTGTAGGAAGGGAAAAAGGTGTTTGCCCTTTATATTCCCTGAGAGTCATCCAGAGATGGAGGGACTTGCAACAATTGGGTAAGGTGCAACAACAAAACCTGCTGCTTCTTTGCACCTCTGTGATCAGAAGCAGCAATCAGCAATGAGAGCACAGATCCTAGATATTTGGAGGACAGGGTCCTTTTCAGCCACCCTGGCTCCCACAGGTTGTGTACAGGTTGCTCCAGGAGCATGTGCACAGCTGCCTGACATGTGGCTGAAGGGTGGTTAGCTGCTACTGTGATTACAGCTGAAATTGATGAAAATTAACCACAACTATTGCCCAAGCCCTGGAAGTCAACAGACTCCACAGTTCCAAAATACATTAGACAGATTCTACTGGTAAAATTATTATCTAGGTGGGAAGATAGGTTCCTCTTTTTCCTGCTCTGCCATCTTCTAGGAATTCTCTCTGGGCTCCTTATTTTCGAAAACTTTTTATTGTGAAAAATTTCAAACCTAAACAAAAGTAAAGAGAATGATATAATGAATCCCCATGCACTCATCACACAACTTCAACAATTACTAACTACCTGCTCCTTCACCTGAATTTCAGCCTGTAATTTCTTGCCCACCTCTTTCCTGTTTTTCCTCCCAATGCCTGGCTTCAAATGATGTGATTTTCTGCCTTCTCTCCAGTTCCAAGAATCAGTGTGATTCCCCCTAATATTTGACTAAATTAATAGGCTCTCTTTTTCATATTCCTAACTTGAATAATTTTTATACCCTCCACCCTACCCCCCAGACTCATTTAAAAAAAAAAAAAAAGCAGTTTTTAATGTTTTCCAATGGTTTGAGAATCTGATGAAAGCCATGGACCATAACCCTGGAAAAAAATGTGCACACACCATTTTGTATGTGATTTCAGGAGGTTCATGGACACCTCGAAACCTTCTAAGGAACCTAGGTTAAAAACCCCTACTCTAAAAGGTAGATTCTCCCTTTTCCTAGGCCATACCTGGTCCTTGTAGCCATGTTTCTCTTTCACATTTACATAGAAACGTAAGACTGGGAGAGCATCCATTTCCATCACTTTTTTGTTGTTCTGCTGAGGCAACCAGACATGAAGGGCAATTTTATTTGTTTTTGTTCTTTTCATGAAAGCATTTTGAATTAATTGTCCAATTAATTCCAATTCCACATGAAAGGAACATGCCTGTTCCAAATCCTGGAGAGTGAGCAACAGAATTAGAGGTCCTGCCAACATTTTTCATACTAATCCCATGCTACCTCTGCATATTTTTCTGCCCCTTTGAAATGAATTAATGCTAACTCCAAAATATTCTGAAAACCCACTCTAAAAACACCTGCTTCAGCACATTTTCTTCTTTCTCCTTCCTTCTCTTTACTCACATAGCATTGCGTTTACATAAAATACAAGGAGGAAAAGTACTAAGGGAATCAAAAGACAAATTGGAATGAAGTGGGCAGTTAATTTAAAACACCCTTTAACAAGTATATTTTAAACTACAAAGGTGTTCATGGTTCGTTGAAAGGGTTCAATTTATATTTTGCTCTGCTATGTGCTCATTCATGGAAAATTTCTGGGATGGACCCATCAACTAGCATAGAACGTTGGTTGAGTACTCTAGCACTGTTCCCTGCATCATTATCCCCAGTTCCTCTAATGCTGAGCCTCAGCTCTGGCTGTACATCACAATCACCTGTGAAGCTTTTAAAATTGAGAAAAAAGATGGGCTCAGGTGAGCCCAATTCAGGTTTACTTACTTTGGGGCCAGGCTCTGGGTATGCAAGCCAGGGATGAGAACCCTGCTCGAATGCTATGTGCAAGGAATTAATATTGTTAGTAATGATGGAGGTCTGGGAGAATACTAAAATTGTTTTATAGCTTATAGCTCAGCAAGAAAGATGTAGTCTTTAAAAAAAAACAGGAAAATTTCAGAAGAAAAATTTTGAAGGAACTTGACATGTAAACCACTGTGGGGTAATATTTTTAAAATACTATTTTTCTCTACCATTTAATTCCTAATGTGGCATAAACTTCTTGGCTCAGTTGGGATATGCTGACACATTATATATAAACACATTTGTATCTTCCGTATTTGTATTATATAAACAACAAATAAACTTTTTTAATGTATAGAAGACTACAAAGTAAAAAGTAAAAATCTTGACCACCCTCCCTGGCCCCATCTCCGAGGAAACCCTATTAAGAATTTCTTATGTATCCTTCTAGAAACTGCCTACCCACATCAAACATATATACATAATGATAATATTTATTTATTACATTTATTTATTAGCTCAGGACTCAAAGGGGCTTGGAAATTATAATGACGGTATATTTCTTTTACTTTCATCCAACCTATGGTGCAACAGGAAGTCTAGACTTTTACTAGGTTTCCCTCACAAATAACTTTGGGACTCACTGGGAACATTTAACTTTCCCACAGGATCATGATGGTTAGCTCCCAGGGACGAGCCTCCGAGCAAATAACCTCCTGCAACCTTAGGACTGGCTTCTTAGCATATCAGAAGGTTCGGGCCTGATCCTGGACCCTCTCTGCCTAACTCCCATGGCAGGTCCAGTTCTCCTTTCTCTTACAGGTGGCACTTGAACCTGTTTTTCTTTTCTTTTTTTTTTTGAGACAGAGTTTCTCTCTGGTTGCCCAGGCTAGAGTGCAATGGCACGATCTTAGCTCACTGCAACTTCCGCCTCCCAGGTTCAAGCGATTCTCCTGTCTCAGCCTCCCAAGTAGCTGTAATTACAAGCATGTACCACCAAGCCCAGCTAACTGTGTATTTTTAGTAGAGATGGGGTTTTTCCACGTTGGTCAGGCTGGTCTCAAACTCCTGACCTCAGGTGATCCTCCCACCTCAGCCTCCCAAAGTGCTGGGATTACAGGAGTGAGCAAATGCACCCAGCCTGGGTTCTTCAGGTTTTTTTATTAAAATAATTTTTTTTTTTTT
>NW_012118265.1:3148691-3153201 GCF_000951035.1 Colobus angolensis palliatus
TGGTCTTGATCTCCTGACCTCGTGATCCACCCGTCTCGGCCTCCCAAAGTGCTGGGATTACAGGTGTGAGCCACCGCGCCTGGCTAAAATAATTTTTTTTAGAGACAGGGGTCTCGCTATGTTGCCCGGGTTAGAGTGCAGTGGTTCTTCTCAGGCCTGATCATAGATCACAACAATCTTGAACTCTTGGGTTCAAGTAATGCTTCTGCTTCAGCCTCTTGAGTAGCAAAAGGATTACTCTGATGTAACAGTATTGGCATGCACCTCTGGGTTCTTCAGTTTTAGAATAAGGATCTCCTTATTCTGTGATAGTAAGGGCCTTCCGTTTCCGAGCATGGGTCATATCCAGCCAAATCCAGACCAGCTCTCTAAAGTTTAAGGTGATAATCTGGCCTGCACACCTTTCCTGGGGTCTTCAGACTTGCTCTTATTCTCCTATGAACAATCCCTTAATTAACAGCAAATATCACATGCACCCAAGAACAAGTGAAACTGTATTGGGATAGCGCAGCCTAACCACAAGGGAACTGTAATCTGAAGAAACGCAAGTCTTCTACCACAGTGACCATTTTCATATTACCAGTCAGAATAAGATTGCTCTTCAACTAAACAGTCTCCATCTAGGAAATGATGCCTGAGATTTGACTCATAATTACATAGAAGGGGGGCACAGAGCAAAGTGGGTGGGGATTGTGAGGCAACAATATTTGACACTAGTTGATTATCATTGAAACTAAGTGATGTGCACATGAGAGTTCATTATATTATTCTATTTATTTTTGTGTAAGTTTGAGATATTCTATAGTTAAAAACAAAACAACAACAGCTCCATAAAGGCTTTACTCTTTGGCCGGGCACAGTAGTTCATGCCTGTAATCTCAGTGATTTGGAAGGCCCAGGCAGGGGGATCACTTGAGACCAGGAGTTCGAGACCAGCCTGGGAAGCATAGCAAGCCCTCATCTCTACAAAAAATTAAAAAATTAGCCAGGCATGGTGGCACATGCCTGTAGTACTAGCTTCTCGGGAGGCTATGGTGGGAGGATCACTTGAGCCATGAGTTTGAGGCTATAGTGAGACACGATCACACCACTGTACTCTAGCCTGGACAACACAGTATGACCCTGTCTAAAAAATAAAAAGGCTTTATCCTTGATGTTTGCATCACTAAAAAATTCCTCTTTGTAGTTTTCTGGAATAAAGGAACTTGCAGCCCTGTGGGTGAATTTAGTCTCTACTCTTGTAATAAGCCTCTTTCCTTCCTTCACATGTGATAACAGAGATTTTTAGGGCCAATATTTACTCAAAGTTCACATTCTAGCTACTGATTTCTTCCTCACAAGCACTCGCTTCAAGGGAACTTCTCATAATCAGCCCTAGGATTACAGCAACCTAAAGGTCTTGTTCTCCTTTCAATGTTTCTACAGATGTGTGCCATCTTGCATTTAAAATAAATTCTACCTATGGTATTTCATGTCTCTTTTTTCTTTTTTAAAAACGATTTTACTAGTACAATTGGAGGAAAAGGAGTCTGGTGAGGGTGGTTTGGAGAATGACTGGCTGGTCACTGCGATGGGATGGCACCTCTGGTTCTAGTGAGATTTATGGAGGGGACTTTGTTCAGGAATGTGGTACTCATTTTTATTAATGCAGAAACTTAAATGTTAGCACACATAGACACAATGGGACTCTAAGGGCTGATGAATGCCAAATAATTAACTTGCAATGGGTAACATAACATAAGCAAGCCCGAAATCCAAGTTTGCTGGTTAGCACATTTTCTGTCTATGGGAAACTTAAGAAGCCAAATTATAACCAGAAGGGTGGTTAGCGACAGCAAGTTCTAGAACAGTGAGTTTTCAACTAGGGAGGGTTGCCATTCTCTGAGGGATAGGCAGAAGGAAGGGGCCTTTTTTTTTTTTTTTGAAAAGGAGTCTCCCTCTGTCACCCAGGCCGGAGTGTAGTGGCGCGATCTTGGCTCACTGTAACCTCTGCTTCCGGGTTTAAGCAATTCTCCTGCCTTAGCCTCCTGAGTAGCTGGGAATAAAGGCACATGCCACGCCACTACGCCTGGCTAATTTTTGTATTTTTAGTAGAGATGGGGTTTCACCATGTTGGTCAGGCTGGTTTCGAACCCCTGACCTCATGATCTGCCCACCTTGGCCTCCCAAAATGCTGGGATTACAGGTGTGAGCCACTGCGCCCGGACTGGAAGGGGCTTTTAGGGGAGTGTGTGTGTGTGTGTGTGTGTGTGGTATTTTTCTTTTAGCATATATAATTAGGAAAGGCATATCGAATATTATAATTCAACAATATTTGGAGTGGGGGGGAAATTTAAAACTCTTGCATTCATAACAAAAATTGTAAAAAATAAACCTCAACAAAATGTTCCTGGCTGGTGACTCTGCTGGGGGCAGCAGGGCAGGGTGGGAATCTACAAATAAAACTCTCTCTGGAGAATCTAGGATTTTTCATTTTTCAAAATGAAGCAAGAAAACATTGTTTACTGAGCACTAAAAAAACGCCATACACGGGGCAACTTAAGTTTTCGGGATCCAAATCAATTTTCTTTTCTTTTTTTTTTTTTATTATACTTTAAGTTCTAGGGTACATGTGCATAACGTGCAGGTTTGTTACATATGTATACTTGTGCCATGTTGGTGTGCTGCACCCATCAACTCGTCAGCACCCATCAATTCATCATTTATATCAGGTATAACTCCCCAATGCAATCCCTCCCCCCTCCCCTCCTCCCCATCATAAGCCCCAGTGTGTGATGTTCCAAATCAATTTTCTGTTCTCAAGTTCTTTCTCAGTAAACAGTGTTATGATTAATATAATCACATTTAGTTTTTTAGTAGTCATTAACTGTGGGAATTGATGTAGAAATCTGGGTTACTTATAAAGTATGTACTTTATAGTACATAGTACAGTACTATAAAGTAGTACTACAGTTTTGTGACCAAATTCTGTAGCCAGCCAAAACCACCGTATGGGTAAAGCAGACATTGATGGTCTCAGCATTGATTTATCTCCCTTGTTCCTTTCTAAAAGATCCCAGTTTCATTTGGGGATTGCTATGTTTCCTGGGAAGAGGACTCTACTCCTATTCTACTACATTCCAACCCCTCAAACGCAGCAACTGGTTGGTAACCTAAACCAGTCCAATCAAAGTGAATCTGAAAGACTTTTCTTATGATGTTAATGACAATGATGGGCTTATTTTCCTGGTGCCTTTAGTAGCCATCTATGGCCATAGGAAGAGTCTAGATTAGGAGAAAGCCAACAAAGACAGGAAAGAGAAGCAGAGAGATATTGGGGCACTGGGGTCATCTCTAGGCCACTGGATCATGTTTGCCTGAACCAATACTACCTCTGGACTTGACAGTTATTTGTACCAACAAACTCTTTTTTAATTGTTTCAGCCATTTTTAGTTGTAATTGAAAGCACGTGGGTAGATCAGGGTTCTGCTGAATCTGGACTGTTTGATTTTTTTGTTCTTCGACCGACTTGAATACCAGTCAGTGAAGCAAGTCATAGAGAAATGGCGTAGTAAAACTGTCATGTTCTTAACTTTTGCTGTACATCAGAATCACACGGAGACCTTTAACAGATACCAGGCCAATTAAACCAGAATCTATAAAGTTGGGACTCAGGAATCAGAATTTAAAAAAATTCTCATGTAATTCCAGTGAGCAGCCTCGGCTGAGAACCACTGGTCTAAGTATCTTGTTTTGTCCATTCAGTGGGATCTGCAGACAACATGTCCTAAGTATGTCTTTCCATTAAAGAAAAAAAAAAAAAGCTGACATGTAACTTGTGAGGTTAATGCAAACCATACTGGTGTGACAGAAAAGCAAAATGTATGCAAATTTTGTACTCTACTCCATATTATAATCCTTTCTCTCTCGTTCCCTTTCATCCTTCAACATTTAATAGGAACTTACCATGTACCAGACACAGTGACAGATCTGGAATACAGAGGAAAACAAGAAAAACACAGTTGTTATAGTCCACTAAAAATATAAAATTAACCTAGGAATTACAGCAAAATCTAATGCACCTATGATAAGGCAGCATGGAGCACTATGTGCACAGAGCATGGACTCCTAACATCCGAGAGCAAAGGAAGTTTAAGCTGAAACCATGAGTTAACTTCGTAGATGATGGAGGAAGGTCCAGATGGCAGAAGCTTTGAGTTCAATGTCACAGAAGTGAGGGAACTAAAAGAACATAGTAGGGAAGGGGAGAATACTAGAGAAATGAGGCTGGACCTCGCCAACATGGTAAAACCTCATCTCTACTAAAAATATAAAAATTAGCTGGGCGTGGTGACGGGTGCCTGTAATCCCAGCTACTCAGGAGACTGAGACAGGAGAATCGCTTGAACCCAAGAGGCAGAGGTTGCAGTGAGCCGAGATCATGATTGTGCCATTGCACTCCAGCCTGGGGGACAAAGCAAGACTCCATCTCAAAAAAAAAAAAAAAAAAAAAAGAGAAGAAGAAGAAAA
>NW_012118265.1:3153264-3193548 GCF_000951035.1 Colobus angolensis palliatus
AGAAGAAGAAGAAGGATAAGAAGAAGAAATGAGGCTGGAGATAAAGGCAGGAGTCAGATTATGAAAGACTGTGTAAGTCATATTAGCAGTTTGGATCTTATCAAAAAGGCAATGTAAATCAACTGAAGAGTTTTCAGCATTCAAAAAATGTGATTTCTATGTTTGGAAGACAATTCTGACTCGGGGCAAAGAATAGGAATGTATTGTGGGGTATAGGGGGTTTGACAAGAGAAAATCAGGGAGACCAGTTAACTGCAGGCAGATATACTAGCTCTGGCAAGAGATAACAGTGGACCAATGAGCATGGGGGCAATGGAGAGAAGTGAACTAATTCAAGATGTATGTAGGAAGGTAGAACTGATAGGAGTTGGTAACTGACCAGCTGTGGTTAAGAAGCCAGAGAGAAGCCAAGAGTGACACACGTCTCTGGTTTGAGTGGGTGTTTGAATGGTGATGCCATTTCATGAATAAAAAACACTGGAAGAAGAGCAAGTTTTAAGAGGGATGAATTTTGTTTATTTTGAGTATGAAGTACCTGTTAGACATTTAAGTGTAGACATATGGTAGGTACGTGTGTCTCAAACTCAGGAGAGCAATATGGGCTAAACATCTATAGTTGATAGTTATCAGCAAACTGATGTTAATTAAAGCCTAGGGAATAAGCCAAATTAACTAGTATAAATGTGTGGAGAAAAATGGCTTCGGATAAAGCTCTGGGGAACACTTGTAACTAAGAGGAGCAGAAAAGAGTCCTGCAAAAAGAGTAATAATGCAGTGCTAGAGATGTAGGATGCAAAACAGAAGAGTGACAAAAAAGAAAATAAGAAAACAAAGGATGGAGATGGGTATATTAAAATTAGGATTGAAAAGTATGCATTGGATTTAGCAACAAGGAAAGTTCCGGAAATGTTATCAAGATTGGTTTGGGAAGGCAGGTGATTTTTTTTCAATGAAGGAGAGAGAGGGTGTATGGTAATTGAACAGGGATGTGGGTCAAGAGATTGAACTGAAATAGACTTGAAAATGCTTACTTTTTAACATAAGAAATCAGGAAGATGAATAAGTAAAAGTCACAAAAGTGTCAGAAAAGAACGGGATCTAGAAATGTGAGGAATGCCTCTTCTACTGGAATGGGGAGAGGAAGAGGACTATCAGTGCAGGGAACAGGGAGAATTGTGTATTTGGTGGTCAGAAGAAGGGAGATAATTCCTGTCTGGTCACCTCTCTTTGTTCTGTAAAAATGGGAGGAGTCATCTACCAAGAATGAACGGGGGTGCTGGATGGATTGGAGGTTTAAGGGGAGTGGAAAAGTTTTGGAATAGCTGTTGAAAATGGGAGACAGCTGACTAGGAAAATAGTAAGACAGTCAGTCAGTGTTAAGGGTTTAATTGAGATTGATGACAATGAATGTATAAACTTTATCAAGTTTATCATCTGTGTGGTTTTGCTTAACCTGTGGAGCTCAGTAGCCCATGCACAGAGTATATTGTATGTACTATCCACTCATCACTCTTATTTACTCAATCACTTGTTCATTAATTTAACTACTTTGTGCCAGGTACTATTCTAGGCACTGTTTCATTAGATGATTATTTAATGTTTTATCTTCTTTTTCTTTGATACAGGGTCTCATTCTGTCATCCAGGCTGGAATGCAGTGGCACAATCTCTGCTCACTGCAGTCTCAACCTCCCAGGCTCAAGAGATCCTCCCACCTCAGTCTCCCAAGCAGCTGGTACTACCGGCACATGCCACGACGCCTGGCTGATTTTTGATTTTTTGTAGAGATGGGGTCTCACTGTTGCCCAGGCTGGTCTCCAACTCCTGGCCTCAAGCAATCCTTCTGCCTCGGCCTCCCAAAGCACTGGGATTACAGGCATGAGCCCTCATGCCCAGCTTTTTTAAAAAATCATATTTCTACGAGCAGACCATAATATATTAATACTGAAAGAATTACAGTGAAACCACCAGATCATTGAGTTTTAAAGAGATAAGAATTTATAGGTATGATAGAGAAAGTACAGAAAGCAAATGATAGGGCATTAAAGGAAAAATGCTCATTAAGGTTGTATATTTTGAATCTCATCTCCCTAATCACACTGTGAGATCTTAACTATGAGTTTGTTGCAGCCAATATATATGTTTATCCTAAAAAAAAGCCTAACTTTTAGATACATGACAATTTGTGGAGCTGCTTTACAAAAATTCCATTTTGTGTAATAAAGTATGCAATTTTGCAAAATTAATGTAATTGTATTGTTACACTCTATAGCATTTAGGGTTAGACCCTAAGACTGTAACCTAAGCAGAGAATGAATTTTTTGGAAATGCATTAGGTACTCTGCAGAATCAAGGGACAGACCTAAGACCTGGTCCATAAAGAATAGGAGCAGGAGTAGATTCATGAGGCTATGTATCAGGCCATCAAACATCTGGCCAGGCCACTAAAATGAATTTGTGTCAATCATTCCTTTCAGTGTGAGAGTTTCAGAGTTCCAGGAGAGACTTATAGCCTCAGTGTGGATAGCAGAGAGCATGGTCCCCTGTCTGACAGTCCCATCAAACTACAGCCAATTGGGAAGAGCATATTCCACACATACAAATTGGGATGTAATCAAAACAGCAAAATGATCAGTAAAAAAAGCACCTTCTTGATGTCCCCAGTGAAAACTAATGTCTCCTCTCTTATAAATGCAGAGCTCCTTATTTGTTGTAGCTCTTCATCTGCCTAACACACTCTAACTGAACTGATGATGTTTATGTACCTTTCCATTTCCTCCAGGAGCTTGTGAGCTCTGGAAGGCAGTGTCTGAAGCAGCTTCATAATCTGGGGAGCAGTGTCCTGAAGATCTCCCAATGTGGTTATTTCAAAATTCGTTTAATAGCTGGGATTACAAGTGCCTGCCACCATGCCTGGCTAATTTTTTGTATATTTAGTAGGGACAGGGTTTCACTATTTGGCCAGGCTGCTCTCGAACTCCTGGCCTCAAGTGATCCACCTGCCTTGGCCTCCCAAAGTGCTGGGATTAGAAGTGTGAGCCACCATGCTGGAAAAGATAATTCTAAAAAACCATTATTATAGAAAATATATTACTAAATCAGAAGTTCTTTTATGAACATAAAATAAACTGCAACAGATTATAATCCACAGTAAGATCAAGAATAAGGCTTGTTAAAATACTGTGAAGAGGAGTATCCATAGAATGGAATATTATTCAGTCATAAAGGGCTCGGTATTTCAGTATCATGAAATACTGATACATGTTAGAACATGGATGAACCTTGAAAACATTATGCTAAGTGAAAGATGCCAGACACAAAAGGCCATATATTATATAAATCCACTTATATGAAATATCCAGAATAGGCAAATCCACAGAAAGTAGGTTAGTGGTTGCTAGAAGAGGGGAAAATGAAGAGTGACTGCTAATAATTACAGGTTTCTTTTGGGTATGATGAAAACGTTCTGTAATCAGGTAGTGGTAATGGTTGCACAATTTTGTGAACATCCTAAAGCCACTGAAAGGGTAAACTTTATGTTTACTTTATATAAACATTTTGAAAGGGTAAACTTTATGTGAATTTTATCTCAATAAAAAATAATTTTTAAAAAGAAGGGGAGGAGGCTTAATGAGAGGTTTGGCATGAAAATAAATTGTTTTAAAGACCTAAGAAAGGCATGGAATTTAGTATTTATCCCTTGGCAAAAACAAAGAGTAGATGAAACAAGCATAGAAAAGAATACCCGATAATTATATTCTTGAAAACCTAAACATTAAAAAAAAAAAAGGTTTTAATTACATTGCTCATACCAAGAGATAAATAATTTTGGTCTTTTTGAAAACTACATGGGGACTTGCTCATTTTTTCCCCCTAGATACTAAAAAAAAAAAAAAAAAAAAAAAAAAAAAAAATGCCTGCAGCTTTTCTTAAGCTCTTATTTTAGTCTATGAATTGTGCCAAGTCTCAGCTGCAAATCAAGCCATTTTATTATGGTGCAGCACTTAAACTAACTCGAGCTTTGTAACAATTTTTTATTTGGAATGAAAGAATACGGTTTTCAGACCATGTCAGGAAATCATATCCTAACCATCTATACTTGCTCCAATGAAACTCAGACTTCCCTGGATTTTCTTTTCCTCATTCTCTGAATTTTAATCTGTGTGTTTAGTCTTTGAGTTAACTGAGAAGCCTTTTCATTCTGTGAACTAAGCACATTCCTTCAAAACCACAGGAATCCACTTCTCATTGGACTTATGACAATCACAACATTGGCACGCAGGTAAAAAAGAACTTGATTTGCTTTTCCCAGCACACCTCTGGTTACCTCAGGGGACCCCACTTCAATGGAAAAAGAGTAAGGAGAATTTCTGTCAAAGTATTCCTGAGCATTCTATAATGATTTAACCTTTCTTCTGCATACTTCCACAGCTGTAGCCATTGAATCATGTTAGATTTCTGCCTTCCAGAAGAAGGTAGAGTTTCAAGGAAAAGCAATTCTAGCAGACACCAGACCAGAGAAACTTCCCTTCTTCAGAATAACTCCCTCAGGAGATTCCTTTCTGCAGCCTAATGAGCTTATGGATTAAACTATTTTAGAGGATGGAATGGCCTAACAGCATTCTAAATTCTGAGACTACAACTTTATCCTTTGTTCAACACACAATATGGGTCACTCTAAGCACTCAGTATTTAACAAAACTGAATCTGTACCATGTAAAAAAGCCAGAAAAGGTTTCAAAATGTGCTTTGTTATCAATATAATACCATGCATAAGTGGGTAGTTTATAGCTCAGTGTAACAGAGTAAAAAAAAATTCAAAAGTCAAAGGGCCTCATATGGATGGTGAGATAAGGCATAAATCTTTTTTGTGTTATTTCCCTTTTTGGCTGCTGGGCAGACTCTTCTGCAACAGAGGATATAACTGCAAGAGAATAAAATGAAAAGTGTAGTCTTTGCAACTAAAAAATGTCAATTTAGGCTCAAGCACAATAAAAAAGCAGTCTCTCACTCTGGTGGTCATATAATCAGTAATATTTCTAATAATAAACACAATTTAACTATAATTATAAAAAGGAGTTCATCTTATTAAAAAGTTGCTTGGGTTTAGAATGGCAACAACTCAAGTAAAAGCCAAGTTTTAGAGTACATTAATGTAGATATTTATATTATTGATACTGCCTTTTAACCTATTAAGGATATAAAATTACTTTTTCTATATTTCCCCATTATGGTATGTCAAAACTTATGGACTCATGGCTGTTGTGCATACTTAAGGTATAGTTGGAGTTCCTGGGTAGAGAGGAGCTGTAAAAATCTAGAACAAAGAGCCATTACTACTCAGTGATCAAATCATTAAATACATATTTTAGTGCCATACAGTATTTTTTCTCTTATAGAATTCTTTGAAAGATGGAAAATAATGGGCTTATTCTGCCTTTATAATTCAAACATTACTTTCAAAATTTATAAAGCTTACTGAACTAACCACATTAATGGTGGAGTTAAGTTCATTTGTTTTGTTTTAAGAAAAGTATTTAAGTTTGAATATAACAGTCATGATGGTTTTAAAGGTGAACACATTTAAGTTAGAGGCAATGTAGTATCATAACATTTCCACCAAAATATTTTCTACCGTTGGTGGAAGAAAGATATGAGAGTAATCTATGATTATGGAAACTCTGGAAGAGACTTAATCAAATTCATATAAGTACAGAGAAGACTGAGTAAATTATAGCAGGAGGACTTTAATATAGCAGCTGACAGAACTTCCTGACCATAAGGGATGTGAAAATCTACAAAGAAATACTGTTTTCATTTGAGATGAAAAACAACACAAACAATTCTCCATTTAGAAGTAATATTACCTAGAAAAGGAGAAATGGCTTAACGTCTTAAGATTCCCATGTTTCTTTCACTAACATGGAGAAAAAAAAAGACAGAAAAAGGAAACTCTAGAGCACTCTATATATAAAACCCTCAGCCTGTTTACCTGAATCCTTCAGGGACTGAGTAGTTTTGAACAGCTGAGTTTTCTGGTAAACTATGTGTTTATCATTGTAAGAATTAAGTTTGGGTAAAAATATCTACTAAAAATATATTTAAATTCCCTGATTTTTCTTTCCTTTAATATTTTCTTCCTAAATATTATGAAAGTCATTAAAACTTACTATAGAAATTAAAAAAGAAAAGAAACAGCCATAATTCCACCACCCAGAAACAACCAGTTAGCATTTTTTCCCAGTTTCTTTAACAGAGTATACAGGACATTAACTCAAGACTATAAAATAATGAGATCCTCAGTCTACAAAACTATTTCAATATGGTAAACATTTATTGAGTTCTTTGTAAAGCCTGGTACTATGTTAAACATTCTATATACATGGTCTCATATAGTCCTTACGAGCCAATGTGGTAGATAATCCTATATTCCTATTTTAGAGATGAACAACAACAACAAAAAGGCTTTGAGAATTTATCAAGGACCCATAATAAGCCACAGGAACTAAATTCAAATCCTTATGTCCAACTCCGAAGACTTATCTCTTAACCTCTTCATAAGATTAAAATGCTAAAAGGACACATACTGTTATGAATTTTAAGGGCTCCTACACATGCATCCTTTATACACACCCTTCATGGTTTTTCAAACCATGTCAGATTCTCATTTTTCAATTCTCAAGATACAGCATCTTCTTATAGCATCTTCACCACCTTTCCCGTTTACTGTCTTAAATGTGACCAATCTCTAACAAAACAAGCTTTTTGACATTTTGTGAAACATTTAAGGAGACTTCCAAGGAATGTAACATATGTAGACTTTGTGACACATATATTGGCATGTTCTCACAGCTCTGTTCTGAGATGAGATGTTATTATTTTGGCTTTGAGACCTGAAGGATATGACATTTAAATCTAAACATGCACCAGCCAATCGTGAAAAGTCAGCATAGTCATAATCCAAAAAGCTTCAATAGAAATTTAGATAGTAATAGAAGGCGCATTACTCAGAGTTAAGAAACCTGGGTCATATTGGAGAGTAGAACAGTGACTACCTCTACAGAAAATTATGTTCATATACAAGCTACAACAAATATCAAATGTTATATAAAACAAACAATGCAGGGGAGTCCACAAGGATGTGGAATGCTTGAGCAAAAAAAAAGGAAGAGGCTCATTCAATGGCTTGTACTAAAAGATAAGCCCCAGATTCTAAAAGAAGGTAGGCAACTGCTCCCAACTCACCCTGGTCTCAAAAGGTGAAGAAGGTAGAACATCGCAGAAGGAATAATGGAGTACGGTGAAAGGAGGCCAAGGGAGGTTGATAAAAATTAAGGATCAGCACGTTTTCTTGTTTTAATTGGGGTAAGAACAGTGGACAAAGAGTTGGAGATAGGTTGTTCTGAGAAGACAAAGGGCTGCTTCAGTCTTGGCTGGGGTCAGCCATGTTTATCTTCCATCAAATGTGGACAAATAAAAAGCCTCACAGAAGTATTTTTTATCATATAAGCTTTGCAGGCATGTTGCTTTTAAACCCAATGACATATGCTACTATTTCACGTAATAGATAAAGTTTCCTTTTGTTTGTGAGGTTGTATATAAGAGAGTTTCATTAATCAAGTTGCCAATATAATTAAAAATTATTTCCGATTATAGTTTGCTGACATCTAATAATATAGTTGTTTTACAACAGCAGAACATATACCTACAGGAAAAGGGTGGCCCGGATGCCTGCAGGGACCAATGGGTAGCCATTTCAAGTATGCTTTTCTTCCACTGGCCTATTCCCCACTAGGCTCTCTCTTCTCTAAAGAGATTGCAACATGGTATCACTCTGACATGAAAATCCCTAATTCTTAGAAGGCAAAGTAAAAAGTCTAAAGTGCAGTTTAGAGTCTGATTGCTTCTACAGCCCTTTCTAGATTATTCCATGAAGACTCTCAGGATAAGGTCTTGGATACATAGTTAAGACTGAACCCTCATTTCCACCTTTCCATACAATTCTTCTCCCTAAGTCGGCCTCTGTGTCTCTGCACTCTCTCAGGCTGACCTGACAAATCAGCATCTGAGTTTTTCAGGCCAAAAGGTTTTGGTTCCCTACTAAAAAATAAAACAAAACATAAATCAAGTTTGTAAGGGAGAAGGGATAGTTGCCTATAATGTAATAAACATAGTCTTCCTTTCCTCATCATAGTTTATTCAAATTATTAAAAGTTACTATAATTTGTATCCAGGACAATCAAGAATTGATTATATTTCTCTGCTTCCACGATTTGTAAATGTAAATGACAGAGTGTCTCCTAGATGCTTTGGGTATGGTGGAAAAATTAGTTCTTGATAAAACACAATAGATGACCACACAAATTTGAGTACTATTTAAGCCAATTAATTAACCACGATCACTCAAACTTAGGCAATATGATAAATACTTATCTTCACATACAAAGAAAAATTAATAAACTGCCTATAACAATATAGCATTAAAAATCATACTGATGTTCAATATTCTGTGGCTACTAACATTGTGGGCTGTTTTTAAAAGTCAAAAATACTGAACTGTTTAGAAAATTCTGCATAGTAATAGTATTACATTGTGAATTTTATTTTCAAATTTGATCAATAAAGAGGAAAATAATAAAGTTAAGCAGTCAAAAGAAGTAGCAAAAACAAGATAGTCATGCATATATACAGAACATCTAGATTCATTTCTAGTTGATTCAATCCTATTTACATATTTAAAATACAAAATAATGGCCGTCTGGCTAGTTCCACTGGTAGAGCATGAGACTCTTAAAATACAAAATACATCTTAATGTGTCAAGATAACCACTGTTAGCACCAGGAAAGGAACTTTACTTTAGCTTCTGATTATTTTTTACTTTTATTTTTACTTTATTATTATTATTTTTGAGATGGAGTCTCGCTCTGTCACCCAGGCTGGAGTGCAGTGGCACAATCTTGGCTCACTGCAACCTCCACCTCCCAGGTTCAAGCGATTCTCCTGCCTCAGCCTCTCGAGCAGCTGGGACTCTGACAGGCACGTGCCACCACAACTGGCTAATTTTTTGTATTTTTAGTAGAGACAGGGTTTCACCATGTTAGCCAGGAAGGTCTCCATCTCCTGACCTCATGATTTGCCCACCTCAGCCTCCCAAAGTGCTGGGATTAATGGCATGAGCCACTGCACCCAGCTTAGCTTCTGATTATGACCTCAGTATCTTGGAATAGATACTGAGGAATACTATGTATTTATCACCATGAATTAATAAAAAATTAATTTTGAAAAGTAATTGCTGTATATCATCAATTCAAAAGTGATTCAAATGAATTAAAACCTTAAAACTGGTAACTACTTGATGTTGCGAACAACTCTCCTACAGTGGTTTGTCTTCATCTCTTCCAGTGCTTGTTCCAGTTGTTGAACCAAATGGAGCAGGGTGGCTGGGTCTGTCTGTAGAACTCTGGTGTTGTGATCTCCATTTTGATTAAGGTGTAGCTTTATAGTCACTGCTGGTTTAATCTGTTGCCTGAGACTTCTACTTGCAAGCTTGATTTTAAATGAAATAAGAGCACAGTAACTATTTAATAACTGTGCTGAGTACATATTTATAATTATCTTAAACCATACACAAAAATTAAGTTTCAGATGAATTACAGACTTCAAAATGAAAAGTAAACTTTAAAACCTTTGAAAAGAAAATAATGAGAATATATACACAATTTTATGGTATAGAAGATTTCTTAAGCATGATATAAAAGGCTCAAACCATAAAGACAAAACTGGTAAATTTAACTATAATTTTCTTCAAAGGATACC
The DNA here is from genome assembly GCF_000951035.1 of Colobus angolensis palliatus. Taxonomy (NCBI): domain Eukaryota; kingdom Metazoa; phylum Chordata; class Mammalia; order Primates; family Cercopithecidae; genus Colobus; species Colobus angolensis. The sequence continues at coordinate 3,163,081 of NW_012118265.1, forward strand.
TAAAGATGGTAAAAAAACAAGTCATAAACCAAGAGAAGATATTTTGCAACACACATATAACCAAAAAAAGATAGTATCCAGAATGTGTGATGAACTCCTCTCATTTAATAAGAAAAAAACCTCAAAACCCAAGATAAAAATAAACAGAAGATCTAAATAAGCATTTTACAGAAGACAAACGAATAAACATAGAAAAATGTGTTCAACTTTATTAAACATCAGGATAATAGCCAGTAAAACCACATGAAATACCATTTTACAAATATCAGACTAGCAAAAATTAAAAACCTGTCCATACCAGACACTGCAAGGGACAGTAATAGGAACTCTCATCCACTGCTGGTAAGGGATGAGAAAATTACTTTGGAAAACAATGTGCACTACCAGCAACTCTACCCCTAGGCATATATCTTAACCTCTTACACATATATATTTATTCATGATAGTATGTTTCCAAGAACCAAAAATTAGAAATACCTCAAATATTAATTAACAACAGAATGGATAAACCAAGAACAATCACAGAATGAATTGCTTACTAAATGGTGAGGAAAGAAATGAACTACAGCAACATGGGTTATCATAGAAGAAACAAAAATGTTGAAAAAGCAAGTCACAGAATACATGCAAGTTTAAAAAATACACAGTTTCGTGACAAAATTTATGTTTTTTTAAAAACTATAAAGAAAAGATTCGGGGCAGGGCATGGTGGCTCATGCCTATAATCTCAGCACTTTGGCAGGCTGAGGTGGGTGGATCACAAGGTCAGGAGTTTGAGACCAGCCCGGCCAACAGAGTGCAACCCTGTCTCTACTAAAAATACAAAAATTAGCCAGGTATGGTGGCGTACGCCTGTAGCCTCAGCTACTTGGGAGGCTGAGGCTGGAGAATCGCTTGAACCCGGGAGGCAGAGACTGTGGTGAGCCGAGATTGCGCCACTGCACTCTAGCCTGGGTAACAGAGCGAGACTCCATCTCAAAAAAAAAAAAAAAAAAAAAAAAGAGAAAAGAAAAGATTGACAGAAAATTCAGGATAATGATTTCCTCCAGGTGGCTGGGAAATGGTTACAATTGGGGGAAGGTACAGGTTCTTCAAAAGTACTGGTTTTATTTGTTAAACTTGTTGGTGGGTGTACTAGTATTTGTTTTATCATTATTCTTTAAACTGGGTATCTATAACCTTTCATTTGTATAACACATTCCAAATTTAAAAAATAAGTACTACTGACATATTTTTAAAAGAAGAAAACCCAAAACTACAAACAATGACCAACTTGAAGGTCCTTTCAATCTTTAGATTCTCCATTAAAAGGTACCAGGATTATCCAAAGCAATAGCTGATTTGAAGTCTAGGTAAGAAACTGTACAAGATGAGCCTGAAACATCTTGTTATAGGAGAAAGCAAAAAAGTTATCAAAAATATGGAGTCATGTCAAGAAGACTAGATTCCAACTTGAAGAGATTTTCGAGTGAATAACAAATCTAAACCTGAGATTTCAGGATTAATTTAATTCCGTAACATAGAATATTTTGACTAGTAACTTCTTCCAAATAATTCTAGGTAACCTGGGCTTTCAAAAGAACTCAAGATACTGATCCAAGGCTGAAATTTAATGTCCCCAAGTAATTTGCAAACAATACGTCAATCTCTTTGGGTGAGCTGGTCCCCAAACATAAAATAGGTATTTGCAGGCTAAAGTACCAGTTTAAGATCACCTCTGTAGTACAGATAATTATAGATTATGTTACATATGCATAATATACATATGATAATTGAAAACAGTACTTATTTATTCAATTATGCTCTGTTTATATTTGTTTTTCCTTTACACTGACAGACAGGGACTGCACTGACAGGGACTGAGTGTATTTGGTGTGTAATTAAGCCATGACTTTTTTTTGAAAGACTTAAAGCCACTATCCTCCAATTTTTAGACAACATACCTAAATTAAATACCTATACAAATATCTACACTATTCTTTAACAGTTCTAGAAAAGAGATTACATAACATCTCTAACAAACATCTAGTAAGACATTTTTCTCAGAAATAAGTTGAAAGACAGTACTACAGGACAAAGAACAGTAGCCCACAAAGTTCTTGATACAGACTTTTTTTTTTACTGGGGATGAGATTCTGCCCTCCTCCCTGTAAACATAACAACAATAAAAGCAAGTTTAAAATGAAATGTCTTATTTCAATGCAAATTAGAAAAAAAATCAAAAAACCTTTACTTTGAAGGGCCATATCTCAAAGGCACTGAAAAGGGTATTCTGGCAAAAAATAAGTAGGAAACAGGATATATAAATTATGTTTCATGTAGCTACAGTTCCTAAAAGAATTCAGCTCTCTGTTTAGCCTCAGAGCAAACAATATGTGGGCAGGACAGGAAAAGAATGCTTTAAAGTAGTTGTAAATGGACCGGCCCTAAAAGGAACATCCTCCGGCATCAGTCTCAGATGGTGGTACATTCAGTTACTAATGCTATTAACAAGGACATCAATTGTGTTGGCAATTTATTAAGTCTGGGGAAATGTTCCTACTAGACACTAAGCTATGATGATTAATTTGATTCCCATAAGTAACTGCACAATAATTAGGTGGTAATTGTCCATCACTACCAGTCTCCATGAGACAAGTCAGTTACTTAAACATGAAAGGTGCCATATGTAGTTACTAGTTTCCTAGACATGTAGCTAGTCTTATCTGATCTGCCTTTCTCTATGAGCAGAATAATCCACTCCAGTTAAAATTCTATGCAATGGTTTCAACAAATAAGCTGAGGAACTCAATGAGCTCTGAGTAGTAGCTTTTTTAGCCCTTAAATGCATTTCTCCATAAGAAGCAACATTCATTCAGTACACCCTCAAACTTAAACTGTACTAGTCCTACCAATAGTGCAGTGATTCAAACTCATTTCACTGGGTAAATGAGCTCTCCAGTTTAATTTTAGAAAATTCAATTTCTTAATTTTAACTTGCAAAAATGTCTTCATAATGGACACACTCAAAGCAAATTAATAAAGCCAAAAAAAGAACTATTAAAGCCTATTGTACCCCAAAAGTCAGGGGACATTCGCACACAAGAGACAGGTAAAGATCTACAAGATAAATTACTGCTGAGCCACATACATGACCATCCCCGTATCTCCACCGGGTTATTGTGAAAGGACCTAAATATAAAGGCTTATCCAGTCATTTCCCCCACGAACCCCACAAGACTTGCTGCTTATGAAGTCCCCCAGAGGATGAACTCTGTTTTGTTCTTTGCTGTATCCACAACACCTGGCACATGTTAGGGGTACAAGAAATATCTGATAAATAATTTAAGAAGCCACTTAACTGCCCTTGCCACCCATTCTTTCTATTCAGCACCAAATGCCTATTATATGCCAGGTATTGTGCTGGGCACACAGTAATTAACAAGACACAATACTTGCCCTCCTGGAGCCTACAGTCTGGCTTATACCACATCCTGTGTTCATGCCTATTCAAGCACTCATCACACTTGATTATAATTGCTGATTTCTAATGAAATTTTATTTTTTGGTCTCCCTCTTACTGTAAGACTGTGAGGACTTAAAGGCAAGCACTGCTATGTCCACAAGGCCTGGCACGCACTAGACATTCAAAAAATGGTTTGATAACTGAATAGATGTGTAGAAGCAAGAATGGATTAATAGGACATAACAGATTATCGTTTTAATTGTTTATCTGCACATACCTTAAGATGCTCATGACAATGGGATATTCTCTCTCTATGCCAGCCACTCTATCCAAAGTGTAAAATTTGAAGATACAGTAAGACAGGTACATCTTTCTTCTGTCCAAATCCTAAAGCTTTTGTCTTAACTCTTACTCCCCTGATGATCCCGCTATTCTTAAATGTTGCTCTTACTTTCAGTGACATTGTGTTGTGCTAGTGGTTGTTTTTCCTAAAACCACGCTTAATTACTGGCTTTTATTTCTATTAGCCATGAGCACCCAATGAGATTCAGTTCAGATGTCAGAGAAATCATTCTCATATGTGATTTCAACTAATCCGGCACCCAAGATTTAGGCCCACATCCTCACCTACTGTAGAGACTGCAACTTAAACAAGCTGTCACCACCTTAAATTCACTCTACCTTGAACTGATTAAGGCCATGTGGGAGTGTGGTTCTAGTGCTGCCTGAACTTCTAATTTTTCAAAAGTTGCTAAAAATTATAATTCTGGTGTGAAATTTCCTAATATTTTTTTCAGACCATAGAAGGGAAGTGGTCAGACTGTGGATACCTTTTTAAGAAACTGACTTGCAGATGGACTAGATGAAGGGCAAGGAGAAGAGTCAAGGAAAAGCCCAAGTATTTTTGGCCTGTGTGATTCAAAGAATGGATGTACCATCTGAGATGGGAGAGGCTATGGAAGGAGCAGTTTCAGCAGGGAGGTGGTGTATTAGTCCTTTCTTACACTGCTATGAAGAAATAACCGAGACTGGGTAATTTATGAAGAAAAGAATGCCGGGCACGGTGGCTCATACCTGTACTCCCAGCACTTTGGGAGGCCAAGGCGGGCTTCACAAGGTCAGGTGATTGAGACCATCCCAGCTAACAGGGTGAAACCCTGTCTCTACTAGAAGTACAAAAAAAATTAGCCGGGTGTGGTGGCACGTGGCTGTGATCCCAGCTACTCGGGCGGCTGAGGCAGAAGAATGGTGTGAATCCGGGAGGTGGAGCTTGCAGTGAGCCGAGATCACACCAATGCACTCCAGCCTGGGTGACAGAGTGAGACTCCATCTCAAAACATAAAAAAAAAGAAAGAAAAGAAGTTTAATTGACTCACAGTTCCACATGGCTAGGGAGGCCTCAGGAAACTTTCAATCATGACAGAAGGCACCTCTTCACAGGGTGGCAGGAGAGAGAATGAATGCCAGATGAAGGAGGAAGCCCCTTATAAAACTAGCAGATCTTGTGATAACTCACTATCTATCACAAGAACAGCATGGGGAAAACTGCTCCCATGACTCAATTATCTCCACCTAGTCCCACCCTTGACATACAAGATTATTACAATTCAAGATAAGATTTGGGTGGGGACACAGAACCAAACCATATCAGTGGGTAAGGAAGGTGGGATTCAGTTTGGAACACACTGCATTTGAATGCTTATCAAATTACCAAAGTGGAGAGGAAAATAGGCTTCAACTGTATGACTCTCAAGTTTAGAGGACAGTTCTAGACTAAAGATATACATTTGGGAATCCCAAGAATATGGGGATTATTTAAGACTTCAAATTGCATGAAACCAGCTTGAGAATGTAAGTGGAAAAGGTATGAAGACTCAGAACTGACCTTTGGGGCATCCCAATGTTTAAAGGGCAATGAGATAGAATCAGCAAAGGAGATTGAGAAAGAGGAGCCTGTGAAGTTGGATGAGAAATAGAGGAAGTTATTTCCCAGAAGGCAACTAAAGAAAGTATTTCAAGTAGGAAAGTGTGACTAACTGTGACAAATCCATTAATAAACAGAATGGCATAAAAACTAAAAAGCAATGACCTTGAGTAAGTTATGAGAGTAGAGTGAAGATTATGAAGTCTGATTAGGAAAAGTTTAAGAGATGACAGGAAGAGAGAGTATACAAACAGAGAGACAACTCTTTCAAGAAGTCTTAGTGTAGGCCAGGCATGGTGGCTCACACCTGTAATCCCAGCACTTGGGGAATCCGAGGCAGGTGGATCACTTCAGGTCAGGAGTTTGAGACCAGCCTGGCCAACATGGTGAAACCCCATCTCTTCTAAAAATACAAAAATTAGCCAGGCGTGGTGGCACACACCTGGAATCCCACTGTAATCCCAACTACTTGGGAGGCTGAGGCAGGAGAATCACTTGAACCCAGGAGGCAGAGGTTGCAGTGAGCGGAGATCGCACCACTGCACTCCAGCCTGAACAACAGTGTGAGACTATCTGAAAAAAAAAAAAAAAAAAGTCTTAGTATAAAGAGGAGCAAAATAATGGAGCAGCAGGAGGAGGAGTACATGGAGTCAAGACTGGGTTTCTGACTGTGTGCAGAAGGGAGAGGCAAACCAAGTATGACACAGGTAAGAGAGGGAATAATTGCTACAACTATGTCCTCATGGGGGGAAATGCGGATGGACTGAAGTATACAAGGGAAAAGGCTGCCTCTAGATAAGAGCATGGGCACTTCATCAAGAGGAACAGGAGAGAAGACAAGTGGAGCAAATGGGTCCTGATACAGGCTGAAAGATGTGGTGACAGGTGCATGTGGGAGTTCTTTCTGTTTGCTTCTCTTTTATTGTCAAGTTGGAAGCAAGGTCAACAGCTAAGCATGTGGAGCATGGAGGAGATGTTGAGGCTTTGAAGCAAGAGATATAGGACATACATGGTCCCTGCTATCCCAGTGTTTACAGTTTAGTCAAACAAAAAACAAAAAAACGAAAAATCAGGTACATATAAGTGAGATGACTTGCCAAAAGAGGAAGCACAGGTGTCATGAAAAGAAAACACAAATGCCACCAAAATTTAACTGTGTCTAGTGGCAGGGGGCATTTCTCCCAAAGGGAGACTTCATTTAGAGCACAAACCCTTTCTATAAAGAACCAGATAATATTTTAGGCTTTGCAGACCATACAGTTTCTGGCACATCTACTCAACTCTGCCCTTGTACTTTGAAAGCAGCCATAAATAATACATAACAAAGGAGCATGACTGTATCCCAAAAAAACTTTATTTACAGAAATAGGTAGCAAGCCAGATTTGGCCCACAGGCCATAGTTTGTTGAGCCCTGATTTAAACTGAGACTTACAAGGATAAGAAAGAGTCAAGTCAAGAAGTAGTAGCAAAGCAGAAAAAGCATTTCATATAGAGTAAACGTAATGTGTAAAGGCCTGATGCTCCTCATATTTTGAATTCCCACCTTCATTCTCTGCCCAAGGGTGCTAGATTAACTTCCCTACATGATTGTTTTTTAAGGTTACTGTCTCTCTCTTTTTTTTTTTTTGAGATGAAGTCTCCCTTTGTTGCCCAGGCTAGAGGGCAACAGCACAATCTCAGCTCATTGCAACCTCCACCTCCTGGGTTCAAGCAATTCTCCTGCCTCAGCCTCCCAAGTAGCTGGGACTACAAGCACGTGTGCCACCACACCCAGTTAATTTTTGTATTTTTAGTAGAGATAGGGTTTCACCATGTTGGCCAGGCTGGTCTCGAACTCCTGACCTCACGCGATCTGCCTGCCCTGGCCTCTCAAAGTGCTGGGAGTATAGGCGTGAGCCATTGCGCATGGCCTTAATGTTACTCTCTTATCCAAATATCTACAAGGGCTTCCTATCATCTGCTATGTCAGATCTAAATCCCTCTAACCAACTTTCTATAACCTATTTGGACATTACCTCCATTTGAATCAGAAGAAGCCACTACAACAGTGGTTTCCAAACTATTGCACATTAGAATTACCTGGGTGAAAAGAAGCTTTAAAAAATCCTGATGCTCAGGCCGAACTCTATACCAATAAATCAGAATCTCTGGGGATTACACACAAGCATCAGAATTTCTGTAAAGCTCCCCAGGTTATTCCAATATGAAGTCAAATTTGAAAACAAGTGCACTGTAATACATATTTATATGTCATTTCCATATCCATGTGGGTCTTTACAACATATTCTGCCTTCTCTACTAAGAATATTTACCCTAATTTTCTCTATTCATTCATCCTTCTGAAATTGCACTTCCTTTTGCTGGAAGCTTTCTTGGATCATGCCAGCACGTACACACAATTACACGTGTTGTTGTTGTCATTTTTTTTTTTTTTAAACAGTTGTCATCTTCATTTATATAATTACATTCTTCTTTCCCCATCAAGAACCTTACTTTATAAGCCCCTTTAATTACTAGTTATTTTGAGAACACCTAATATCCCTAACCAAAGTGATACCATCTTTTCCAGTTGAAAGTATTTTACACTTCTTCTGTGTCTCAAAGCATTTAGCACAGCTCTAATCAGCAAATAGATGGCATTCAATACACATCTACTAACTTATCGTTCTCTGCTTAATAAAGGACTATAAGCAATGGTCTGAATACACCCTTTTGTTTATGTGACTTTAAAATCAACTGAAAGATGAATCTCACAAAAGTAATATTGTGAGAGAAGCCAGGTACAGAAGAATATTTACTGAGTCATTCCATATATACAAAGTTAAAAGGCAGGTAAATGTAATTTGTGTTAGAATGGATGCTGGTTACCTTTGGAAAGGAGGGAAGGGGCAGTAATTAGTTAGGAGGTAAGGAGGATGCTTCTGGGGTATAAGTCACAGTTAAATGCACCATGTGATAATTCATTGAGCGGTACATTGACCTGTGCACTTTTCTACATCTGTTAAATTTAAACAGAAAAGTTTTTAAACATCTAGGCACCAACCTAAAAAACCTACATAACCATCTCCTTTTCCAAAATAACCGATTTCTTACAAATTTTGCAAATTAAACTGATTTGAACACACTGAAAATAAAAGAAATGAACTACTTGTGAAATGTCCTAAAAATGAACATTAAAAAACAAAGTTTCAAACTGGATCTTAGTTAAGGTGGTAAAGAATCCAATAAACAGGACACAAACCTAAAATAATTCTTATATTCTACGTTAAGTTAATTTTAAAAATACTATACCTGTACATCTAGTCGCCATTCAAGGTTATGATAACTGGGAAGACTTGGTGCCAATTCACTTAGAATAGTTCTGATCTCTTTTCTGTTGTCCAGATAAAGCTGAAGCAACAATTTGTTTAATTCTTCAGGGAATCCCAGAACAAAAACAGAGTCTTGGAAATCCAGTTCAGAAATCTAAGTGAATTGAGTTTAAAGAACATCAAAATTTATCTCTGTCTAGCTAAAATACTTGAAATACACAAAAGAATATGATATCCTCTAATTTATTCTGTCTAGTAAAAGAAACAGCATTCCTTAAAGATAACCACTGCTCACCATTCCAAAATCCAAGTTACTGATACATAAAAGTACTTTATCAAAGTATAAAATGGAAAGAATTGTTAAGATGCCCAGTTTCCCTTCCTATTCTTCATCAAGCCAGATACTGCTGATATGCAAACAAAATATTAATACAGTCTCCCTCCTCTTAGTATACACAAATGGTTTAACAACACGCAGAATTAGAGGTACTTCTATACTAGCTATTTATACCAGAAAGAGGTATTCGTATCAGTAGATATTATATGATTTTTTTTAGGTATGTCTTCAAAAAATCGATTATAAACCATTAACAACATTATTAAAATACACAGGTACCTGCCAGGACTATGATGTAGAGTACACCAGACTTTTCTTAAAAATCCAGGCAATACAAAACAGTCCAGAGAAACCCTTACCATGAGCTTTGAGCTCTCAGTGAGGAGATAAGTTAATCCTTCCACACCATGCTGGACAGTGTCACTACTCACATTCAGTTTTCCTGAGAAAGAACAGTGAAAACAAGCAAATAAATTACTACTGTGGTATTTATCTTGTTCATATTTGTCTTTAAAAATAAACACTATTTATTACTACATGTTTTCAAACACCGCATGAAAAATAGTAAGTTGGCCAGAGGTTCATGTTCCATCTCATTCCACTCCCAGCCAAGTGCCTTTGGTATTTCCCACCATGTCACCTTCTTAACAAAACGCAGTACTGTGGAGACTAGTACAAGGTGCGTAGCCCTTCTCTTGGCGCCCGGCCTGTAATCTCAGCACTTTGGAAGGCCGAGACGGGCGGATCACGAGGCCAGGAAATCAAGACCATCCTATCCTGGCTAACACGGTGAAACCCCGTCTCTACTAAAAAATACAAAAAACTAGGCGGGCGAGGTGGCGGGCGCCTGTAGTCCCAGCTACTCGGGAGGTTGAGGCAGAAGAATGGCGTAAACCCGGGAGGCGGAGCTTGCAGTGAGCTGAGATCCGGCCACTGCTGCACTCCAGCCTGGGCGACAGAGCGAGACTCCGTCTCAAAAAAAAAAGAAAGCGTAGCTCCTTCAAGTCTGGCGAAAGAGGAACTCGACAGGGATTGACTTAATCCCAGAGACTGCCTCTTACGCAGGGGAAAACAACACTTTTTTAGCAGAAGCGGATATCTGAACAACTAATAATGATAACCAAATACTTGCATATTTACAGTTGACCCAGCTATTCCACAGACTTTGGTATATTTATACAAAATACTTTTCAGCATTTCTGAAAGTAAGGTGGTATTACGTATGTACATTTTACCATGATAAAACTGATTTAATAGAAGCTTTAAATCTCACAGCTACTTCAGAGACGGGCGGGATTTGCACCCTGACTGAGGAGCTCTGCTGGTTTTATTCTACTACAATCGGAACAAGATCCTAGGAGTCGCAATGACCCCTTTCTCTCCCGGGAGACAGGGAATGGATCGCAACCGCCCTGGCAGCCTGCGGCGCCGTCCCCTCCCCCTTCTTACTGGCAGCGCCTTCGTAGATTTTTGGGTTTGTGCCGCGCCTCAGGAATTCCACAGCAATCCGCCCAAACTCGGCTACCACTGCAATGAAAGTCAGAAGGCTGTTGAGTGCCGGGCGCTGCCTTTGACCTCCTCCCCAGCCCACAGAACACCGCCCCCACGCCCGCTGACCCGCGCTGTCCACTTGAGGCAGGAAGGCCAGGTGCTCCTTATGCTCCTCGGACAACTCCAGCAGCATCTTAACGGTCCTACGATTTCACCCGGCAGCGCGGACCCCGCCTTCCCCTCTTCCGGCGCCGGTGTCCGCGCGCCTAGAGGCTCCGGCGTCGCAGCGTCCGGAGCTTTGGGTTCCGGCCTACGAACTAACGCCCTACACTTGGACGCCCCCTGCGGCGCAGGCTAAGGTCAGACGTTCTGCCTTTTGTAAATCATCCCGCAAAGATGTAGTGAGCGCCGACTGGGTGCAAGGTGCTAGGCTCTGTGGGAGATGAAAAGGTGTTTCAAATCCGACACGCCCCCTCGTGGAGCATACATTAATATCAATAGCTCACATTTGTTAAGCACTAACCGTGTCAGGAAGTGCTCTTACGTTTATTAAATACATTTGGAGTTCACAAGAACCCTATGAAGTAGGTTCCATTATAATTTCCATTAGAGATAAGGAAACTGAGAGACAAGTCCAGCAACTGACACTTTTATAAAGCTAATAGTTTCCACAGAGCTTCTGTATATGTTATCTTAAATGTATCTCAGTTAATATCCTCAACAGCCATGGCTTTGTTTTTACAGATAAAGAGACAAAGCTCCAGAGATTATATGCAAAGCCTGTGACAGAGCTAGAAGGAAAGGGTTGGATCCCTCACTTACCTGCTGCAAAGCCCATCCTTCTACCTACCAGGCTGAAAGCTTGTGACAAGTTTTATGAGTGATTATAAATTAGGATAAAGATAATGATGACAATGACCGCTGCTTACAGGATTCAGAGCAATGTCTTTTCTCTATCTCTCTCTCTTTTTTTTTTTTTCGATAGAGCCTCGCTGTGTCGCCCAGGCTGGAGTGCAGTGGCGGGATGTCAGTTCACTGCAACCTCCGACTCCCGAGTTCAATCGATTCTCCTGCTTCAGCCTCCTGAGTAGCTGGGATTACAGGTGCCCACCACCATGCCTGGGTAATTTTTGTATTTTTAGTAGAGATGTTGGCCAGGCTGGTCTTGAACTCCTGACCTCAAGTCACCCAGCCGACTTGGCTTCCCAAAATGCTGGGATTACAGGCGTGAGCCACCACACCTGGCCCAGAGCAATGTTTTTAAAAAAGTGTTTAGGGCCTGTGATAATTTAGTTCCTTTTCCAACTCTCTCTTCTTACCTGCTGTGGTTCAAATATAAGAGACTATAAAGTTGCTAATTGATAGGAATATGATTCTTCAAATCTCAACCCCTTTAAAATGGAGGACGTGGAGGAGGAGAGGGGAAGGGGAGAAGACTCTTCATATCTGTGTTTTTTGAGGCTTGAGACAACTCTTTCTATATTCTGAGTCTCCCAGGCAGACTAAAAATTGGAAGAGGTTTTCAATTAACTTCTCTGTGTCTACTTTGTCCTTCACATCTGACTGAAATTGTTTCTTCCACTGTGGCACAGAAAGACAGGTCCTTGAACTTATTAGTTAGGTCTTGAAGTAGCATTTGCAGAGAGAACACAATTTTTGCTTAGACTGTGGATTGCAGATCAGCAAAAATTGCATCATTTCCTGAAGTTGCCTTTATTCACACATTATTGAGAAAACATCCATTATTAAAGAATAATTTTCAGAACAGGTAAAATCGTGACTGTTCTACAAGTGTACAATGAACACATGTCACAAAATGTATTGAACTAGTTAATTAATGAGAGAATTAGTGAGATTACAGTAAAAACTCATTTCAACTGATTCAAAAGAGGTATTCAAGAACTGTACATATATAGGGAATAGGAATGCTGAAATGAATTTGCAAATAGACACAATAGTATGCCAATATGAAATGGCCTTTCTTCTCTGTAATCTCAGGGAATGAAGTGAGGACAGGTGAGGTGAAGGTGAGACTAGGGAGTGGCACAATGGGCTGTCTAAAGTCGGTGGTCAAGGAACCAAGTTAGGCCAGGTGTGGTGGTTCATGCCTGTAAACCCAGCACTTTGGAAGGTCAAGGCAGGAGGATCACTTGAGGGCAGAAGTTCAAGTCTAGCCTGACCAACATGGTGAAACCCCATCTCTACTAAAAATACAAAAATTAGCCAAGCATGGTGGCATGTACCTGTGGTCCCAGCTACTTGGTAGCCCAAGGCCTGAGAATTGCTTGAACCCAGGAGGCAGAGGTTGCAGTGAGCCAAAATTGGAGTCACTGCACTCCAGCCTGGGTGACAGAGTGAGACACTGTCAAAAATAAAGAAACCAAGTTTTATCCAAGAAAAACCAGCCTGGGAGTTAAAACACCCCAGGATAATTTATAGAGTGAATTCTGTTGCCATAGGTGATATAGTTTTTTTAGAAAAAATTACCAGAGTGAAAACTCAACACTCTAGATTCCAGATCTGGCTCTGACACTACCTGTATGACTTCTAGTAAGTTTTTTTATAAGCATAGCCTCTTCATCTGTAAAACTGGTATTTTAATACTGCCCTTCTGTGCCATGCAGGACTGTTATGATACTCAGCTGAACTAATAAAATTGATTTTGATGATCAAATGAAACAATAAATTAGAATTAAGCAAACAGCAGCATTTACATTTTATAGGAGCAGATTTTATGCTCCTATAAATTCACAAACAATCATCTTAAAAGCCATTCGTTTAATTCAACAAACATTTACTGAACAATTCCTTAAAGGTTCAAAGATATGCTATGCTTTGGCAATTTGTAGATAAATAAAACAATGTCCTTGCCCTCTAGGAGGTGTCAGAAAAGTAAGGGAGACAGATAATGAAGTAATTCCAATACAGTGTGATGAATAGCAATACTTGAAAAATGAACAAAATGACAAGGAAGTACAGAGAATACACGTTAACTCTAATTTGAAAGAATCAGGCTGAGAATAAACGTCCCAGGGTATCCTGTGTATGTTAATACTAATGCTCTACAATTAGATTTACATTATAAATATATACAGTCTTAATGTCACTTCATGCAATCTTACTTCCAGGGCAAATGTGAACAAAGAATAAATACTCAGTATTTTTTTCACTTGATGCTGGTAGAGAACAAAGCTTCATATCAATCATCCCCTCACATTCTCTCTGCATCTTTATATCCCCCTCCAGCTCATGTGTCTTTCTTTTCTCTTACATGTTCCCATCTTATTCTCCTTCTTCAGTATTCTAGCCCAGAATCCTTGCACAGGGTATTTCCTTAGCTGTGTTTCAATGACACATAAAATATTATCACCCCCTGCAAGGAATTACAGCTCAACACTGTCAAGAGGACAATAACGTGGTGACAAGCCTCACTCACACCGGCCACCTTCTCATGACTCTAAAGCTGGCACCAAATGCATGAATTAGCTCCTGAGATTTTAAAAAATCATTTAATTCATTAAAAAATTGTATTATAAATGCAAACAGAAAAGGGTACAGATTTTAAAAATACTTATTATTGAATTTTCTCAAACACACCTATTACTCCAGAACAAGAAATAGAATGTTACAACACCCCAGAATTTCTGCTATACCTCCTGCCAGTCACTATCATCTCTTGTTTTCTCTATAGTGAACTAATACCTATGCACATGCTGCCTTACAACATCCCTGTAGAATCATCTATGTGTGTGAGTGTGTGTGTGTGTTTGTATTAACCTTTGTGCCCCAACCTTGCAATATCTAACTGGGAACTCAAAGGCATTTTTTTAGAATGAACCTTAGATTTTAGGTGCCTCCGACTGTTGTACCAAAATCTATCTTATAATCATCTTAGTAAATTGCCTCAAAAATATAAAATATTTAGAAAATAACAGAAGATTTACAAGACCTATATACTAAAAATTACAAAACTTTGCTGAGAGGAATTAAGAAATAATTGGCGATATATACCACCGATACAGAAATATGTCATGGGTAATAAGATTTAATATTATTAAAATGTCAGATGTCAGTTGTACCCAATCAGAATAATTCCAACAGACTTTTTTTTTTTTTTTTTTTTGCAGTTGCAAGATTTAATAGAGTGAAACAGAGTTCCTATACAAAGGGAGGGAACCCAAAGAGGGTAGCTGTTGCTGGCTCAAATGCCTGAGTTTATATCCAGATCATTATCCATCCCACTGTGCTCTCAGGCAATAGATGATTGGCTATTTCTTTACCTCCTGTTTTTGCCAGTTAGTATTTTAGTGAGCACTCTTTACTATCTGTTTGATTGGGTGTGAGCTAAGTTGTAAGCCCCATGTTTAGAGGTGGAGGCTGTCACCTTCCCAGCTAGGCTTAGGGATTCTTAAGCCTAGGAAATCCAGCTAGTCCTGTCTCTCTCAGTCTCCATTCTCAACAGGAAAACCCAAGTGCTGTTGGGGAGGTTGGCCGATGACCGCTCTAACTGCTTCCTGCTGAACTGGGGTGTAGTAGGGGTTGTGCAGTTGAGATTTCCTCGAGGGGGTGCCTTCGATGTCATTAACATCGGAGCATGGGCTAGCAGGCTGGTTCGGGGGTCCACGGTAGATCTGAGCCATGGACTGCATCTGGGGCTCCTTGTGAAGAACGATTTGTAGCTTTACAACTTTGATTCTGGAAGAGGCAAACTTAACAAGGAAGTCAAAGATACAGGGATTGAAATGCATGGTCTGCAGTGCAGGGGATTATTTCTTTGGCACACTTCACAGGCCCTGGTTATCTGCTTGATAGTTTTGAAGAGGCCTGGTCCAGTAAATAATGATTTGGCCATCTGATGGGTGCTATCAATGCCTAAGGGAAAGGTTTGGTGAAGGGTTTTAAGTAATTTCCATTGATTAGCTGCAGGCTAAAGTATTTTCCCTTCTTTGGTGGCTAGCCATCCTGAGGGGGAGGAAACCATGTCCTCTTGAGGTTCCCCATTCTATTTCTCCTGCTGAGTACTGGGGCTTGGTTTCCTGGAGGGGATTATCCCATACTAGGGGTCCATCTATAAGCATTTTTAATGGAGGGTCCTGCCTTGCGGCTCTTTTGGCTTCAATATCCACTTGGCGGTTCCCTTCTGTTTCCCTTTCC
The DNA here is from genome assembly GCF_000951035.1 of Colobus angolensis palliatus. Taxonomy (NCBI): domain Eukaryota; kingdom Metazoa; phylum Chordata; class Mammalia; order Primates; family Cercopithecidae; genus Colobus; species Colobus angolensis. The sequence continues at coordinate 3,178,744 of NW_012118265.1, forward strand.
TTTCCTTTCTGATGACCCTGGCAGTGTAAGACTGCCACCTCTTTAGGTTTCCATACAGCCAATAATAATTTCCTAATGGCTTCCTGATGTTTGATAGGTGTTTCCTAGGAAGTTAGGAATTCCCTTTCTCTCCATATTGCTGCATGGGCATGGAGGACTAGGTAAGCATACTTGGAGTCTGTATATATATTTACCCTTTTTCCTTCTCCTATTTCTAGTACCCGAGTGAGGGCTATGAGTTCTGCCAGCTGAGCACTAGTTCCTGGAGTGAGGGGATTACTTTCAAGTATTCTGTAATCACTGACCACTGCATACCCCGCTTTTTGAAGTCCTTTTTCTACAAAGGAACTTCCATCAGTATATAAGTTGATGTCGGAATCAGTCAAGGGAACCTCTAGAAGGTCCCCTCTAGTGGCGTAGGTTTGAGCAATTACTTGTTGACAGTTATGTTCTATCTTCATTGTTTGTAAGAAATGTGGCTGGGTTAAGAGTTGCACAAGTGTGCAGTTGCAGCACTGGCCCTTCAAATAATGGAGCCTGATATTTAAGCAAACTGTTGTCTGACAGCCACAAGTCTCCTTTAGCAGTGAGTATACTGTTCACATCATGAGATGTCCACACAGTAAGATATCTCCCCTTATTATTTTAACTGCTTCAGATACTAAGACTGCTACTGCTGCCACTATCTGTAAACAATGAGGCCAACTGTTTGCCACTGCATCAATTTCCTTACTCAGGTATGCCATGGGTTGCAAGCTCATCCCTTGGACCTGTGTAAGGACTCCTAGAGCTATTCCTGTTTTTTCTGTGACATATAAAGAAAAGTTTTGTCCCGTTGGCAAGCGTAACACTGGGGCTTGGGTTAGGGCCTTCTTTAGGGCCTGGAAAGCTGCTTCTGCTTCAGGTGTCCATCTTACTAGATGGGTATTGGCTTTCTGAGTTTCCTTAATTAGCGTATATAATGGTCTGGCTATTTCACCGTACCTGGGAATCCGTATTTGGCGGAAACCTGTTATGCCAAGGAACCCTTTTAGTTGCTTTAGGGTTTTGGGATGAAGATAAGCCAGTATAGGCTGGATACGTTCCTCACTGAGGGCCCTGGTGCCTTTGGATAATTTTAGCCCTAAGTATTTAATCTGCTCTGAGCAGAACTGAGCCTTTGGTTTGGAAACCTTGTAGCCACAGGTAGTGAGGAAATTTAAGAGCACTTGGGTGGCTTGATGGCACAAGGTTTCTGAACGGGCGGCTAAAAGTAAATCATCCATGTACCGAAGGACAAGAGTGTCCACGTATGAGAATTAGCTCAAGTCTTGCACTAACTCAACAGGCTTTTAAAATAGAGAATGGCAAGTTTATTTTAAAATTTATATGGAAATGCAAATGACTAAAAATAGCCAAAACAAACCTGAAAAACAATAACAAAGTTGGAGGATACATATTACCTGATTTCAAGACTAATTAAGACGTAGTAATTAAGACAGTGTAGTATTAGTATAATGACAAGTAAATAGATCAATGGAACAAAATAGAAAGTCTGGAAATAGATCTGTATCTGTATTGCCAATTGATTTTCAACAGAGATGCTAAGGTAATTCAGTGGGGCAAAGGAAAGTCTTTTCAAAAATTAATCCCGACCCTTACCACATATCACTCACACAAATAATTTGAGATAGATTATAAACCTAACATAAAGCCTAAAATTATTGAACTTCTAGAAGAAAATATAAGAGAAAATCTTCATTACTTTTGAGTAGGCAGAGTTCTTTTTTTTGAGATGGAGTCTCACTCTGTCACCCATGCTGGAGTGTAGGGGCACTATCTTGGGTCATGGCAACCTCTGCCTCCCAGGTTCAAGCGGTTCTCCTGCCTCAGCCTCCTGAGAAGCTGGAATTACAGACATGCACCACCATTCCTGGCTAATTTTTGTATTTTTAGTAGAGACAGGTTTTCATCATGTTGGCCAGGCTGGTATTAAACTCCTGACCTCAAGTGATCCACTCACCTCAGCCTTCCAAATTGCTGAGATTGCAGGCATAAGTCACTGCATCAGGCCAGGTGGAGTTCTTATAGTGGAAATAAAAAGCGTGAATCATAAAAGAAAAAAATGATAACTTCTACTTCATCAAAGTTAAAAACATTTTTGTTTATCAAAAAACGTTATTAATAAAATGAAAAGGTGATCCCACAAACTGGGAAAAATATGCACTATATATCTGTATCTATCGTTATATATATATATGATGAAGAACTTCTGTCATAAATACAAAAACTCCAATAAACCAATAATTAAAAGCTAACCCAATTTTTTAAATAGACAGAAATTTGCATTGCTACTTCACAAAAAATACACAAATGGCGAATAAGCACATGAAAAGGCATCCAGCATCATAGTCATCAGGAAAATGCAAATTAAACCACAATGATAGGCCATTTCAACCCCCCTAGAATGACTAAAGGTAAAAATCACTGATGACACTAAGTATGTGAAGCCACAAGAACTCTCATACATTGCTAGTCAAAGTGTTAAAAATCATAAAACCACTTTGGAGAACTCTTAGGTAGTTTCTCATAATGTTAAATGTACATTCACCCTGTTATCCAACAATTCTACTCCTAGATACTTACCCAAAAGAAATGAAAGCATATGTCCGGAAAAATACTTTTTACAATAATGTTCATAGTGCTTTTTTCATAATATGTCAAAACTGGAGGCAACCCAAACATCTATACAGTCCATATACCATGCATTATGGTGCATCCATATAATCGAATACTATTTAGTAATAAAAAGGAATGTATGGCTGGGCATGGTGGCTCATGCTTGTAATGCCAGCATGTTGGGAGGCAAGGGAGGTGGATCAGTTGAGGTTAGGAGTTCGAGACCAGCCTGGCCAACATGGTGAAACTCCATCTGTACTAAAAATATGAAAATTAGCTGGGCATGGTGACACACACTTGTAATCCCAGCTACTCAGTAGGCTGAGGCCAGAGAATTGCTTAAATCTGGGAGGTGGAGGTTACAGCGAGCCGAGATTGTGCCACTGCACTCCAGCCTGGACAACAGAGTAAAACTCTGTCTCAAAAAAAAAAAAAAAAAAAGAAAAGAAAAAAAAGAGGAATGTGCTACCGATACATGCAGTAATGTAAATGAATCTTAAAACATTAAGTTGAGCAAAATAACCCAGACACAAAAGTGAACAACTGCATGATACCGATGATTTGAAAATCTCATCTATGGAGATAGAAATCAAAATAGCAGTTACCTAAAGAAGTTGGGATTGACTTAGGAGCTTGAAGGAACTTCCTGGGGTAGCAAAAATGTTCTATGTTTTGACTGGGATATTTTTCAAACCCATTGAATCTTAAAATTAAGATTCATGTAATTCACTGCATGTAAATTTTAACTCAATTTTAAAAAATTAATTGGAAGCAATGTTTTAGCAGAATTCAAAAGATGTCTGAGATCAGCATTAGACCTGGATGGTATTTGTTAACTTTCTTAAGAACTTTCCTTATATAGAATTTAAAAATTTTATGTATTTAAAAATATATTCTACATTAATATGGCTTAAAAAACCAAAACACTTTAAAAAAGACAAAAAAGAAAATGTAAAAATTCTCACTTCCTTGTTTTCCATTGACTCAGCTTCCCTACTTTGTGGATAGCTACTATTCTCAGTTTCTTCTGAATTCTTCCTCATATTCTTTATAAAAAAATAGCACTAAATTTTCAGTTAGCATGATGAAGTCCAAGAAAACATGGTGTTAAATATCCTATTAAAAGTTATGTGGCGGCCGGGCGCGGTGGCTCAAGCCTGTAATCCCAGCACTTTGGGAGGCCGAGACGGGCGGATCACGAGGTCAGGAGATCGAGACCATCCTGGCTAACACGGTGAAACCCCGTCTCTACTAAAAATACAAAAAACTAGCCGGGCGAGGTGGTGGGCGCCTGTAGTCCCAGCTACTCAGGAGGCTGAGGCAGGAGAATGGCATAAACCCCGGAGGCGGAGCTTGCAGTGAGCTGAGATCCGGCCACCGCACTCCAGCCCGGGTGACAGAGCAAGACTCCGTCTCAAAAAAAAAAAAAAAAAAAGTTATGTGGCATTATAACTGTTACTAGAGATGACAACATTAGAACTGTTATTATAAATGTTAACATTAGAACTGGACATTCTGTTTGATCAGGTCTTTGTCCAAACTGAGGTTGTCATGATTTTTCAAAGCACAATTTCTAGAGAGTTTTCATATGCTGTCAGACCTCCTCGGGTGGTCAAGTTAGAAATGCTCTTTTTGGCCAGGACTCTTGCTATTTGTAACTGCTGAAGCCATCGTTTCTCTTTAAAGGCACTGCAAGAAAACAAGATATCATTTATGAGAAGAAGGTCTGATCTTATCTGCATACATAGCTGAAAAAGGATGGAAATCTTCAGGTTGATTTTGTAGCTAGGGCTAGTTTGTCTTGTCACATAGGTAGATGTGAAATAGAAACAGTAATCTTTCTAAAACAAGTTCCCTGTGATGCAGTAGAAATTATATTTTCCCAAGGCAATGCTAAAAACTTAGAATCCACAACTAGAAACAGAAACAGAAAACCACTCAGTATCGTGTAGAATTCTCTGAGTTGAAACTTTTTCTCTCTCCTCTCTAGATATTCCTATATGTCACATATTCCCTGGCCTCTTCTCCTTTCTCCACTTTCTACCCCTACAAACACACATGAGGATTTTTTAATTGAAAAGATATTAGGTATTTTGATAGTCTTTAACTAAAATGCAAAGGAACTTAATGTTTTATGATGGTTATTCTCTGGCTATATACTAATAAAGACTTGCAAATTTGAATACGATTGCTCTTACTTGGTAGGATGCAAATGTGATTTAATACAGAGGTGTTTTACATCCCCTTAAATGTTGGGGTCCTCCAAGATTCTATCCTTGGTTCTCCTCTCTTTCTTCACCCTCCTCCTAGGAGTCCTCATTTACTCACTATTTCAATTCTTTTATCCATAACTCCTAAAGCTTGAACTTTCTTGAAAGTTGCATATCTCCAATTACCAAATAAAAATATTTATCCCATAGACACTTCTAATTTAACATATCTTTTATCTTCTTCCTAAACTTGTCCCACTTCTGTTTCCTTGTTCTAACACTTTGATTTTGCTATCCTCACTATCTCCAAAGCTAGAAACAAAACTAAATTCCTTCTTTCTCTATTTCTACACCCAGTCAGTGACCAAATTTTGTAGATTATTCCCCAGAAATATCTCTTGTATTTGGCCTTTTCTCTTTTCCCTAACTACTGTTTTTCTAGTCCAGGTCTTTATTTTCTCTTATTTCTCTTATTGCAGTTTCCTAACTTTACTATAGTCTTTCCACATCTTTCCAATGAGTCTTCCATGCATCTCTATCAGATTTGTCTTCAAAAACAAACAAAAACTGATTATGTGACTTACTTCACGAAAAAGAACTTCTGTGAGCTTCCCAACTACCTCCTACCCTATGGAAGGGGAAAGAAGAAGCAAACTCTTCACTTGGTCACACAGATGCTTCTTAGTGTAGAAGCAGTCTACTTTGCCAGTCTTATCTCCAGATAGTTTTTCCTTATTGCCTACAATGCCTTTTGCAAATCCTACTTTCCTGAAAACTAAATTTCTTGCTTGCTCTTTCACAAAACAGTGCCTTTGACCATGTTGCTAGCTCTGCCTGGATCCTTTACCTCACCTCTGCCCATGTTGTCTGGCAAAGTCTGGTATTTTTGAAAGTCTTTCACTCAATCTATTAGGAGTAACCCTGTATAAAATACCACAGTGTTTCCAACATTTGAACCAGGTCCATGTCTGCCTGATTCAACTTCTTTGTTCTAGATTAACTTCTTGTTTTACCTCAATGGTTGTGTCTTTCTGTGCCCTCTAAACTGGGTTAACCCATCCATGTTGCCCATAAAAATAGGTATTAAGTCTTAAGGAAATCACTCAGGCACTTTCAGCCTTTCCCCATATCCCACCAGAGTTAATTTGAAGTCCTCTCCTGTTCTGATGCATATCCTTGCTCTTCCTAGGCTCAGGCCTATCCTGATTCTCTCCCTGGCATTTGAAACCTGACTTTTCTGCATTGATTCAAAAACTGTTTACCTTAAGAAAATGATGCATATTGAGCACTTACTCTATGGCAAGCACTATTCTATGTGCTGGAGATACAAAAGGTGATTAAAATATATAACACATGCCTTTTAAAATAAAGAATAAAAACAAAGAGCTGTACTTGTATCCAGAGTACAAGAGCCCATCAAAGCTCATAGCATTTGAGATTATCATCTGTTCTCAGTCCACTCAAACTCTCAGCTTTCTGGACCAATCCCCTACATTTGAATCTTTACTTAACTGGACTCCCAGGTCACATAAACCTCTCTGGAATTGGACAATAAGCAATAAGGGAGGCTATTTTTCTAAACACACCTTACAAGTATTCTTTGACCTGTGTAAAGCCTACACTGACTTCTAGGCTGAGGAATGAGACTCTATGTGACCTCTGGCCTCAGTGACTGTCTACACCAGTCACATTCACTCACCAACCCAAACCCACATTAGCGCTTGATCTGTGCTAACTGCATCAATGCCATCTTGGGGTCAACCCCGAGAAGTTTAGTTTTATGAATCTAAAGGTAGGAGTTCCTGAATGACATGGGGTCCAGCAAGTACTTTCACATGATGCCAGATGACTTGTCTGGTTTGGGAGACTCCCCTTTCTGTAAAACAGGAACATCTGATGGTCACTTTACCCACCTGATCCCTGGGTCAGCATAATGAACGTTAGGTTCTTCCCCATTTCTTGGCTATGACACTAGCTTGGTGATGGTGTTTTTGCCATCAAGATAGTGTCCATCCATTCCTCATGTTTGCGTCTTTGTGGTACAAGAGCTGCATTGGTCGTTTAGAGGAGTGCTCAGACCACCTGACTGCCTGCCTTGACTGTCTACTTCAGGCAGATGTAAGTGTTTTTGTGACTTCTATGAGGAACTTGAACTCGATCAAGAAGACTGCAGTGGCATGAGATTATAGATCTCGCCTTCCTTTCCACAGCCCACCAACAGAGGAAGGTGGAACAGATCCTGGGAGAGATTCAGTGGAAAGGGGGCAGAAACGGATGGGAAGTGGAGGGTGTGAATACAGGAAAGAGAAAAATATTGGGAAAAGAGAAATGGAAAGAGGATTTGCTAGGAGTAACATTGCCAGAGTAAGCATGCAGTCAGACTGACCACCACTCTCCCTGTGGGTCTCCCTTCTGCACTAATCCCTTCCTCCTTTCCTTCCTTCCCTTTCCTCCCTCCCTCCCTCCCCTTTCCTCCCTCCCTTCCTTCCTTCCTTCCTCTTTTCTTCTTCCCTCTCTTTCCTTTTTTCCTTCCTTCCTTTCTTTTCTTTTCCTTCCTTCCTTCCTTCCTTCCTTCCTTCCTTCCTTCCTTCCTTCCTTCCTTCCTTCCTTCCTTCCTTTCTTTCCTTTCCTTTCCTTTCCTTTCCTTTCCTTTCCTTTCCTTTCCTCTTCTCTTCTCTTCTCTTCTTTCTTTCTTTCTTTCTTTCTTTCTTTCTTTCTTTCTTTCTTTCTTTCTTTCTTTCTTTCTTTCTTTCTCTCTCTCTCTCTCTTTCTCTCTTTCTTTCCTCTCTCTCTTTCCTTCACAGAATAACCCTTTCTTTAACAAAATGTTTTCTCTAGCAATTTCTTTCTTGACCTTGAAATTGCCACTCCTTAATAACTCCAATCCTTATGCAATGTAGCTACAAAAAAAAAAAAAAAAAAAAAGCACACTGGTAGTCTCTTTTAAAAAGTGTTTAGAAATGTTTACTAAAGCTAAACATAAATTTATCCTATGACCCAGCAATTCTATTCCTTGGTATAGAGTCAAGAGAAGTGAATGCAGATGTCCACCAAACCTCATATGCAAGAATAATTGTGCATTTTTACTCAAAGTAGCTCCTAAATTAGAAATGATTTAAATGCCTATAATAGGAAAATAGATAAATAAATTAGGATATGGAATACTGCATACAAATGGAATATTATATAGAAATAAGAACAATCAATACATGCAAAAATATTGATGAATCTTACAGGCAATGTGTTGAACAAGAAAAGCAAAATATAAAAGATATATGCCATATGTGCCCCTTATATGAAGTTCAAGAACAGGCTAAAGTAATATTTGGTGATAGAGATGAGAATAATAGTTACATCTGGGAAGGATCATGACTGGCAAGGAGCATGAAGGAAATTTTTGGGGGCACTGGAAGTAGTTTGCATCTGATCTGAGTAGTGCTTAAATGAATATATGAAAACATAAAAATTCAACAAGCCATATATGTGAGATTAGTGATCCTTATGGATTTTACTATATATTTCATAACTCGATTCCTCCCCAAGAAAGCACTCTACACAACAGACACTGTCAGCTTTTCTCATAGAAACGGCACCCACTGCACACGCAAAGCTTAAAAACACATGCTTTTTCATGCACATTTCTATTCTGCTGGGCACAGCACTGGGCTATAGTAAACATGTATTGATGAACTCATTTCTAGCGTGTATCTGTTGATAAGACAAACCAATATTTCTTTTCTTGTTTATAGCCTTATTTTAAGATGGACTATGCAGTTTTTTCAATTAATAATTTTTCTAGTATATTTCTAGAATTTTTGGTGATACATTCTAGTCATTCTAGTCAGAGATATCTCACAAATTACAAAGATTGAGGCTACTAAGCTATTAAGTGTCTTCTTCTATTGTCAACCTCACTCTGTTGGATATTGAATTTTGCGTTTTACAGCCCAAATTACTCTCACCACAAGGTGGCAACAACTTAATTGAAATAAAGTTGAGCTGAGTTAAAGACCAGTACAGAAAAGCAAGTAAAACAATCTAGCCTTCTAGCCTTGTTTTTTCTTTCCTTCTCATTATGTTGAGTAAGGGGAAAAGTCACTCATAAATCTATATTTCTAACTGTAATATTTCCATCAAATAATACCTCATAAGTAATGGATGGGATCTAAACTCTAAGCAGGGAGTTGTGTACCTGAAACATCTAATTCTGATACACTTTCTTATCTCTTTAGATGTGCTACGGATTACCTTTTAACTCACTGTAAATATTAATGTCAATTCTAGCACCCTGTCCAATACAGATCTCACTCCACCTAGTGCATCTTGCCTAGTAAGTCAATTCAACTCTTTAAATTCAATTTGTCATTAATGTGTTCCTTTCTTTCCTCCCATTTTCGTTACCATCTAGTTTTCTGTGATACTTTTGATGTCTCCCTCCCATATTTCAGTTTTCTCTCGTTCCCCTCTAATTACAATTAATTTTTTATTAGCTTTAGAAGAAGAAGAGGAAGAGAAAGAAGTTGAAGAGGAGGAAAAAGAAGAAGTATTAGCAGGCTAGGCACAATGGTTCATGCCTGTAATCCCAGCGCTTTGGGAGGCCAAGGTGGGAGGATTACTTGAGCCCAGGAGTTTGAGACCAACCTGGGCAACATGGTGAGTCCCCATGTCCACAGGAAAAACAAATCAACCAGATATAGTGGCATGTGCCTGTAGTCCCAGCTACTTGGAAGGCTGAGGTGGGAGAATTGCTTGAGCCTGGGAATTCAAGCATGCAGTGAGCTGTGATAGCACCACTGCACTCCAGCCTGGGCAACAGAGCGAGACCTTGTCTCAAATAAAAAGGAAAAATAAAAGCAGCAGCAGCAGCAGTAAGGGACCTTGAGAATTGATAACAACACTTTCTACTGTGTTTCTTTCCCTCCTGAAAGTTTGAGGAGTAAAGTACTGCACAGATTGGATTGGCCAATAATATTAGTTCATTTTGTCCTAGTCATGAGGCTAAGATGAGATCTTTGAAGCTGGGTATTGATGCATTGGAACAACTTGTATTACTTTCAGTGGCATAGTAGGGCATTATGGACCATTCCTTATCCTGGACCTGCCTTATAAAAGGTTTGCCCTTTGTATGTTTAAGGGGAGAACATTACCTTGCCACAGCTAAGCAGTAGATTGCATTCTCCCTTGGAGTCTTCCCACTGTGCTCTGAGAAAGATGAGAAGGAGGACTTCAGTAAAAAGTCAGCACTGGGTGTTTCATAGAAAAACGATGGATGTGAATATCCCACTCTTGAAACTGGAGGGAGGGGGACTTGGGGAAGATATGTGTTTTTTATGAGCTTTTCTTTTTTCCTAGCTGTGGCAGTAATTTTTTTCTGATTTTGTTGTTGATGTTTTTGTAATTCAGAGAATGTACTTGCATTCACCAGTGGATGAAATTTGAGGGCTTGTTCTCTTGTGTCCAGCTGTGAAATTGCCAAAGGACTCTCAGGTTTGCTGCTTGCAGTTTGTTTGCTGAGAGATGGTAGCTTGAGCAAGATGCTTTGTGAGTCACTGTTCCCAGCCTTGTGCCAGCTCTTGGAGGTCATTTTTGGTTTGGTGAAACCATCCACCATCACAGTGTCTCCAACTTTTGCCCCAAAGACCCTTGCTCCGCAAAACTGGCTTTTATGAAGACTGTGACTCTGAGCTCTGAGGATCCATTGTTTTATTTTAATATAAATCCTCATTGGGACTGAAATTTTTGGAAAAGAAACTGTGGACCACATTTTACTGAGCAAATATAATACACAGTCTTTATGCTTGTGTTTGAACACTATGGTCAGGGGAGTTTGTCCTGCTGCATTTTTGCATTCCAGGCACAGCACGCTGCAGTTGACAAAGGCCTTCAGAATCAACAGCTGGCCTGCTTCTGCGGCTGCATGAATGGGGCATTTAGAGACATCTGCATGAAGGGCTTCATGGCACCATGCTCGATAGGGGTGAACACCGACTGCCTCGTGGGGCCGCGCACCCTGCTTCAGGGCCCATTCAGTGAGTTCAATGTACCCACAAAAAGCAGCAATGTACAGGGCTACCCTTTTCTGATACCTAAATGAGTGAAACAAGTGGGGAGGGGTGTTTAGAAAATCAGCAAACAAACAAGTGTAGTTACACTAAATGCTCGTGAAATATTCTAGCTGAATGTTTATTTCTTCTTAACTTTTACCTTAAAATGTTTTTGGAAAAGGCATATGGTGATATACAGGTTAAACTGCACAGATCCTGCTTATACACATTATCCTATTATGCACATGTAAATAGTTTCCTTGAAGTGGTCGTCTTTTTTATAAAAATTAAATCCTCAGGAAAAATATCAAGCATGGGGAAATACAAGGAGCTTTTAAGTCTGGCCACTTACATTCTCTGAGCTCTTAGATTTTATTTAAAGATGAAGTCAAGTGTAGATGGTCAAGCACATGAACACTAGAGTTAAATTGTTACAATTCAATACCCAGTTCTGCCCTTGCTATTGGTATGACATGGGGCAAGTTTTCTTCCTCCATTCCCCACCAGACAGAGTCTTGCTCTGTTGTTCAGGCTGGAGTACGGTGGTGCAATCTTGGCTCAATGCAACCTCCACCTCCCAAGTTGAAGCGATTCTTCTGCCTCAGCCTCCTCAGTAGTCAGAATTACAGGTGTGAGCCACCACGCCTGGCTAATTTTTGGATTTTTTGGAGAAACAGGGGTTTCGCTATGTTGGCCAGGCTGGTGTCGAACTCCTGACCTCAAGTGATCTGCCTGCCTGGCCTCCCAAAGTAATGGGATTACAGGTGTGAGCCACTGCACCCAGCCAACATGGGGTAGGTTTTCTGATCTTAGTTTCCTCATCTGTAAAATAAGATTAAAAATTTTCCACCTCATCAAAGTTTTATAAGCATAGAATGAGGTAATAAATATAACACAGTGTCTGCCATAAAGTATTAAATAAATATACACTATTAAAAGTAACAAAGCAACACAGCTATTTCTTTGGATGCAGAACATGGAAAAAATATGACTATCCCATAATAGAAATCAGTGTAAAATATTAGAATATTTTATAAAATTGTAAAAGCTGCTCTTCTAATCCATCACTTCACAGAGCCCTTAGATCTCCTGATGTGCTGGCTTCTGCAAAACATGATTAAATCACCCACGAGGGGGCACTATTCTAAAATACTATTAAATTAAACCTACAGATTAGTGCAATTTATGTATTTGAGAATCTGATGGCTGTATTAACACATTAAAATGACCACCTGCCTCTCTGAGCCAACCCTCCTCCTGCCCCAGCTATACCCGTTACACTTTATGTATGGCAAAAGTGCGAATGCTGGTAATAAATGCAGTTTGAAAAATTACATGTGAGCTTAGGAAGATGTGGTCAATGTTTTCAGTCAATTAACAAGTGTTTTCTTAAAGAATAACTGAATGTGAAAGTGGCAAGATATAGATGCCCTTTGACTTATGATAGGGTCATGTCCTGATAAAAACCATCATATGTTGAAAGTATCATAAGTCTAAAATGCATTTAATACACCTAATCTACTGAACATCAAATCTTAGTCTACCGCACCTTAATTAGCATACAGTTGGGCAAAATCATCTAACACAAAGCCTATTTTATAATAAACTGTTGAATATTTCCTGTAATTTATTTAATGCTGTACTGAAAATGAAAAAGAATGGTTGTGTGGGCACTGGAAGTTTAGTTTCTACTGAATTAACACCACTTTCACACCACTGTAAGTTGAACAATCTAAGTTGAACCATCGTAAGTTGTGGACTGTCTGTATGTGTTCTGATAGCCTTGAAAAATATTGCTGAAAGTCTCATATCTAAACCAAATCGAAGTCACCCATTTAATCACAGTTGACCTTTGAACAACATGAGTTTGAACTGTGGAGGTTCAGTTTGGGGATTTTCTTCCACCTCTGCCACACCTGAGACAGCAAGACAAACCCTTCTCCTCTTTCTCCCCCTCAGCCTTATTCAACCTGAAGATTGAAGACCTTTATAATGATCCACATCCACTTAATGACTAGGAAATATATTTTCTTTTCCTTATGATTTTCTTAATATTTTCTTTTCTGTAGCTTACTTTATTGTAAGAATACGGTATATAATACATATACACAACACGTGTTAATTGACTATGTTTTCACTAAGGCTTCTGGTCAATGGTAGGCTATTAGTAGCGAAGTTTTGGGGAAGTCGAAAGTTATATGGGAATTTTCAACTGTGTGGGGAGTTGGCATCCCTAACCCCTGCATTGTTCAAAGGTTAACTGTAGTTAGTATTTCCTGAGGAAAGTCTATCTGAATCACAAGACCGTCAGTCCTGATGGCATCCCTGCTGTTTTGTTACAGCAAATATGTAATAAAAATATTTGATTGAGACATGCTAAGTGGAACTGGCATAGAGCAGCACCTCAGCTGTAGAGTGAGTGAACTGCAGGCTTAAGGTCTGATGGAAGTTTAGTAAAAAATTACAGCACTTGCTAAGTTAATTTAACATTAATTTCTCATACTTGAGTACTGGTCCTTCTTTTGATAAGTAGCGTTGGACTTTAAGTTTTTGTCCAAGGAGACAACCCATCAGAAATTCCTTCCATCCATCCCAGACGTCCAGGCGAAGTGTTGTGCCTGTGGATCAAGAGAGATGGTTTATGGTTCCAGTCCAGCAGTGTGGTTTGGGGATCCATAAAACTTCTAATGATAGCTTTCCCCAAACAGAGGCATGAGCTAGATGCAAAATGAAAAATAACCTTGAAACAAGGAGACAGGGATACTATTTTTAGCATAGGCAATTATTGGGACTTGGAAAAGCTGTTTAGTATCTGTGCATTACCATTTTCTCATCTGCTCAATGATCGCATATAGCGCTGAAATATTTTTTTGCAGCTATCTTAAAACAACCTTGTGGAGATTGATTCAATGCTGCTGTATACATTAGCAAGTAAACTAAAGTTGTTATATTGGAAGAGGAAACTAAGGAACCTGTGGCAGGACAAATGGTCTTCTGGAGCCTTTAGCTTATGAGTGGGTTGTGAGGGAGTTGAATGATGCTCACCAGCTAATTTGCTTGTTCTATCCTTTATGAAACATAAGCTGTTCTCTGTTACAAACATAAAAGTAATTCACTGCTGCTGGAGAACTTATCACTGGCTCCTCCAAAGTCTACCCTTTCTGTGATACCACATTCCCTTTATCCTTCAGGCTGGTGTTTTCCAGGAATCTTTCCTCAGCCTTCTGCTCTTCTCAATTTACACACGTTTCCCTGGGGATTAAACTCAGCCTTCTCCCTATGTGGTCCAATCTAGCTCTCTCTGCCTCATTCATTTATTATGGCCACCTTGACCTTTCACCTGTCCTCACACCAAGTCTACTCCCATCTCAGGACCTAATGACTTACGATTTTTTGCTTGAAAGGATCTTCATCTAGATTTTCACAGGACTGTGTCCTTTTTATTCATCTTTCACTTCAACCATAGCTAAAGCAATATCTGCCATCACTACCTCCTCACCTTCATTACTTTGTATCTCATGACTTTAACTTCTTTATTGCCTCTGTCATCAGTACTTGGAATCATTTTACTTGCTTGGAGATTTTTTTTTTCATGCTCCCATTAAGAAAATTCCTTCAGGACTTGCCATATAGCCTGGCACCTGGTAGGTGCTCCCTAAATACTTGATGTCTGATTAATTGTCAATCTTAGTGGCGATGATGGCTTCATTGACCACCCAAGTGCCACTCATTCCCAAGTCCCAATCGCCAGCCCAGCCTCTGCTCCAGCTCCAGACTCCCCCTGCTGGCGATATTACTAATGGAGGGATTGCCCTACAACCCCGTCATTCCAGAAGACCACTCATTATCTTTCACCCAACCTGCTTTTTCTCCTACATTTTTTTTTTTTTTTT
>NW_012118265.1:3195140-3196919 GCF_000951035.1 Colobus angolensis palliatus
AATAGATTAATTTTCTCTAAAGCTTCTTGCTGTACTTAAACCTTCTTATAAAATGTTTAATTCTCATGGACTGGAAATGAAGGACTTTAAACACCGCTCCAAGTGCATTTGTTTTATCTCCTGCTGAAATGATCTATGTTTTTAGTTTATTGTGAAAATCACTCCCAAATGAGCAGTAGAAAGCTTTAGCCTGGCCCCGTACCCCAGCCTCCTTAGTCCTCCACAGCTGAGGCTACACAGTCTCCATGTGAAGGACCAGCCAGCCCCAGGTCTACAGAACAATTCCTGTAGGAGGGAATTTATTAAGATTTCGACCAGGGGCCCAGTGCAGTGGCTCACACCTGTATTCCCAGCACTTTGGGTGGGAGGATTGCTTGAGGCCAGGAGTTTACCAGCCTGAGCAACACAGCGAGACCCCATCTCTACAAAAACTAAAATAAAAATATGTAGGCCAGTAACTCAGAGGGTTGGTAGGAAGTCAGTGTTCCTGTTCATCCTGGTCAGATATTCTTGTCACTTCTGTTCCTCCTGAGCAAGTCCCCACTTTGTGCCCTATGTCGTGAATCCCAATATTCTACCCCACCTTTTGGGTTTTAAGACTAAGGTTCCATTTCTGAATTTCTTACTCTAAACCCTAATCTCTGGGGTTAGATTTCTATCACATGTTATCAGAGCCTCTGATGTCAACATCACCTTATCTAGTTTCCTGCCTCTTGTGTCATTCATTCATTCATTCATTCACTACCTTGGTGCTATGGTTCACTCACCAGGTCCCTGCGGGATCTCCCTGAGGGTCACCCTCTGCCTTCCTTGGCCTTACCAACTGACAGCTGCAGACTGACTTGCCTTTTCTAGGACTTCCACCAGAAGGACCTATGTGAGACTAACCTTCCACTGCTAGATGTCTATAGATGGGATTTTCCTGGCTTACCTGTTCTCCGGATGATTGCCTACCCTCAGAGTCTCAGCTCTCTCTAGCCCTCCTGCCTACTGCTAAATGAGACCTGATTCTGAAAACTACAGAGGAGACTGTACGATTTAAATCTCCTTAACATTGATGGGGCACCTCCATCAGGCCCTGTATTTTGTTTCATTTTAATTCCCTGTCTAGTAGCAAATATTACAGGTGTTATAACCATCAGTTCAGTTCCTTGCAATGAAACAGTCCTGATAATGCTCAACTTTTGAATATACAGAGAATTTCTAAGCAAGTCAGCCAGCACTGTTTATTAGATTATCCTTTCACCCCTGTTGCTTTGTAATGCCCTCTTTGTCAGATATTAAATTCCTTTGTAAGCTTAGGAATTCTGTTGGGAAATAGAAATTTACTTGAAAAATGCTATATTGCTCCGGAAAATACAACTAAAACCTATTACTGAAGAGAGAGGAAAACTAATAAGCTTTAGGGCCCCTTGCTGTCTTCTATAGAGCCTTCTAATGTTCTTGTCATAGTTTTGAATTTTTTAAAAGAGGACCCACAAAACTGTGTTAACTTTACAAAACCTGAGTCTGTCCATTCTGTGCTTGCAAACTTATCTACTATGCCCGGGTCACACAGGACAGCAGATGGCAGCAACAGTGCCTATTTAGGCAATCATCCTCAACCTCTCCACATGTGGCCCCTGACTCCCAAGTTTCTGGATTCTTCATTCATACCCCAGGAGTCAATGTATGCCTATCTGATTTGGACTTTTTCTTCCTGAATTTGGAAATTGTTTCTCTGGTTTGAGCTTCCTCTGATGGAAGAAATAAAATAAAACATTGATTAGAACTTAAAGA
>NW_012118265.1:3204029-3227101 GCF_000951035.1 Colobus angolensis palliatus
ATGCGCCTGTAGTCCATCTACTCCGGAGGCTGAGGTGAGAGAATCGCTGAAATCCAGGAGGCAGCGGTTGCAGTGAGCTGAGGTTGTGCCACTGCACTCCAGCCTGGGTGATGGAGTGAGACCCTGTCTCAAAAAAAAAAAGTGATCTAGCATGATGTTCTGTCCTGTTCTGCCTTCTGTGTTTCTCAGATTTGTCTCTTCCACTGCTAATGGAATTAATTAATACTGGGATTATCGAACATACCAGTTATTGTATCACCCTGCCTGCAGGCTTTCCTCACTCCTTTCTATATTTCATATTGCTTGCTACCAGATCAAACCTCTCCTAGAACACTCCTGTTCTAGGCTGGTGCAATGGCTTATGCCTGTAATCCCAGCACTTTGGGAGTCCAAGGCAGGCGGACCACAAGGTCAGGAGATGGAGACCATCCCGGCCAACATGGTGAAACCTCGTCTCTACTAAAATACAAAAAATTAGCTGGGAGTGGTGGTACATGCCTGTAGTCCCAGCTACTCAGGAGGCTGAAGCAGGGGAATCGCTTGAACCCGGGAGGCGGAGGTTGCAGTGAGCTGAAGTCGTGCCACTGCACTTCAGCCTGGCAACAAGAGCATGACTGCAAGTCAAAAACAAACAACAACAGCAACAAAACAAAAAACACTCCTGTTCCAGAAGGTGCAGGGCTCTGGCTGCAGCCACAGCAAGTGTGAGCTGTGTTCCCTCACCTTAAGATCCTCCTCCTTCTGCCCTCAGCTGTGTTTGCTAGTGCTCTCAGGAAGGCTCCTCCACTCTCCAGAACAGTCTCCTGCTTTCTGTCCGTCCCTGGAATGTCTTCCCTTCCTCCTCTCAGATGATTCACAGTTCCCACATCTTTGTGTGTTCCAGCCCCACTGTCTCCAGAATGCCTTCCCTATATGCCTTCAGCCTGCATTGAGCTGACTTATTGGATTTTAACTGAGTGTGTATACATGTCTCATTTCTATCACTTTACTGTAAAAACACCCAGAGTGCAGAGGCAGCTTTGTAAATGTTTGTATGAGCTAGTATGTGCAGTGATTAATTGAGCTACTTAAATCTTTGATTTTCAACCTGGACATGACTGCTTCTCCAAACCCTTCTGATTTTCCACTGCCTCTGAAAAAGGGGCCAAGGTTCAACTCCTGATAGCAGCAGAGATGATTCATTGACTAGAAAGAGAGATCCTGTACAAGCTCATCAAGGACTCTTTTTACCTTCTAGTTTTAAAAAAGGTGAGCTGGCTACTTAAGGAATACTAGTTATGCTTTAGGTAAAGGTATGAAGCATATGAAGCAGGCCAAAGAGCCCTTCCTCCCTTCCCTTTGAGGTCCTCTGATGCCCTGTGTTCTCATGGTGACCAAAGCAGCCTACTCAGGTTATGCTTAGACCCTTAACCTTATATCCGAATACCCTCATTTCCTAAAGTTCCTACTCCCAGAGGGTCATTTTAAGGACTAGGTATGTTGTCCTTGACACACACTGAGCAAGTAATTTAATCATTCAGATGATTTACTTTTTTTCCAGTCTGTAAAAGTTGGGGTTGGGTCAATTCAAATTATCTTCCAGCTTAAAACATCACATTATAATCTGAGCAGTACAGGCCTGAAGAATAGTCATCCAGAGTTTATTCTAGTTTTGTTTCATCCTTTGGTACTTCATTAAATAACTAGATTATCAGTTGCTTGGGGACAAATGCCACTGTGTGCCCTTCCTTATGCAAGCCCCCATCATGTTCTAGGCAGGGTTCAGCTTCCAGCAAGCATGTAGAGCAGGTATGTGCATTATAGCAAAGTACTCTGAGGAGAAATTGTAAAACTTCACTTCCCTGATCAAAAACAAGGAAAAAAATTATGTTAAAGTTTTGAGAGCCTTAATTTAAAATAACAGGAAAGAATAATGCTAAGCAAATATAACAGTCAGGAGAAGTATCAATAAATGCAAATTTAGCAGTTATATAAAGCGAAACTGCTTAACTAAGGATACCTACAAAGCCCTATGTGTATGTTGGGAGAACTCAAATTTCACTGCAGTGTTATAACACAATGTCAACTAAGGATGTGCTGATTGTCAGCAAGGATTCATTTACTTCAAGTAATAATTTCTGTGAGGTTCCAACCATTTTTTAAAAATGTGAAATGCTTCGTGAACTTGTGTGTCATCATCAGGTAGGGGCTATGTTAATCATCTCTGTACTGTCCAATCATTTTTTAGTATTCTTAAAACAAATCTGACAGCTTTTTTCTTTGTCTTATTGATGTTTGGCTATAGTAGACATGACCTGGAAGTACAGATTTTTTTTTTTTTTTTCCTGAGACAGGGCCTCGCTATCACCCAGGCTGGAGTGCAATGGTGTGATCACAGCCCACTGCAGCCTTAACCTCCTGGTCCAAGTGATCCTCCTACCTCAGCCTTCCAAGCAGCTGGGACTACAGGTGTGCACCAACACATCGGCTATTTTTTTTTTTTTTTTCATACAGATGAGCATCTCACTATGTTGCCTAGGCTAGTCTTGAAGTACTGAGCTCAAGTGATTCCCCCCTCCCTTGGCCTCCAAAAGTGCTAGCATTACAGGTATGAATCACTAGTCACTATGCCCAGCCAAGGTATAGTATTTAGAGAAAGGTTGTAATTTGTATCAGGGATAAATGCTATTCCACTAAGGCATACTTTCAGCCAGTATAGCATTGGCGTCACATTGTTATAAAGATTATTTTAATATAACCAGTGACAATTTAAGATGAAATTGCCCAAAGCAGGGTTCAGAGTAGCATGTATCATATGCTGCCTTGCATTAAAAAAGGGAAAAATAATATGTACTTGAACTTGCATTTATACATGCCCGAAGTGTATTTTGAAAGAGAAAAAGATGAAGTGGTCTGAGTTTTGCTCTTCCCCCTTGAGGATATTAGTGAATCTGCTTTGAGAACAAGACATGACAAGGCCATGAGACCCTCCTTATTTCTTAGTCTGTAGACCCAGACCCAAGAATGAAATGTTGATAATTCATATCCACACTGAACTTACAGAGGTTTCCATTTAGAAATAATGCCTCCATTTGTTCAGATTTAATTTGGAAATGGTTTTGATTGTAAATCTTCAAAACAGTAATGGTTGCCCATGAGGAGGGAACTAAGTGCTTGTAGGGCCAGGAGAGGGAGGGAAACTTAACCACTACACATCTTTTTTCACTTCTGATATTTAAACCATGTAAATGTATTAACTGTTTTAAAGGGAATATGTAAATAAAGTTAACAGACTGTATATAAAAATCCTAGATTTCCATTTTCTCTTGAAAAGCTGCAAAATCTGGTATCAAAGGACCCTAGTGCCAAATGGTAGCTGATATCAAATATACTGGGCAGTACCAATATCAGTCTGGTAGTCCTTGAGGGTGTTGCAATCATACATCTCCAGGCCCCTTGGGGTTCGGAGACAGTAGACACTCACAGGGAGGCCACATCTCAGAGTTACCAGTGTTCTCAGATCAGACACTGTTTTATCAAGAAGGGAAATGCTCTCCATTATTGGCATTGTCTCTTGAGTTACAGCATTGAACACGTATAGAGTAGGCTTGTCTTCTTCCTAAAGGGAGAGAAAAAGAGGGAACTTATTGTCTGGAGGTTGGGATGAGGGCCAGGCATTTCAGGGGGTAGCTTTGAGCACCTCTAGCTCCACGACATGGGTGTTAAGGTGAAAGCAATAGTCACTTAAGTTCTCTGCCTTCTGGTCTGAGTCTAGCTCTATGTCCTGAGATATTAACAGGTCCCCCTGTTTGAGTGAAGTGAAGAAGACTTGGCAAGACTTTGAGATCCTTTGACTTTTTAGTCTACAGACCCAGATACATAAGAGTGTTGATAATTTATATCCATCCTGTGCTTATGGAGGTGTTAGTTTAGAAAACATTCCTCTGTTATGCAGCACTTTAATTTGGAATACTGTGGATTTGAAATCTTCAGTCAATTCTTATTTTTATTTTTTTCCTGAGAGGTTATTCCTGGCAAGTGGAACTGAGTTGAGAGTGGGAAGGGAGTGTTTGCTTATCATTTTGTGCTTTTCATTGTCTATATGGTTTGACTGTTTTAAAAGCAACATATATTTACTTTTATTATTTACCCTTCTTTTCTTTCTTTCTTCTCTTCTCTTTTCTTTCTTTCTTCTCTTCTCTTTTCTCTTCTTTCTTTCTCTCTCTCTCCTCTCTCTCTCTCTCTCTCTTTCTTGTGTGTGTGTGTCACTATGTTGCCCAGCCTGGTCTCAAACTCCTGGGCTCAAGCGATCTTCCCACCTTGGCCTCCCATAGTGTTGGGACTATAGGTGTGAGCCATTGCACCTGGCCTACTTTTACTATTTACAAAGGGAAATACTAAATATAGGTTTAGAAAAGTTTCTTTTGTTTCTTTCATTTTGTAATCTAAGTAGGAAAGCAAGTAGAACTGAGATATCTGAAGTAGTGTTAAGATGGAAAGTTTGAGGAAAATATGAATCCTTCTGTTAACAACAGGTTTAGACAAATCAAACCAAAACTCAAACTACAGCAAATAGGAAAAATGGGAAGCAGCTGGGGAGGAAAAGATTATTATCATTTCCACTTTTCTCATGAAAAATGAAACTGACTTTACTTCCTCTTTAGCAGATTCAGGACAGTTATATTTTTCTGCAACGGCCTGCTGTTGGGTTGGCAGATGTCAGTGCATGGCGCTATCACGGAATGCCTATGACTGCAGGACTCTCTCAGAACCTGGTATCTGGCCTCCAGGTTCTTCAGGGGGCTCCAACCTGTCAATGCTGTCTTGCCCCTCCTTTGTTTCCTTCCTCTATTTTTTCCATCAGAATCCCTCTCTGGTTCCTCCAGGGGCCCCTGCCTCCTGCAGACTTATAATACATTAAATGCATTCTCCCCTCCCACATAACACATAGCAGTAATATGGTCAACATGCAGACCTTTTTGAAAAAGCCTTTGAGGAGTGGTGTTACTGATGAAATTTAAGGCTACAATACTTTGATCTAGGGCCCATTTCAGTGACTGAAGTGATTAGGAACAGGTTCGGTCCCTCTGTGGCTGCGCATAAAGCCAGATCAGCAAGCTGAGCTGCCCACTAAGCCTAAAGTGCTTAGAACAATTTTTCGTGATAGTTTCTCATAAACCCATGAAATACAAATTTAAAGGACACAAGATTCAACCTTTCACTTTTGCCATGCCATGCTTTCCTATGGTTCCATAAAGCAAGTATCTGTTCAAGCTAATGTAGATAATATTCATGGGCAGGCAGAAATTCCTATGAAAACTGAATAAAAAGATAGTGGGAAAGAGAGAAAAATTATATTTTATATAATAGCTCTTTTTTATTTCTTTAAAAATTCCTAATTCATATTTAGAATTACATGCAAATAACAAATTAAATGCAAACAAATAACAAAATAAATGCAAATAGAATAACATGCAAACAAAATAACAGAGTCCTAAGTCACTCTTTAAAAAAAAAAATTTTTTTTAAGAGTCTTTAAGGCTTGCTATGTTACGCAGGCTGATCTTGAACTTCTGGGCTCAAGCAGTCTCCCACCTCCTGAGTAGCTGGGGAAAGAATTCGCCTCCATTCCCAGCTCTCAAGTCACTCTTAAGTTAACTAGGTGTATGAGGTTAGATAAGTTGAAAAGAAGCTTCTCAGAATATGAATAATCATATATTTATATCTATAAAGATAAGCATCTATGACTTAGTATACATATAACTGACTCTGGAACAAGTAATAAGGGAGAATTGCAAAGTATCTAGCGATCTTTTTTTTTGAGACAGATTCCACTCTGTTGCCCAGGCTGAAGTGCAGTGGCACTATGAGAGCTCATAATAACTTCAAACTTCTAGACTCAAGCAATCCTCCTGCCTCAGCCTCCCAAGTACAGGCACTTGCCACCACACCCAGCTACTTTTTAAATTATTATTTGTAGAGACAGGGCCTAGCTATGTTGTCCAGGCTGGTCTGGACCCCCTGGCCTCAAGCAATCCATCCACCTCAGCCTCCCAAAGTATTGGGATTACAGGAGTGAGCCTCTGTGCCCAGCTGATCTGGCAATCTTTAGATGAAAATAAAAAGTGCAAGGAAGAAAATATTATTAATTATTAATGAACCCAGATTCTTAAGTCTCAAGCAAATTAGCACCTGCAGAGTCTGTTCATTTTTCTTAGCATTCAGGAACTTTTTATCACATAAATAATAAATGTTGAATGACATCCCAGGCCTTTTTAATCCATAATGTAGTTCTCATTTTACTTTTTAAACTCTACATATTCACCTTTGTATAAACCTTGTTTTTATGGGAAAACCCATTTTGAGTTCTAATGAGGCACATTAGTTGTTGATACTTCCTCATTTGGTTGTATGATGAGGGAGTAGGTAGATGCCAATTAATAGCAACTTGCTAACCCACCTTATCCACATAAGAGAAGGCATCTCTCTACCTCTCTCTCTACGTGATACTCCTCCCCAAGTATTCTGAATCAGAGAAGGCTGGTCAGTCACACCCAAGGAAGTCAGATGCTATTACATAATAATACCATACACAAATCATTGTTGAACATATACAAAATTCGACTTTTTCCTTTATAAACAAACTGAGATGCAAACAAACCAACACAAGAGATATACACAAAGTATCTTACTTTTCAATAAAAACAAATACATTCTATTTCATGAGAATAATTCCATGCTTACCTTCAAAAAACAAATGCTAACTTACTGTACATTCATACATGTACTTTAACAATAAAAAAGGAAAAACTAAACAGAACCTACTGAAAGAAAACAAGTTAATGAAAGTTTTGAATGTACTGATATATTTTTTTTCTCAAGTTGTGCTTTTTTATATTTTGCTGTTTTGGAGTTACAGCCCTAAGTAAGCAGAAGCTTGCTGAACTATTCCAGAGTGAACAAAAGGGGAAATAATGTTTGTTTTTGTTGAACTGAATGAATTCCAGTGAGATGTCTTCATAAACTTCTCCTCTTGTGTGGTAGTCATTCTGGAGAGATTATCCGTGGAGTCTTGGACACTGAATTGGAACACCTTTCTTTACCAGATTCTTTTCATATCTTTTTTTATGGCTCATCTTAGAAAAGAGGGCCATTTTTAAGAAACATGCTTTCATGTGTAAATTTTAAAGAAACATGTTTATACATGCTTTTGTGTATAAAAACACATAAATGTAAAGCCACATATATATTTCCTGGATTTTTGTGTTTATACATTAACAGTACCTTTTGAAAGCTAAAATGTTTATCATTTTGAATCAACTTTAGACTTGTCAAGATAGTACAAACTTCTCTAACTTATCTGATAGACATCTACTCAATGGTACTACAGTCATTCTCTCAGCATAACACAGCTTTTCACAACATTCCAGGGATGTCAGGAGGGATTAACTATGTTTTGACCCCAGCACTTGGTTGGTACAAGTCTGATTATAGAAGGAGGCAGGGAAACCAGGAGGAGTCCTAGGGAGGCTGAGCCCACTTCACACTCTGAAAAGCACAACCTGCTGGATGGTGGCCCCCTTTGCAGTAGGGCATGGACATGTGACAAGGTGCTCCCAATCAGACCTGCCTATCTACCCCCACTTTGAATTAGGAGCCACTAAGGCAGAGAAGCAACAGACACAGGAAAGTCTGTGGGCAATGGCATTTCTGAAGTTGCCGGCCTGGCAGCAGGGCTGGCACCACGTCTTTGAGGACTGCTTTGAGGACTCAGTGTTGTCTGTAGTGGTGACCTTCCTAGATTAGTTCCAGGGCATGCTTTAGATGTTGTTTCTGGCTGCATAATCTCTAAGACTGATTCTCCAATCTTCCGAAAACTACTCAATAGCTTTTCAATATTTATTTTCTGCTTAAATTATCTAGGCTTTGTTTCCGTTGCTTCCAACTAAGAACCTTGATGTTGGTCAGGGGAAAAGCCAAGAATACTGGGGAGAGCTTTGCCCTAACAGTAGAGAAAAATGGGAAATGCCACAGAAGGGTACCATCTTGTTAATTTCCATACTTTACCTCTCAAACCCTTATCAATTCATTTATTAATATCTATTTATGTACAGCCTACTATGTATCTTAGGTACTATTCTAAGCACTGGGTGAAAACAGTGGACAAAACTTAAGCAATTGTTTCCATGATAACACAGGTTAAAATGAAGGGGACAAAAGTGATAGTGCCTCTGCATGTTGTACAAAAACATAGACTTTTGCAGTGCCTCATGCTGTTGTTTATAGGAACACAGTGAAATGCAACAGCATCAGCAATGAATGGTCAGGACTGACTCCTGTATTAATAGAAATTGGAGGTATATACCATAGAAAATATTGATTATGGCTTCCATAAGAGTTCTTTTCCAAAGAAGGAAAAGTTAATACAATGTTCTTTTATTATTATTATTATTTTTATTATACTTTAAGTTCTAGGGTACATGTGCACAACGTGCAGGTTTGTTACACATGTATACATGTGCCATGTTGGTGTGCTGCACGCATTAACTCGTCATTTACATTAGGTATATCTCCTAATGCTATCCCTCCCCCTTCTCCTCACCCTATGACAGGCCCCGGTGTGTGATGTTCCCCACCCTGTGTCCAGGTGTTCTCATTGTTCAATTCCCACCTATGAGTGAGAGCATGCAGTGTTTGGTTTTCTGTCCTTGCAATAGTTTGCTCAGAATGATGGTTTCCAGCTTCATCCATGTCCCTACAAAGGACAGGAACTCATCCTTTTTTATGGCTGCATAGTGTTCCATGGTATATATATGTGCCACATTTTCTTAATCCAGTCTATCACTGATGGACATTTGGGTTGGTTCCAAGTCTTTGCTATTGTGAATAGTGCCACAATAAGCATACGTGTGCATGTGTCCTTATAGCAGCATGATTTATAATCCTTTGGGTATATACCCAGTAATGGGATAGCTGGGTCAAATGGTATTTCTAGTTCTAGATCCTTGAGAAATTGCCACATTGTCTTCCACAATGGCTGAACTAGTTTACAGTCCCACCAACAGTGTTGATTCCTGACTTTTTAATGATTGCCATTCTAACTGATGTGAGATGGTATCTCATTGTGGTTTTGATTTGCATTTCCCTGATGGCCAGTGATGATAAGCATTTTTTCATGTGTCTGTTGCCTGCATGAATGTCTTCTTTTGAGAAGTGTCTGTTCATATCCTTCACCCACTTTTTGATGGGGTTGTTTGATTTTTTTCTAGTAAATTTGTTTAAGTTCTTTGTAGATTCTGGATATTATCCCCTTGTCAGATGGGTAGATTGTGAAAATTTTCTCCCATTCTGTAGGTTGCCTGTTCACTCTGCTGGTAGGTTCTTTTGCTGTGCAGAAGCTCTTTAGTTTAATTAGATACCATTTGTCAATTTTGGCTTTTGTTGCCATTGCTTTTGGTGTTTTAATCATGAAGTCTTTGCCCATGCCTATGTCCTGAATGGTATTGCCTAGGTTTTCTTCTAGCGTTTTTATGGTTTTAGGTCTAACATTTACATCTTTAATCCATCCTGAATTAATTTTTGTATAAGGTATAAGGAAGGGATCCAATTTCAACTTTCTACATATGGCTGGCCAGTTTTCCCAGCACCATTTATTAAATAGGGAATCCTTTCCCCACTTCTTGTTTTTGTCAGGTTTGTCAAAGATCAGATGGTTGTCAATGTGTGGTATTATTTCTGAGGGCTCTGTTCTGTTCCATTGGTCTATATCTCTGTTTTGGTACCAGTACCATGCTGTTTTGGTTACTGTAGCCTTGTAGTATAGTTTGAAGTCAGGTAGTGTGATGTCTCCAACTTTGTTCTTTTGGCTTAGCATTGTCTTGGCAATGTGGGCTCTTTTTTGGTTGCATATGAACTTTAAAGTAGTTTTTTCCAATTCTGTGAAGAAAGTCATTGGTAGCTTAATGGGGATGGCATTGAATCTATAAATTACCTTCTGCAGTATGGTCATTTTCACGATATTGATTCTTCCTATCCATGGGCATGGAATGTTCTTCCATTTGTTTGTGTCCTCTTTTATTTCGTTGAGCAGTGGTTTGTAGTTCTCCTTGAAGAGGGCCTTCACATCCCTTGTAAGTTGGATTCCTAGGCATTTTATTCTCTTTGTAGCAATTGTGAATGGGAGTTCACTCATGATTTGGCTCTCTGTTTGTCTGTTATTGGTGTATAGGAATGCTCGTGATTTTTCCACATTGATTTTGTATCCTGAGACTTTGCTGAAGTTGCTTATTAGCTTAAGGAGATTTTGGTCTGAGATGATGGGGTTTTCTAAATATACAATCATGTCACCTGCAAACAGGGACAATTTTGCTTCCTCTTTTCCTAATTGAATACCCTTTATTTCTTTCTCCTGCCTGATTGCCCTAGCCAGAACTTCCAACATTATGTTGAATAGAAGTGGTGAGAATACAATGTTCTTTTCCCACTATTCTTATATTACCCCTATTTCCATTTCTTTTCCAAATATGTCTATATTACCATTAAAAGAAAAGCATAATATACGGGGAACCTGGAAAAAGTACTGACTATTTAAAGAATGTATTTCACAGTAGATAATCTCTGTATTTATCCAGTGTCTTTCCCTCTTTTTCACACAAGCAGAACCTTGTAAGCACACAAAAATATGAGCACTATAAAGAAGCCAACTATTTTGGATTTATTTCGTGAGACATAATATCTACTTGTACCTTTTTAGAAAGAAAAACCACTTACTTGCCAAGTTTTTGAACTTTACAAAAGTTTTGGGTTCACATTATGATATTTCTAAGTTGTACCAAAATTTAGAGATGCTAAAGAGTTGCACCTCAGGGATTCATTCCCTCCCTTACTGTGGCATCTTCTATATCTCTCAAGGCAAACTAACTTTCACAAAGTAACATGATTAAACATAATTAAGTAGGAAAGGTACTACTTAAATGTATATATATTTAATTATTCAGTAAAGCAACTAACATGACTTGGAAATCAGCCTTGGTAACCTGAGATAGATCAAGCATGATAGAACTGGTATGACTGTACTCTTTCAGGCCTGGGATATTCCCTAAATGTGATTCTACTGGACAGAATGAAGAGTACAATTAGTAAAATTTCAGGGAACTTGAGAGTTTTTAATCAAACTCTATGTGTTGTCCAGTCCTGTGACTTCTGCCCTGGCTCCCTTGAATAAACTCCTCTCTTTTTTTTGAGACAGATCTCACTCTCTTGCACAGGCTGGGTTCAATTGATCCTCCTGCCTCAGCCTCACAAGTAGCTGGGATTATAGGTGTGCACCACCACACCCGGATAATTTTAAAAATATTTTTGTAGAGATGGGGTCTCACCATCTTGCTCAGGTTGGTTGCATTGAATAGCCTCTTTTACCCCTGCTTTCTATTTATAGAATTAGCAGTTTAAAACTTCAGGTAAAAGAGTTCAGCATGAAGCTTGCTTGCATCACTGTGATATATGATGCTTTATTGGCAGAATTTAGGAAATGTTTTTGTAAGTAAAACTGTGAACAGAGGTTGCATCTGGGGAGGGAAACTGGGGGTCAGAGGAGGGAGAGTTTTTTCTTTTTCTTTTCTTTTTCTTGTTTTGAAACGGAGTCTCACTCTATCACTTAGGCTGGAGTACAGTGGTGTGATATCGGCTCACTATAACCTGCGCCTCCTGGGTTCAAGCAATTTTCCTGCCTCAGCCTCCTGAGTAGCTGGGGTTACAGGTGTGCCCACCACAGCCAGCTAATTTTTGTATTTTTATTAGAGATGGGGTTTCACCATGTTGGCCAGACTGGTCTCGAACTCCTGACCTCAGGTGATCCACCCACCTCAGCCTTCTAAACTGCTGGGTCACAGGTGTGAGCCACTACACCCGGCCAGGAGACTTTTACTATGTATCTTTTTGTTCCTTTTGAATTGAGAACCATGTGAACATACTACCTATTAAACAATAAATTTTAAAATGTTATATAACAAAAATAAAATCAGTCCTTAGTTAAATAAAAGTATCCTATCTATATTGTTAAAAACTTTGTCTACATACCTGAAAAGCCATCAGATTCTTCCAGTCAGCTCAAATGTTAGTATTGAACTTACACTACCATCTCTAAGCAAGCAAACAATAAAAAGTCTTGAACCTTATGATTGGCATTACAGAATTCTGGGAAATTTTAGAGAGCTGATCCTGTACGGTACCAAAAACGTAGTATGGAAATATATTTAAAGATATAAAGAGAAGACATTAAGAAATGGCTGGAATTCGGTCTGCTTTGAAATGTAATGTTATACTTCCATTTTCTGAGTAAAAGAGGGAGAAAAGAAAACATTAAAAACGTTTGTAAATATGGTCTTTTGTTTACGTAAATGGGATGATCCAGTGATCATTATTCTGTGACTTGTCTTTCCTACTTAATAATAAATATTGAAGAATATTCCTTTGTTGTTTGTTTGTTTGTTTTTTTGAGACAGGGTCTCACTCTTGCCCAGGCTGGAGTGTAGTGGCTCGAGCTCGGCTCACTGCAACCTCCCCCTCCCGAATTCAAGTGATTCTCCTGCCTCAGCCTCACGAGTAGCTGGGACTACAGGAGTGTGCCACCACACCCAGCTAATTTTCGTATTTTTAGTAGAGATGGGGTTTCACTATGTTGACCAGGATGGTCTCTATCTCCTGACCTCGTGATCCTCCCACCTTGTCCTCCCAAAGTGCTGGGATTACAGGCGTAAGCCACCACACCCGGCCCAGAGTATTACTTTTAAACATCCATTTAGTCAAGTACTAACACATATTAAAAGAAAGAGTTAACTTTGACTACCATAATTTTTTTCAATGTTAAATATGAGAAACTTGGTGACCCATTTAGTGGAGAATGTATACTTTACTAAGTTTCTTAAGGTTCATATTTTTATATACGGTAAAGCACTAATACAGGATAATACTTCTTCCCTAGAGCAGCAGCGTTTAAATTCTTTGGACCACTCATTCCTTTAAAAAATTGTTGTACATACAGGATCTTAGACTCAGAAAATCTCCAGGCACATTCATTTTATTTATATTACAACTTTAGGGGTTTTTAAGGTTCTTAAAGCCCAACTGTGTATCTTAAGTTAAGCACCATTGATTAAGGACCCTCTATAAATGAAAAAAATCTTTATTGCATGTACACCTAATTGGAATGGCTACTTTGGCTGGATTTGGATGTAGAAAATTCCTTTTCATTCTTATTGCTACTGAAAATTTCTTCTCCTTCCTCATTCCACTGCTGGTAATCACTGTGGCCCCACTGAAATGATCTAATGCTCTTCTTCCCACATCAAATTCCAGATCTGGAATTCCCTTGGCTTTGTTTTCATATTGGTTCTGTGATGGCAGGACTGGGCAGGCAATAAAGGGCGTGGGGAGGCAAGAGGAAGAAGAGTAAAAAGGGGGCAGCTCTATCCCTTCTCCATATCTTACTTCCCCTTACAGCACAAAGCATGCATAAGACCCATTATACAAATGGAAGTGAGGAGAAGGCAAGAGAGACAATTTCTTTTTAAGTTATGGAATTATTTTGGTTAACTTATCCCCAACTTTATTCAAAATGAGATAGATATCTTAGACAAATGTTACCCTGACCATCATACCTTAACAAAGCATTTGAGAGTTGAGCAGAAAGATATTCCAACATCAGCAAGACTCCAGCTGTCCTTTAGAGCGGCTCCAGCATACATTAACTCCAGATACCGCCTGCCTTGTTTGTCTTCAGAGAGAGGAATGTGGAAATGATCCTTAAAAATCAATAGCATATGATGAAAACAGTACATTTCTACATTACTAGACCAGAAATGTACTCTCTTTCCCTTCACATTTTTTTCCTCTGGGCATTATAATTGGGACAAACGGAAGAAGTATTAAATAGGGGTTCTTAACTTAGAGAACTTCCAAAACGTTTATGGATAGAATTTAGATGGGAAGAAACTACATCTTTATTTTATTAACTCTAAATGAAATTGAGATTTTCTTTCAATTACACATGTAGGCAGCTAATTAAAGTAGGAGTAGTCGCTGCACCTGTGACTGACACCAATAGACGTCACAGGTGTTTTCATATCACATTATAGTTGTTGCATATATTTCAAAATATTATTTCTACTGATCTGTATTTTGAAAATACAATAGTTATTTGATGAGCTGCTAGAACTTGTTAGTCAATGTGTTAATTAGGAAGTCCACATGTCACTGTATCATACATTTGGGCTTTTTAATGTATGAAAATGTATTTTAATATAACAAATTTCATTTCTATTATATCTGTTTTATTTTATGCATTTAAAGACATTCTGAGAAGCAGTCTATAGACTTCACCAGACTTCCAAAGGGATTCATAAAACATAGAGGTTAAGGTACCTTCTGTTACAAGATTTAGATTTCAGTCATCGTAATAATCTGAATATCATGTAACTATGGTTCAGTAAATGCTGCTTAGCAAGTAGGAATGACCATCTCCAAATTAAATATTTGATGATCAGAAACTAAATATTTTGCTTAATTTTTTACTTTAGAGTGAACATTTACGTGAAATTTATAAGGAAGATACTGTACACAAGTTATTTCTTATTCTGGCTCTGTGATCCTAGGTAAGATAGTCAACCTTTCTGAGCTTCAGTTTTTCCTGAATGCAAAATGAAGCCATAGCTCACAAGTTCTCTAAAGTCCTCTCTGCTTCCAAAATCCTTCGGTTCTTTGTGGTTGTTTGCTCACCAAATAAGACATTTATCTGATGACTGGCATGTCCCACTTATATAGCCTGAAGTTAGTGTCTTGCTTTTGTCCTTTTACGAAGAATTGCAATAATATTATCTGGCCTGTGTACAACCCACACATTCCCTAAAAAGAAGTCAGACTTTTGTTTTTGTTTTCTTGGGAATTGACTGGCTCTTTGTTTTCTTGTCTGACATCACCAGAGTTACTGTCTTCTTATAAATCTATTGTGTAAGCAAATAATAGTATTTTCAAATAGTTTTCATTCCGTTTTTGCTGAAAATATGCCCAATAGCATCTCTACCCTTTGTACATTTTTAAATGCACTGCACTGTTAAAATTAATATACATTTTGATGGCTTGGGAATGAAGTACATACCTTTATCATCAGCTTGACAACCTCCACAGTTTCATCTGCTGAAACATCAAATGGTTCAAAAGATCCTTCAAAAGTGATGAAAATCCTCATTGTACAATTACCTTTTCAAACAAAAAATACCCAACTTTTTCAAAGATCCTCCTGGATGGCTGGAAAAATTCCAGTTCACAATTAAGGACAAAAATGATAGCCAGAGGCAGTGGTCACTGTCTAGCCTCAAAGGTAAGTTGCAGAATGTGAAGAGCCTAGTCCCACAGTGCCACAGTATCAGGCAACACAGACACCAGCTACAGTGGAGGAAATATTTATCTGCTGAAGGCAGTAGTCAATAGCCACCTTATTCCTATATTACGGAAACCAGCAAACTTGACAGTGGTTGAGGCAAGTATGGACAAGCTTCAAGCACGTGATACAAAAATGCTACTCATAAATTACACTTCTGTGATGTGGTCCCCATCAACTGACTCCTGAATTCTTATTTACATAAGTACAGCTGATTGAAGAAACCTTAAAAATAGATATTTGATTGGGATGCACTAGCACAGGGTGAAGCAAGAGTTGATTTTATTGAATGTGATAATCCTGAAAGTTCTCTGTAAATAACTCTGAGCTGAAACATTCTGGTTTCCATAACAACTTTGTGTACTTGTTCTCTGGCAGTATTTATAATCCTGCCACAGGGTACAGAACAATACCCACTTGCACCAGGGAGATGAATGTGTAGGCAAATCATTCTGTGGCTTTCTCTTCCTATTTCTCTATAATAGAATCTGCTGAGTAGCAACACAATATAGTTGGTATTTTCTTTAATCCTTGCCTTTATGTTATTTAGAACAGTTTCCCATTGTTATCTCCTTCAACCCCCACTTAGTGTTGGTGGAAAATATTTCAAACCCCCTCAATAAGTGAGCAAATGAGCTGGGCATGGTGGCACGTGCCTGCGATCCCACGTACTCAGGAAACTGAGATGGGAGGATAGTTTGAGCCCAGAAATTTAGGGGTGTAATGCCCCTGCGAATAGCCACTGCACTCCAGCCTGGGGAACATAGCAAGAATCTGTCTGTTCGATATAATAGAAGAAAATACTGCATTTTTAAAAGGAAAGATAATGTATTAAGAATAAATTTGGGGCCGGGCGCGGTGGCTCAAGCCTGTAATCCCAGCACTTTTGGAGGCCGAGACGGGCGGATCACGAGGTCAGGAGATCGAGACCATCCTGGCTAACATGGTGAAACCCCGTCTCTACTAAAAATACAAAAATTAGCCAGGTGTGGTGGTGTACACCTGTAATCCTAGCTACTCTGGTGGCTGAGGCGCAAGAATCATTTGAATCCTGGAGGCGGAGGTTGCAGTGAGCTGAGATCACACCGCTGCACTCCAGCCTGGGCAACAGAGTGAGACTCTGTCTCCAAAAAAAAAAAAAAAAAAAAAAAAAAAGAATAAATTTGGCCAGGTGTGGTGGCTCACGCCTGTAATCCCAGCACTTTGGGAGGCCAAGTCGGGCAGATGACTTGAGGTCAGGAGTTCAAGACCAGCCTGGCCAACATGGTGAAACCTTGTCTCTACTAAAAATACAAAAATTAGCCAGGTGTGGTGGTGTACACCTGTAATCCTAGCTACTCTGGTGGCTGAGGCGCAAGAATCATTTGAATCCTGGAGGCGGAGGTTGCAGTGAGCTGAGATCACACTGCTGCACTCCAGCCTGGGCAACAGAGTGAGACTCTGTCTCCAAAAAAAAAAAAAAAAGAAAGAAAGAAGGGGGAGTGGAGAGAGAGGGAGAGAGAAAGAATAATCTTAACAAGAAATGTGTAAGAGCTGTATAACATAAACATAAAAATACAATCAATAAACATAAAAAGGGCTGAACAAGTGGCAGGTATATCATAACTTTGGAAGGAAGGTTCAAAATTATTTAAAGTCATCAATTCTTCCTAAATTCATCTAGAAATTAATATTATCTCAATAAAAATAACAGCAAGATTTTTTTTTGTTTATGTAAGCAAGATGGCTCTAAAATTCATGTAGAGAAAGCAGGCAAGGATAGCTGGAAAAACTCTGGGAAAGAAGAGTAATGAGGGAGCACTCACTTACTAGATGTTAGAATTTAATATAAGGCTACAGTAATTAAAACAGGATTGTACTGGCATTTGAAGAGTCAGAGAAATCAAGGTAAAAATAGAAAGCATAGAAATGAATTCAAATACATACAAGAATTTAGTGTATGGTAAAAGTGACATCTAACATCAGTGGAAGTGGAGTGGGGAAATAAGATAAATTATTAATAGTGTTGGATTAACCAAACAGTCACCTGAAAAAAAAAAACAAAAATCTGGAGTCTTACTTTTTATCTTACAGCAGGAGAAATTAAAAACGAGTCTAAAACGAGTTTAAAAATTTAAATGGGAAAAATTGAATCATGAAAACTTTAAGTCTTCTTGTATTTTAGGAGATTTTTCAATCATCTTGAGTAATAAGACCTTTCTGTGACAAAAATTCCTAAAGCTGTAAAAAAAATTGATAAATTCAACTATTTTTAAAAATCTACATGGAAAAATAATTTGACATAAAGCCAAGGATAAATAAAGTTAGAAAAATATCTGCAGCCGGGCACGGTGTCTCAAGCCTGTAATCCCAGCACTTTGGGAGGTCGAGGCGGGTGGATCACAAGGTCAAGAGATCGAGATGATCCTGGTCAACATGGTGAAACCCCGTCTCTACTAAAAATACAAAAATTAGCCGAGAGAGGTGGCGGGTGCCTGTAGTCCCAGCTACTCGGGAGGCTAAGGCAGGAGAGTCGCTTAAACCCGGGAGGTGGAGGTTGCAGTGAGCCAACATCATGCCACTGTACTGGGCAACAGCATGCGACTCCATCTTAAAAAACCAAAAAAAAAAGAAAGAAAGAAAAGAAGAAAGAAAAATACCTGCAATTCTTCATACATGTAAAAGGTGCATTTAATATATAAAGAGCACCCACAAACATTTTAAGGACATGATGCCATTTTTTACCAGGAAATTGGAAAAGATCCAAAAGTTTGATTGCACACTCTTGCTGAGTCTGTTCCAATGATACTTTGCCATAGGGAATGTGATTTGGTACAACCCTATATAAAGGAAAATTTGGAAATATATATTAAAATTACAAATGCACATATTCTTTGACCCAATGATTTAATTTTTAGGACTTTATTTTTACAAATATTTATATGCTTATTTGCAAAATGATATAGGTATGACATTATTCATTGCAGAGTTGTTTATAATAGCAAAAGATTAGAAACACCTTTCATGTCCATCAATAGGGAACTGATTAAAAAAATTATTTTTCATTGATACAAGACTATACAGCTATTGAAAAGAACAAAGAAGTTTTCTGTATGTCACTATTGAAAAATCTTTAAGGTATATTATTTTATGAAAAAAGCAAGGTATAAAATACAGTGTGTAGTACATTGCCATTTGTGGAAAAACAGGGAAAAATCACATCTATATCTATATCTATAGATATAAATCTGTTTTGTACATATACCTCAAAATCCCTGGAAATATATTCAGAAAACTAGAAAATTTGGTGCCTGTGGAGAGGAGACTTAAGCATCAAGGGTGAGGACAATATTTTTCATTGTATTATATTTTTATTTTAAATATATTTTATTTTATTTTTATTTTTATTTTATTTTTTAGAGCAGTGTTAGGTTTGCAGCAAAATTGGGTGGAAAGTACAGAGAGTTCCCATATACCTGCTACCTCCACATATGACAGTATCCTTCACTATCAAAATCCTGAACCAGAATGGTTCATTTTTTTACAAATGGTGAACATAGATTGATACATCATTATCACCCAAAGTCCATAGTTTACACTAGGGTGTTGTACAACATTCTTGTTGTGTATTTTATGGGTTTTGACAAATGTATAATGACCTGTATACACCATTATAGCATCATAGAGGGTAGTTTCACTGCCCTAAAAATCCTCTGTGTTCTGTTTATTCATCCCCCACTTCCTTTGCCTGTCTCCCAATCCTGGCAATGAAGAACATCTTGGTTGCTTCCAAGTTTTGGAAATTATAAATAAAACTCACATAAACATCTGTATACAGGTTTTTGTTTGAAGTTTTCGACTCCTTTGGAGAAACACCAAGGATCATGACTGCTGGATCATGTGGTAAGAGTATGTTTAGTTTTGTAAGAAACTGCCAAACTGTCTTCTGGAGTGACTGCACCATTTTGCATTCCCACCAGTAATGAATGACAGTTCAGTTCCTGTTTCTCCACATCCTCACCAGGACTTAATAGAGTGTTTAGATTATCTTTTTATTCTTTTTAAATTTTGATCCATGTGAATGCATTAAATGAAATAAAATGAAAAAAAAAAAAAAGTCCAACTTGCAGCCCTTCTAAGAAGCCTTCTTGATATCCCCAGGGAAGTTTTTTTCTCGATTCCCCTGCTGCATCATATATTCTTTAACTATAGGATCTTTTATACTGCATTAATTTATTATGTCAGTGACAGCCTTCTCCACCAGACTGTGAGCTTCCTGATGGTGGGGCAGTGTCTTATTCTCCTTTGTATCCCCAGTGGCCTAGCCCAGAGCCTCACAATGGATGAATAGACAAGCTAGATTAATATCTTTAAAAATTGCCTTGTAACAATGAAATGACAGGTAGACTTGAAAAACTCATAGCAGTTTAGAGACAGCTTAAAATGGTAAAGATTACACTTGATTCTCTCAGTTGCAATTTAGGAACAGCTTGCCTTAGCATCTAGAGGCCCTTTTTGAGTTATTTTTCTTTTTCCAAGAGTGGTAAAACTAAGTTAGTTAGCCTACTGGGGACCTCCTACATGCAATGGAACATGCTAGATCTTTGGAAGATTTGGTCCTAAATATGATCTTAAGGGATTTGCTGTGAGTAGGGAAGATGACAGATGTCCAAAACACCTGGGCCAGGGACTGCATTGTAGGATGAAGTATAAGATAGGTGCAAATAAAATAGAAGGTATGGAGGTGAAGACACATTTGATCTGAGATAAGATATATTCTTAATTCATTTATTCATTCACTACATGCACACTGTAGGAAAGTTGTGGTATCCTTCTTCATCCATCATAAGGGTCATGGCCAACACTCCTATAACAAAAGACAGATTAATAAGAGAAAAGTGTAACAAATCTATTCAATCAAAGTTTTAGTGACACGGGGACTTCAGAAATGAAGATTCAAAGACCCAGGGAAAACTGTCCATTTTAATGCTTAGATTTGATGTGAAGAATGAACAGCCATGTAGAAATGAAATTGGACAAAGATCTAATGGTAATTGACTATAATCTAATGGTAATTGACTGAGGGGGAAAACTCAGCAAGGCCTGCCTGTTCATAGTCTTCTTGGCCTCTCTATGTAGCACCCCTTCCTCCCAGGTGTAGGACAGGACCCCTCTGGAATGAGGGTCTTTAAGGAAGAAGGGAGAGAGTCACCTTTCTAGGTTTTATAGCTTACATTAGAGGTGAGGAGTTCGAGTTTTTACAACCTGCCTTGGGGAAGAGGAATAATGGTTTTTTTTGACTCCCTTCAGGGGAGGAGGGAGTGTGGGAAACCAGAGGGCAGGAGAAGGTCAAAAGAGACTTTGCTTCTGAGGTTGCTTCTGAGACCTTCCAGTTTTCTTTAGTTCAAAGGACTCAGTATGCCAAAGTGACATACTTCTGAGTATCATTTTCTAAGCTGAACAGCACTGAGCCCCTAATATGTGTCAGGCACTGTTCTGTGCTGGATTATTGCAGTGAACAAGACATGGAGCTTCCAGTGTAGTGTGTATATGTGTGTATGTGTCTTTGGGGTGGAGAGGAGAGTAAGAATAGGTAGGGAATCAGGGGAGGGCAAATAGAATATTTAAGTAACTAATAAACAAGGAAGCTCTGTTTAAAGACAAATACTAGGGCTAAACATGGAAAAAGGGCTAAAAATGGTCAAATACTAGGGCTAAACAAAATAAATGTAATGAATTAGGAAAGAATTGCTTACTGGGAATAACAGTAGGGAATAATTAGATTAAATGCAGGGAAAACAAATAAATAGCAAGATGACACATACCAAGATAGAAAGAGAAGGAAAAATAGTGTTACAAGAAGATCTGGATGCACGTGAAAAGAAACAGCCATGCCACAATCAGTGACTAATATTTTAGTCCACTGTCTTCTTCTATATTTCAAAAATGGAGATCAGTTTCTTGATTCTTATTTCTGAGCTTAAAGTGTAGCATTCTCCCTATTATAGTTTAACTCTTTAGGTTCCTTTAAAAAGTGTTGTCAAATTGTCCCTGTTTGCAGATGACATGATTGTACATTTAGAAAACCCCATCATCTCAGACCAAAATCTCCTTAAGCTAATAAGCAACTTTAGCAGTCTCAGGATACAAAATCAATGTGCAAAAATCACAAGCATTCCTATACACCAATAATAGACAAACAGCCAAATCATGAGCAAACTCCTATTCACAATTGCTACAAAGATAATAAAACACCTAGGAATACAACTTACATGGGATGTGAAGGATCTCTTCAAGGAGAATTACAAACCACTGTTCAAGGGAATAAGAGAGGATGCAAACAAATGGAAAAACATTCCATGATCATGGATAGGAA
The DNA here is from genome assembly GCF_000951035.1 of Colobus angolensis palliatus. Lineage (NCBI taxonomy): Eukaryota > Metazoa > Chordata > Mammalia > Primates > Cercopithecidae > Colobus > Colobus angolensis. Next base: position 3,225,800 of record NW_012118265.1, read on the forward strand.
AAATCAATATCGTGAAAATGGCCACACTGCCCAAAGTAATTTATAGATTCAATGCTATTCCTATCAAGCTACCATTGACTTTCTTCACAGAATTAGAAAAAATCTACTTTAAATTTCATATGGAACCAAAAAAGGGCCAGTATAGCCAAGACAATCCTAAGCAAAAAGAACAAAGCTGGAGCCATCACACTACCTGACTTCAAACTATACTACAAGGCTACAGTAACCAAAACAGCATGGTACTGGTACCAAAACAGAGATGTAGACCAATGGAACAGAACAGAGGCCTTAGAAATAACACATCTACAACCATCTGATCTTTGACAAATCTGACAAAAACAAGCAATGGCGGAAAGGATTCTCTATTTAATAGATGGTGTTGGGAAAACTGGCTAGCCATATGTGGAAAACTGAAACTGGACCCCTTCCTTACACCTTATACAAAAATTAAGTCGAGATGGATTAAAGGCTTAAATGTAAGACCTAAAACCATAAAAACCCTAGAAGAAAACCTAGGCAATACCATTCAGGACATAGGCATGGGCAAAGACTTTATGACTAAAACACTAAAAGCAATGGCAACAAAAGCCAAAATTGACAAACGGGATATAATTAAACTAAAGAACTTCTGCACAGCAAAAGAAACTATCATCAGAGTGAATACACAACCTGCAGAATGGGAGAAAATTTTTGTAATCTATCCATCTGACAAAGGACTAATATCCAGAATCTACAAGGAACTTAAACAAATTTACAAGATAAAACAACCCCATCACAAAGTGGGCAAAGAATATGAACAGAACACTTCTCAAAAGAAGACATTTATGTGGGCAACAAATATATTTTAAAAAGCCCATCACTGGTCATTAGAGAAATGCAAATCAAAACCGCAATGAGACAGCTATTTTTATGTCTTCTTTTGAGAAGTATCTATTTGTGTCTCTTATTCACTGTTTAATGGAATTATTTTGAGACTCCGCCTCAAAAAAAAAAAAAGTCAGGAAGCAGCAGATGCTGGAGAGGATGTGAAGAAATAGGAGAGCTTTAACACTGTTGGTGGGAGTGTAAATTAGTTCAACCATTGTGGAAGACAGTGCAATTTTTCAAAGACCTAGAACCAGAAATACCATTTGACCCAGCAATTCCATTAGTGGGTGTATACCCAAAGGGTTATAAATCATTCTACTATAAAGACACCTGCACACTCATGTTTATTGCAGCACTATTCACAATAGCAAAGACTTGGAACCAACCTAAATGCCCATCAATGATAGACTGGATTAAGAAAATGTGGCACATATA
>NW_012118265.1:3227501-3233252 GCF_000951035.1 Colobus angolensis palliatus
GAAATAATTACATGCTTATATTGACTTTAAAATATTTTCTGATTTATGATATATTGATACATACCATACATGTTATTGATATGTACAGAATAACAAGAAGAATTTTACATTACATGGTGAATAGTATTGTAGGGCAATGCTGAATGATTGGTGGTCCTTTATGATACTATTTACCTTAGAAGTATCTGCTTTGGTATTAAAATGTCAATGCTGGTGTGTTGAGAAAGAATTGATAGTATCTATTTTTAATATCTAACTATGCTTTTATTATTGTGACTTTTAAAATTTGTCATTGAGTTTTGTTCTTTCTTTCCATCTAAGAAAGCATAAATGTGCATTTGAATCATCTGGTGATCCTTTTTATATGTTGATTCTCACTGAGAAGTTCTAGAATGGGACCTGGGATTTTCAATTTAACAAACTCCCTGGACCATACTTTGTTTTTTGTTTGTTTGTTTGTTTTGTTGTTGTTTTCTGAGATGAAGTCTCGCGCTGTCACATAGGTTGGAGTACAGTGGTACGATTGCAGCTTACTGCAACCTCCACCTCCTGGGTTCAAACAATTCTCTTGCCTCAGCCTCCCAAGTAGCTGGGAACACAGATGCACACCACCACGCCTTGCTAATTTCTATAGCCAGACACACACCACCACGCCTGGCTATTTTTAGTAGAGACAGGCTTTTGCCATGTTGGCCAGGCCGGTTTTGAACTCCTGACCTCAAGTGATCCGCCTGCTTTGACCTCCCAAGGTGCTTGGGTTACAGGCTTGAGCCACTGTGCCTGGCCTCCCTGGACCATACTTTGAATAGCAAAGAACTAGAAGTTATATGGAGCTTTAAAAAAAAATTAATTGTAAAGAGAAAGAGATTTTTGTCCCAGCTGCCTCCTAATTTAATACAAAGAAAAGAAAAAGAATATTGTCCTTTAAAATTCACCTAAAAATAGTTTCACAAAGCAGTGGTTTTAATCTTGCATTATTTGTTTATTATTATTATCTGATATACCTAGTGTCTTTATTTGGATCATCTGAACACATGGCAAATGCAATTGAACAGTTCCCTCATGTCTTTATATTTGGAAGTGAAAAAACTAGGGGCAGATGCATCTCATTAAATCGCTAAGATCAATAAAGAATTAACTATAACCAAAATGGAAGCTGGGAGAATTTCCAGACATTAGAGCTCATCACTAGATGCAAAGACTCTTTCAAGGAAGAGAAATTGTGCAACTAATAGCTAGAATAAACTCATGCTTGATATAGGAAATAACAAGCAGTAAACAGGAAATAAATCTACAACTAGGAAAATAAGCAGTATTTAGGAAAATAGCAATTATAAAACACAGTTTATTGTCAACGAAAATAGAACAAGCAGTAGGCTAATTGAAGTACTATGTACCATTGTGTTATTTGGAATGTTTTATATCAATACAGGACTTGTAAATTAAATTATAACTTTAACCACGATCCCATTTAGTAGAATCAAACACATCATGCTTAGTAGTCTCCTTTCTGATATCACATCCCCTATCTTGTGTTTAAATTGTAGAGAAAGCTCTTACATATTCATCAAAGCCCCACAGATTAGGACAGTGCCTTCTCTGATCTTCTGTGTTGTCATTTTTGTTCAATATTCCCCATTCTGTGGACCTTGCTTCTCTGCCTTAAGAATGTGTTTGGTCATGCAGTCTGCAGAAGAGTGTTGGGGTCAGCGGTGAGAACTGATCAAATATGAGGTGGCAATAGCTGACAATTAAATCTCTGATATCTTTCTTTTTTCTGGATCCAAAGAAAAGAATTAACGTAGGCATTTCAGATACCATTGTAAGGGTTCCATGTGGAAAAAACTGTGGGGCAGGAGCCAGGGATTCTCAAAACCTGCTTGATGTATATGCTAAAGGCTAGCTCTAAATATATTTTATTTAGCTTAGTAGTTTTATTTGAAAGGTGCAAAGAAGGCTGCCTGTAAATGATCAAACAGTCCTCCTACCTCAGCCTCTCAAAGTGTTGGGATTACAGGCATGAGACACTGCACTTAATCCCAGTGTACAGATCTTTTATTACCTCCTTGGTTAAATTCTTTTCTAAGTATTTTATTCTTTTTGATACTATAATAAATGAAATTACTTTTAAATTTTTTTCTTGGATAGTTTATTGTTAATGTATACAAATCCTACAAAATGTTTAAATATTCATGTTGTATTCTGCAACTTTACTGAATTCATTTATTAGTTCTAACAGTTTCTTGATGTAGTTTTTAGAGTTTTCTATATGCAAGATCATATCATCTGGAAACAAAGACAATTTTACTTCTTCCCTTCCAATTTGTATGTCTTAGATTTCATTTTGTTGCCTAGTTATTCTAACTAGGACTTCCAGTATTATATATTGAAAATAATTGGTGAGAGTGGGTGTATTAGTCCGTTTACATGCTGCTGTTAAAGACATACCTGAGACTAGGAAGAAAAAGAGGTTTAATTGGACTTATAGTTCCATATGGCTGGGAGGGCCTCAGAATCATGTAGGGAGGCAAAAGACACTTCTTACATGGCAGTGGCAAGAGAAAAATGGGGAAGATGCAAAAGCAGAAATCCCCGATAAAACCATCAGATTTCATGAGACCTATTTACTATCATGAGAACAGTATGGGGGAAACCACCCCCATTATTCAAATTGTCTCCCACCAGGCCCCTCCCACAACGTATGGCAATTATGGGAGTACAATTCAAGATGAGATTTGGGTGGGGACACAGAACCAAACCAAATCAGTGGGCATCCTTGCCTTGTTCCTATTTGAAAGGAAAAGCTTTTAGTTTTTCACCCTTGAGTTTGATGTTGCTGTGGGCTGGCCATATGTGATCTTTAGATTGTGTTGAGGTATATTACTTCTATACCTAATTTGTCGAGAGTGTTTTCTTTTTAAATCATAAAAGGATATTGAATTTTGTTGAATGCTTTTTCTGTATCAATTGGGATGATCATATGATTTTTGTCCATTCTTTTAATGTAGTGTATCACATTTATTGATTTGCATATATTGAATCATCTTTGCATCTCAGGGATAAATCCCACTTGATTGTGGTGTATGGTTCTTTTAATATGCGGTTGGATTTGGTTTGCTAGTATTTTGTTGAGGATTTTTGCATCCATGTTAATCAGGAATATTGTTCTGTAATTTTCTTTTCTTGTAATGTCTTTCTCTGGCTTTGATATCAAGGTGATACTGGCCTCATAAAATAAGTTTGTATTTCCTTCCTTTCTATTTTTTGGAAAAGTTTGAGAAGGATTGATATTTTTTATTCTTTAAATGTCTGCTAGAATTCACCAGTGAAGTCAGGTCCTGGGCTTTTCTTTGATGGGATTTTTTTTTTTTTTTTTGAGACGGAGTCTGGCTCTGTCTCCCAGGCTGGAGTGCAGTGGCCGGATCTCAGCTCACTGCAAGCTCCGCCTCCCGGGTTTACACCATTCTCCTGCCTCAGCCTCCCGAGTAGCTGGGACTACAGGCGCCCGCCACCTCGCCCAGCTAGTTTTTTGTATTTTTAGTAGAGACAGGGTTTCACCGTGTTAGCCAGGATGGTCTCGATCTCCTGACCTCGTGATCCGCCCGTCTCGGCCTCCCAAAGTGCTGAGATTACAGGCTTGAGCCACCGCGCCCGGCCGGGATTTTTTTCTTATTTGTGTAAATGTATAGGGTACATGAGATATTTTATTACATGTATATAATGTGCAGTGATGAAGTCAGGGTATTCAGGGTGTCCATCACCAAAGTATGATACATTTTTGTTGAGTATAGTCATCCTACTCTGCGATCAAACATTGAATTTATTTCTTCTTACTGCATGTTTGTACTCTTTAACCCACTTCTCTTTAACCTCCTCTCTTCCTACTCCACTCATCCTTCCCAGTCTCTTTGATCTTGTTTTACACTCTCTACCTCCATGTGTCCAAATATTTCACCTTCCTCATGTGAGAACTTGCGATATTTGTTCTTCTGTGCCTGGCTTATTTCAGTTAAGATAAAATGACTTCCTGTTTCATCCATTTTGTTACAAATGACGTGATTTCATTCTTTTGAATGACTGAGTAGTATTCCACTGTGTATACATATTTTCTTTATCCATTCATCCATTCTTGGACACTTAGGTTGATTCCATATCTTTGGTATCGTGAATAGTGTTGCAATAAACATACAAGTTCAGTATCCCTTTGTTATAATGACATATTTTCCTTCTGGTCGATACCCAGCAGTGACATTGCTGGATCAAACTTTTAGTTTTTTTGAGAAATCTCCATACTGTTTTCCATAGTGGCTATACAAGTTTACATTCTCACTAAGAGTATATAAGAGTTCCCTTTTCTCCACATGCTCACTAACAATTGTTATTTTTTGTCTTTTTAACAATAGCCATTCTGACTGGGGTAAGATGATATCTCATTGTGACTTTGCTTTTCATTTCCCTGATGATTAGTGGTTTTGAGCATTTTTTTTCATAAACCTTTTGGCTATTTTTATGTCTTCTTTTGAGAAGTATCTATTTGTGTCTCTTATTCACTGTTTAATGGAATTATTTGTTTCTTTCTTTTTTTCCTATTGAGTTCCTTGTATATTCTGGATATTAGTCCCCTGTTGGACAGTTCGCAAATATTTTCTCCCATTCAACAGGTTGTTTCTTCATTCTGTTGATTATTTCTTTTGCTGTGCAACAGCTTTCTAGTTTAATTAAGTCATGAGAGATTTATGATTACTGATTCAATCTCCTTCCTCATTATTGGTCTGTTTCTTCATGATTCAGTCTTGGTAGATTGTATATTTCTAGGAATTTATGCATTTCTTCTAGGTTATACAATTTGTTGACTTATAATTGTTCATAGTATTCTCTTAGACTGCTTTGTATTTCTGTGGTATCAATTATAATCTCTTCTCTTTCATGTCTGATTTTATCTTTCTTTTTTTCTTTAGATAAGGTTTATCAAATTTGTTATTTTTTCAGAAAAAAATCTCTTAGTTTCATTGATCTTTTCTATTGCTTTTCTAGTGTCTATTTGATTTATTTTTGTTCTGATCTTTGTTATTTCTTTCTTTTTAGTAACATTTGGCTTTGTTCTTTTTCTAGTTCCTTGAGGCATGATGTTAGGTTGTTTATTTGAGATCTTTATGTTTTCTTTATGTAGGTGTTTATCACTATAAAATTTACTTTTAGACTTTCTTTTGCTGCATTCCATGTGTTTTAGTATGTTGTGTTTCCATTTTTAGTTATCTTAAGATGTCTCCTTATTTTCCTTTTGATTGATTTTTTTGACCCATTGTTTGTTCAGGAGTATGTTGTTTAATCCACAAGTTTTCCTCCTCTTACTGATTTCTAGTTTCATGCCATTGTGTCAAAAAAAGATACTTGGTATGATTTCAGTCTGTGGCCTAACATGATCAGTTGTGGAGAACGTTCCACAGGCACTTAAGAGGAATCTATATTCTGTTGCTGCTGGATAAAATGTTCTGTATATGTGCGTTAGGTCCAGTTGGCCTAAAGTGTAGTCCAAATCTACTATTTCCTTATTGATTTTTGGTCTGGATGATCTATCCATTGTTGAAAGTGGGGTATTGAAGTCTCCTCCTGTTGTTCTATTACCGTTTCTCCCCTGAGAACATATATTTACAATTCTTATAGCTGCTGCTGCTTCTTCCTCTTCCTCCTTCTCCTCCTCCCTCTTCATCTTCCTCTTCCTCTTCTTCTCCTTCTCCTTCTCCTTCTCCT
>NW_012118265.1:3237202-3246191 GCF_000951035.1 Colobus angolensis palliatus
AGAGATGAGGTTTCACCATGCTGGCCAGTCTGGTCTTGAACTCCTGACCTCAAGTGATCTGCCTGACTCGGCCTCCCAAAGTCCTGGGATTACAGGCGTGAGCCACTGCACCTGGCCTAAAAAAATTTTTTTGATGTTATGCAAGAAATCTGATGTAATATACCAATTTGAGGTAATTTAATGAAAAAATGCTTATAGAGATATTATAAATGTGTTTATATTAATTACACTGGTCTTCTTAGTAATATTCCCAATGACTTTCTTAAAGGCAGAATTGTGATTTAAGTATTGAATGTCTTCACAACCAATGAAAAGTTAAGACTACATAGAATACTCAGGATATACAGAAGAGGAAAGTACCTTTGATAGCTTTTATTTAATTTTTTAAAATTTGATTTTAAATTTCTTGTATTTGAATTTTATTTGAGTAGGTAATATTTACAAGGTTCAAAATTCAAAAGGCACAAAAGGATACACAATAAGGAAAGAGTCTTTCCCCCATTGCTGTGTGCCACCTACTCAGGGGTCTCCAAGCAATCCAAGTTACAAGTTACATCCAATGGTATTCTACTAATATTCTGTGTGATAGCCTCCTCGCCACCATTTTTAAAACATGATGTTGAAGGAGTTGAAGCCTGCAAAGGCCTTATTAAAGGTGCCTTATTATTTGAAGTAGAAGTAGTGGCTGATTCTATGTCTCCTGACATTTTAGTTCAGGACTCGGTCATCTTTGCACTAAGTCACACTGCTTTTGTAAGGTGGCGAGTTGGCAATGATTAATCAGTGTGGATAGTACAATCCGGTAATTTAAGTTTCGACTGGTTTAAGATTGGGACAACCAGAAAAGGTTTATCAGAAGGGCGGCAAGGGACGAGATTTTTGGTTCATCAAAAGGAGGCAAGGGTTTTAAAAATCACGTGGTTTGACTTTTGCTAAGCCCCGGGGATGGCGCGTGTCAGGCCCAGAGTGCTGATGTCAGCGCGGATCCAAGCCAGGCCTGGGGGACTGGCGTTCAGACCTCGGGCCGCTCGCATCTCTAACAATTTGAGTCCTACTCTAAGGTGTGGTCACGGTCCCACCCACCCTGATCTCAGACTGGGCACGGTGCGGGAGGAGGGCGGATGAGGCCTCGCCCTCGCCTATTTAGTAGGTTGGGTGAGTGTAGTGTGCGGGGAAGAGACGCGTCAGCGTCGGGGCCAGCCGGGCATTCGGATCTTGGGCTACTGTGTCCCAACAGCCGGAGCGGATCAGACCGACCGGCCCTGCCCGCTCGGTCCCGCGCCCTCCAGACCCTACGGTCTCCGTTTCTAGGGGCACATGGTTAGCTGCAGACGCCCACAGCCAATCCACTCTGCCAGCCTGCCCCTTCCTCTGCCAAGAGCAGCTTCTTCAGCCGCGCTACAGTTCCGCAGACGCCTGCCCCACCCTGCCCTTCCCTTCCAGGGAAGACCGATCACGCGGCCAAGAACGAGACTCGCAAACTGGGCATTTCTCCGAGTCGGGCTGGAGCAAGTAGCGAGACTCCTTGTGAGAGTGGGAAGGAGCCTTAACAGGCAACCATGTGGCCCAATGGGTTTTCTGTGCCTTTGGGTGCGGCCCAATGAGGCGTGTGGGGCGGGACTTCCGCTTCGCCTCGGTGTTGTCGTCCCTGCTCTTACTCCGGGCTGTGGGGGTCGGTGCGGATATTCAGTCATGAAGTCAGGGTAGGGACTTCTCCCGCAGCTACGCGGCCGGCCGGCGAGACTGTTTGTGTTGCGGGGGCTGGACTTCAAGGTAAGACCCTGTCCGGCTTCGCGGATTATCGAGAGGCCCAGAGAACATACCCCGCTTGTTGGCCCTCGAGCTCGGAGTCGGCCCTGCTGCTGAGGTCTTTGCTGCTCATCTGGAACTGGGCGAGAAGTAAATTAGGCTCCTTTCTGCAAAAGGAATGAAATAGTCTTGTCCTCGGGGGACCGAGTCTCCCCTGCACTCTGATTCTGCGAGTTTGTGTGTGTCCAAAGTTGAGTTACCGGTTTTGCTTCTCTCATTCCCTTCTTGAGGCTGCAAGAGCCTGCCTGGAAAACATGTTTGGAAGGCTTTTCTTAGTCAAGCACCTGCTGCAACGTCCTCGGGGAAATCGCTTGACTTTAGTTGAGGGGGCTGTTTTGTCTTCGGATAGAAGGAGGGCAATCACTTCCTCTCTTTTACCCTCACCCCCTTTTTCTTTCCCTGTAAGCTCAGATTGCAGATTTGGGACGTGACCCCTGCTAGGGCCAGATACTACGGTCAGTCAGCAGCTCTGCCTGTACGCTTGACTTGACTTGCACTTATTAAAGAACTTTGTCCCAGAGAGAAAGAGAGAGTGGGCAGACATAGAAGCCAAACAGTAGTATCCCGGAAGCACTCATGCAACTTTGGTGGCAGCCACTCAGTTTTCTCTGCCAGTGTCTGGTAAATTCCTCTATTTTGTCCTAATCTGACAATAGTAAATAGTAAATTTCCAAAACTGTTGTTTCATCATCAGTTTCAGCACCGTGGGCAGCTGCTCGGGTCCTCTCTTGTTGCCCCAAACCTGCCCGGCTATTACTGTTAGTCAGTGATGCAGCAGGAACAGTGAAAACTGATGCATTCCTTTCTACAATGATGTGTTGTTCTCCAAGGAGAACATCTGCAGTTTTTGTTACAATATAAATAAGTAAGGTAGCTGTGCCTCCAAAGAGTTCTTGTGAAGAAACAAATCAATTCAAGATTTAAGGTAGGACTTTCAAGAGTTTATTCTATTTAAGCACAATTTTTTTAATGGGTGGAGATTAGCTCCATATCGAAGTAACAAAACTGGACAGTGGTAGCAATTAAAAAGAACTTTAAACCGGAGGTAAGAAGTGTAGTGCAGTGCTGTAGTGCAGGGCCCATAAGGATTCATTAATAGATTTTAGAATCAATTTAGTACATTGACATAAGCATTAAAAAGAAAGAAAAAAATACCAGAGGACATTGAATGGAATAAAAGTAAATATTATGGCAAGAAGCTTTTGTTTCAGTTTTTAACAATATGCATGTGTCAAGAGGAAGTTGGAAATGTAAAGTGTATTATGGATTATTGCAAAAACAAATGTTTCAAAACTACTAGATTCCAAATTTGGGAGTCAAGCTGGGTTCAGTTCTGCCACTTACTAATTCTGTGACATTTTCCGTAAATAACAAATGAGTTGTTGTGAGGATTAAATGAAACAAAATTTGTCTATTACATAAGTTTTTTTGTTGTTTTGTTGGAAACTATTGAAGAGAAGGACAGTTATTTTTCTCTATGTAGGGAATGAGAACCGTTTTATTAGTTTTTTTTAACCTCTGCCTTTGTTTGAAGCTAGGCAGCTTGACATCTTGTCTCTATGTGTAATGCAAATCTTAGACAAAATCTTGGTTTGAGAGTTATAATACTGAAGGGTTTGGGATAAGTTCTCATCTCTCCTTGTATAAAGCTAATTTTCTCAATAGTTTTGGAGGGGCATAAATTGTTGTTAGCATTCAGCTTTCTTCCCTTAATATTTTTCTGCATTCCAGAATAACGTAGATTTATCAGAACTTTTACAGGCACTAATTTTAGCTAATTGAGGGTAGGACTGAGGGTATGACTGTCTTTGAGTTAAGTTGGATAGGAAGGCATTTTATGCCTTATAGTTCTTCCCATAGGAGATGTATGAAATGAAATAGTTTGGTCAACTATCATGGTATGTTTTGCTTACTTCGTGTAGGTGTGACCTAAAAATGGTTGGCATTTAAATAACAATATTTTTAAATCTGGGAATTAATGATGTTTAGTAGAAGGCAAATGAGTTTCAGTCAAAACAGTGTTTTGCACTGTTTGTCATGTTTACCATATAGCATTGCATATGATAGTTTCACATGACATAAAAAGGGGAAGAAAGTTGGTAAGCATTGTTACTTTTCCCAAAAGAGGAAACAAAATTACAAGCAAATTCCTTTTAATAAAGCGTACTGGTGAGTCATTGTTCAAAAATGTATGTATTCTATAGATATTTATTGAGCATATATAAAAGTAAAATATTAAACTTTTATTAATCTTTTACATTACGCAAAAGTTGATTTGGGAACAACACAGCATACGATTGGTGTTGTCATAGTTTATATAACGTAGTATATCAATAACAACAAAACAGTAATGTAGCTAATATTGATTGGTTACTATGAGCCAAATACAATTCTAAGCACTTTGTAATATCTCAGGTGGTTCTTACAGTCATTGATGTAGTAGATGGTAAATTGTTTCCTTTTTATTTTTATTTTTGGGGGACAGGGTCTTGCTCTGTTGCCCAGGCTGGAGCGATTATGGCTCACTGCACGCTTGACCTCGTGTGCTCAAGGGATCCTCCTATCTTAGCCCAACAAATAGCTGGGACTACAGTCATATACCCCCATGCCTGGCTAATTAAAAAAAAATTGTTTTTTTGTAGAGACAAGGTCTCGTTATGTTGCTCAGTCTGGTCTAAAACTCCAGGATTCAAGTGATCCACCTGCTTCAGCCTACCAAAGTGCTGGGATTACAGGTGTGATACCTCGTGCCTGTCTTATCCCCATTTTATAAGTGGGAAGTGGGGGAATTAAGGCATCACAGATACATAACTTGTGAGTTCACACAAGTAGCTGGTGGAGTAGTGGAGTAGCTGGAATTTGAACACAGGTATTCTGACTACGGAACATCTGTCTTTTTTATGTCTTATTTCATTAAAAATACGGAATGCCGTGGGCTATTGTGGATTCTTACTTGCTGATGACTTTCGGTAAGCTCCTCCTCAGTTTCCTTAACTGCTTCCTTATTTGTTTTTGTGGGGATTCAGATAATTTGTGAAGCATCAGATGGAGTATATGTTTAGTAAATTATATGCCTTAGCGTTTTTTTTTTTTTTCCATTGATGATAAGGTCATTTGAAAGATTGTTAGCAGTTGAAGGAGGGTGGAAAAAAAAAAAAAAAACTGCCATATAAGGACATTGCCCAAGCAAAGGTATAGAGATAGGAGAAGCAGAGTACATTTGGTAAGGATATGTTTAAAGACCAGACTGGTAAAGATAGATGGATACAGATTATGGAGGTTCTTAAATGTCAGACTAAAGATTTTGTATATGATTTTTAGTTAAGAAGAAACTCTCTTTATGGATAATAATTTGTGAACAGGTCCAATGGAAGAGTGGAAGCCTAGAAGTAGGAATACCATGGAGTTTAACTATAGTAGTTGAGGCAAAAAGTGATGATTGTAGTGAAGGTACAGATTTGAAAGATGTTGACATTATAATGACATCGACACTGGGAACTGACCAGAGTATAGGCCCAGGACAAATTTTTGGGAGGATAGTGATGTTATTAGCAGAAATAAGGATATTATCATGAAGAACAGGTTTTGGTGGAAGGAGATTTAGGAGGAGAGAGGATGATAGGGAGTTTACTTTTGGAGCTGAGGAGTTGTTCAGATACTTGGAAATATAGAATGAAAACTGGAAGCTCTGTGTATTCTATGAAAAAGGAAGAGACCAAATGCTTACACTGTAAGGAAATGACCTAAAAGTAACCACTCCTCTGTGGATCAGAGTTTCACAAGGAGTGATGTGACTCCTTAAATGCCTCACAAGTACAGATTTCTCAATGAAGATGCACCCATTATTTTTCCCTTTAGTGTATTTTGATTTGTGTCCTGGGAGATCAGGAGGTAAGTCAGTGGGGAGGAAAAATTTTTAGACTTAGCAAGGCTCCCGTTTATTAAAAAAAATAGCTAGTAAACTGGAGACTAGGGGTTCTCACACTAAGAATTTTGAGAGTCTGATTTTTGTGTGGTCCCAGGCATTTATAAACATATGTTGAATGTTGAATTGTTGAACATTTGAACATCTCCAGATTTGTTTTTTTTTTTTTAATTTTTTATTTTTTGAGAGGGAGTCTCGCTCTGTCACCCAGGCTGGAGTACAGTGGCGTGATCTGGGCTCACTGCAAGCTCCACCTCCCGGTTTCATGTCATTCTCCTGCCTCAGCCTCCCGAGTAACTGGGACTACAGGCGCCCGCCACCATGCCTGGCTAATTTTTTGTGTTTTTAGTAGAGACAGGGTTTCACTGTGTTAGCCAGGATGGTCTCAATCTCCTGACCTCGTGATCCGCCCGCCTCGGCCTCCCAGAGTACTGGGATTACAGGCGTGAGCCACCACACCAGGCCCAGATTTGTTATTTTTATTATCACTTCTTTGTTACTTTGAATTGGTTAATAGCAAAACATTTAGAATCAGAGAGCCTGTGTGCTTGTTATGGGGGACAATGAAAGTCAGGGTGCAACTGATGAGATTGTATTTTACTTATAGCCAGGATTGTGGAAGAAGAGACTCAAAGGGTAGGAGGCTTACCATTTTTTCCATTCTGTAAAACGATGTTGATGACAATACCAATTCTGAGAGTTGTTTTGAAATACTGAGTTAATATATGAAAAGCGTCTGGTACATGATAGATAGTAATTGAGATGTTTTTGTTATCAGTATTATTATCTTCATAAGTGGGGGCAAACACAGAGATCCCAGAACCTATTATAAGAAAAAAATTAAAACAACTGGAGGCCCTTTGTACTTGAAAAAGGGCTCAGGACTAAGTCATAGAAGGACTGCAGGTTTCCTTTCTCAGAAGATTTTCTAGAGTTTGGTACAATTGGGTAGAGCATGATGTTGAATTAAGTATTAAAATATGTCTATCTCAACTATTTTCAGTTTCCTGTCAAGTTCTCAGTAACTGGCCAATGAAACAAACCAACAGAAAAATATTGTTGAGCATGATAAGAAGGTTTACATATCTTGTCATACCATTTTTGGAAACATTACTTGGATCCTACTACTTAGGGGTTTTTCTGTAACATTTATTCACTCAAACATTTGTTGAGTACCTTCTATATCAGGCACTGTTCTAAAGAGAAAAGTCCTTGCCCTCATGGAGCTTATCTGCTAATGGGAGAAATAAGGTGCATTTTCATAATAGATGGTGGTTAGATTTTTCTCGTACTATGTATTTGTACCTATTTAAGCAGATGGTAATAATGAATACTATACCAGATTGTAACTAATTTTGCAGAGCATTTGAAAGAAGGGACCATGTCTTTCTTATTCACGTTTGTCTCTCCCTTTTCCCCTTTCTCCCAGTGGAATGGCTTAGATGGATTTAATGCTCAACAAATGTAGGTACTCATCATATGTTTATTACAGGGAGAAGGTGTTAAGGCAGAGGCTAGATAGATCTTAAAGATTAAAGGAGTCAGTTAAATGTGTCAGGTATTAAGGACCCATGTACCCCCTAGATTGAGGGTGAGAAGAAGAGAATCTGGCCGGGTGTGGTGGCTCACGTCTGTAATCCTAGCACTTTGGGAGGCCGAGGTGGGCAGATCACTTGAGGCCAGAGTTCGAGACCAGCCTGGGCAACATGGTAAAACCCCATCTGTACTAAAGTACAAAAATTAGCCAGGCTTGGTGGCGCGCTTATGTAATCCCAGTTACTTGAGAGGCTGAAGCAGGAGAATCGCTTGAATCTGGGAGGCGAAGGTTGCAGTGATCTGAGATCGTGGCACTGTTCTCTAGCCTAGGTGGCAGAGCGTGACTCTGTCTCAAAAAAATAAAATAAAATAAAATAAAATAAAATAAAATAAAATATAAAAATAAAAAGAGAATCCCCTGGCTTATCTATGAGGTTGGAATAGAAATAAAGTTATATTTAGCTGAAAGCATCAGCATTATGGGAGTCTGGGTGTCACCCAACATTCCCACTTATTAGCTGGGTGACTTTGCATAAGTATCTTAACCTCTCAGTTCATTTCCTCGTCTGTAAATGAAGCAGTTGGAATTGTCCAGTTAAAAGTCTGCCTTTACCACTTTTTGTAAAATATCTCTTGCACTAATGTTTCACTTCACTAATGTAGATAATATAGAACCAAGCATGAGCTTCCATTGAATAAGCATCAAACTAAATATATACTCTTAGTTAATAAACTAATGTTTAAGAAAAGATGTCTACAAAATTTGTTGATGCTATTTACCAGTAAGACTACATTGTAATTTTAAAAAATAGAACAAAATATTACCTAATATATGGTTTCCCCCTTTGCCATTATGTAAAGGAAAACTAAGCCATAGTATTTTAGACCTTAATAATGGATAATACTCACTTCCATATTTTAATTTATGCAACAGTTACTTGCCTCTGATATTGTGCTAGATGTTAGGTATTGTATATAGAATTAGAAAATGTATAGCTTCTAACTTTAAGGAGCTTAAGGAATAATGAGAGTGATGGACCATTTAGTTGTGTTGCATTTTGGTGTCATAGAGAAGCATATAAGGAGAGTCTGGGAGAAGAGAAAGTGTACATGATTAGAAAGAAAAAAGACTGGAGGAATGGCAAGGAACTAAACTAAATATACAAAGAGGAGCCAGTTTATGAAGAACTTCTTTGCTAAACCACAATTTAGTTCTGAACTGTATTCTGAAAACTGCTTACTCTGTTAAGGAATTTTATGCAGGCAGTAACATAATCAGGCATTTTTATGTCTACCTTTATATTCCTCTTAAGAGAAGGTGATCCCTGAGGAAGATATTTGTTATTTCTAGTTGTTTCAATGATATAGATCTTCCTGAGGAAATCGGTGTTTTAAACTTTGAAGTAAAGTCTGAGGAACATTGTCAATTTTGTGGTTATGGAGTTAATAATAATTAAATATTAATGATCATGAAATATTCAGACATTAAAACATTTAAATGTTTATTGCCACATTAATGTGAACTGAAAAGAAAACTGAAATTTTGGAATGTTTTGTGCTTTGATGTAAGGGAGCTCCTGGTCACCTACAAGAATTTGGCTTAGAATCATTTTTAAGGAGTTAGGAATATGTTGACCTTGAATTGATTGAACATGAATGTAGTTCAGGCTTGCTCGCTCTTTTCTTTTCTTTCCTTTCCTTTTCTTTTCTTTTCTTTTC
>NW_012118265.1:3246250-3283806 GCF_000951035.1 Colobus angolensis palliatus
TTCCTTCCTTCCTTCCTTCCTTCCTTCCTTCCTTCCTTCCTTCCTTCTTTCCTTTCTTCCTTCCTTTCTTTCCTTTCTTTCCTGCTTTCTTGTTTTTTCTGTTGCCTTGGTTGGTCTCAAACTCCTGGCCCCAAACAGTCCTCCCTCCTCAGCTTCCTAAAGTGCTGGGATTACTGGCATGAGTCACCACTCCCTGCCCAGGCTTCGTTTCTAATGATAGAAATATCCAGAAAAACTTTATAGCGGGAATGAATTTCCACTGGGAAATAATCCTAGTAAGGAGCTGGTGATAAATGAATATTTCTGAATGAAGTCATGAGGGAGAAACATCGACTTTATTTAGACATAAAACACCTCATTAAATGTTGAAGAATACTTTATTTGCATAATTACTATGCTTGTCATTTACACATTTGACCTTCAAAGAGGAAGAACTGCTTATAATTTCCACATTTATCCAACACAGATTATAAATGTTAATTGCTTTTTTTGGAAAAAAGATTGAGGTAAAAATTCACGTAATTAACCATTTTGAAGCAACAGTTCAGTGGCATTTAGTATATTTGCAGTATTGTGCAACCATCACTTCTGTCTAGTTTCAAAACATTTTTATCACTTTAAAGTAAAATCTCATACCTATCAAGCAGTTACTCCTCATTCCCTGACGCCCCTAGCTCATGGCAACCAAATCTGTTTTCTGTTTTTATGGATTTACTTATTCTGGATATTTTATATAAATTGAATTATTCAATATTTGAGTTTTTATCCCTGGCTTCTTTCATTTAGCAAAATGTTTTCAAGGTTTACTCACATGTAGCATGTATCAGTACTTCTTTCCTTTTTATAGCAGAAGAATATTCCTTTGCATGTATATATATCAGTTTGTTTATCCATTTATCCATCGATGGATATTTGGGTTGTGTCCACCTTTTAGTTATTATGAATATGTTGCTGTGAATATTTGTGCCCAAGGATTTATTTGAGTACCTGTTTTCACTTCTTCGGGTATATACTAAGAATGGAATGCTGGGTCTTATGGTAATCCTGTTTAGCTTTTTGAGGACCTGCCAAACTGCTTTCCACAGTAACTAAACCATTTTACATTCCCACTGAATGTGTGAGGGTTCCAATTTCCCTACATCCTTGCCTACGCTTATTTTCTGTTTTTAAGAAATGATAATTGCCATCCTTATGGGTATAAAGTGGTATCTCACTGTGGTTTTGATTTGCATTTCCCTGATAACTAATGATTTTAAGCATCTTTTCATGTGCTTGTTGGCCATGTGTATATCTGCTTTAGAGAAATGTCGATTCAAGTTCTTTGCCCTTTTAAAAAAATACGTTGTTTGTGTTTTTGTATTGGGTTGTGTTTTTATATACTCCAGATACTAGATTGTTCATTATCAAATATATAATGTGCACATGTTTTCTTCCATTCTGTGGATTTTTTTTCAATTTTTTGATAGTGTACTTTGATCAATAAATGTTTTGAATTTTGAAGAAGTCCATTTTGTTTATTTGACTCATGCTTTTGGTGTCATATCTAAGAATCCATTTCCAAATCCCAGGCCGTGAAGATTTATCCTATGTTTTCTTCCAAGAGTTTTATAATTTTAGTTCTTATATTTAGCTCACTGATTCATTTTGTGTTAATTATTGTATATGGTGTAAATCCCAACTTCGTTGTCTTGGATGTGAATAGTTGTCCCAGCACCACTTGTTGAAGACACTGTTCTTTTGTCATTGAATGGTCTTTGGCATCTTTAAAATCAATTGGCTATAGATGTATGAGTTTATTTTTGGATGCTCAATTCTACTCCTTTGGTCTATATATCTATCGTTATGCCAGTGCCATGTTGTTTTGATTACTGTAGCTTTGTGGTAAGGTTTTGAATTTGGGAAATGTGAGTTCTCCAGCTTTGCTCTTCTTTTTAAAAATTGTTTGGCCTGTTTTGGCCCCTTGCAATTCCATATGAATTTGAGAATCAGCTTTTCCATTTCTGCATAAAAGGCCATCAAAATTTTGATAGGTAACATATTGAATCTGTAGATTGCTTTGGGTAGTATTGCCATCTTAACAATATTAAGCCTTTCAGTACCTGGATGTGTGTTTGATATCTTTCAGCAGTGTTTTTGTGTTTTATGGTTTTCAGTGTACAAGTCTCTCACCTCTTTTGTTATATTTATTCCTGGGTGTTGTATTCTTTTGGATACTATTATAAATGGAAGTTTTTCTTAATTTAATTTTTGGATAGTTCATTGCTGGGGTGTAGAAACACAACGGATTATGTGTGTAACATTTATTGCCTTTGACAGTCATTTAGTTTCTTTTTTCCATATACAAGCTGAATCACGTGAATAAATAAAAAAGTAGAAAGTGGAACACTAAAGAACTTGATCTGTAAGATGTCTGATTTCCCTGAATGTGGAAACTATGAAGTATGTTTTTAGCATAGTGTTGAACGATTATCTTACTATACTTGGGCTATTCCATTTCTGGTATCATGTTACATATATTTGATCATTATTAAAGAAGGTAGATCATTTCATTTTCTTTAGGTTTGGAGAGAAGTGTCAATATGTAATTCATTTTCAAATTTATAATTATTTTGCAACTTAATTTTGATGTTACAGAGAAAGCCTCAGGGATAAACTATATTTATCACAGAGTCTGGTACAGAGATCCATGAATAATAAAGATAAAATTAGAACAGAAGCTAATTTGAATATATAAATTATCATTAATATACGTTAGTTTTTATGTTTTTCTTGAAGTTTTCAAATAGCCTTAACATTTCATTATGAATAGAAATGTGAACAATTTCAACCTCATAAGTAATTAAAGAAATGCAAATTTATGCAATACTTGGATGATATGGGAAGGGCAGTATTTCATGACACAGACTTTTAATTGAATCCTAACTTCACTATTTAAGAGGTAAGTGTTACTGGGCAAGCAACTGAACACTTAAAACACTTAAAAATAGGAGGAAATATTTATAAAGTGCTTGCTGTGTGTTAGGCGCTGTTTTAAGCACTTTATGATGTTGATCCGAGTCTTTATTCCTATATTTATGGAGAGACAGTGGAACCTACTATAGAGTTGTGAGGATTAAAAGAAATAATGTATATTAAGTACTTAGCCAGATATATAGTAAGCATTTGATAAATATTAGCTATTTTTGTCATTTATAATTTCACCTAACACCAACAAAAGACCAAAAAAGGAGAATCGATGCAATGAAAGTCATATTTATTTGGAAATATTAATAGGAATGTTCTTTTCTGGAAAGCAATTTGGCAATATGTATAAAGTCTTAAAATGTTTCTTTGGTGTAGCGATTCCATGTCAGGGAATCTATCCCAAGAAGATAATCAGAAGTATGGAAAGATTTATATTCACTGGAAAATTATTTGTAATAGCCTGAGTTGAATTCAATTCAATATTGTACGGCAAGAAAATAGACAGTTATGTGTCAGCCATATAAAGCAGTACAAAGTAGTGGTTATAAAGAGTTTGAGCAACTATAATTTCAAGTAAAAAAGCATACAAATCATAATACAATATGATACAAGTGATTACTTTGAACTTTGGAAGACATTATATTATTAAAATAAAATAACATGTTAAAATTTTGGAGTAACTACAGAGTTAAAGTTGTAAAAACAGTGCAAAGACCTTTATGTTTTTTGTTATTAGAGAGAAAGTTGTTTCTCTGATGCTGTATTTTCCTGTAAACAACAATATTCTTTTTAAAGAACTGGCTGATTTCAGGGCTGGGGCAGGAAAAGTGCAAGATAGGACTAGAAAATCTTGTGCCAGAAAACAAGGAGGTGCTCAAGAGTGTTGGGAACATATTAAAAAGACACAGAAGCTAGCTTGAATAACCCTGCACTGGCCAAACAATTGGACATCAAAATAATAATACAATAACAGATTATAACCCATTGAATAAAACAGTAATATGTGATTCCATAGTGATATAAATAAATAAATGAATAAATTAAAAATTTGCCAAGAAATATGATAATTACCATGATAGGCAGAATAATGACTGCTCAAAGATGTCCATATCATAATACTTGGAATCTGTGAATATGTTACCTAGTATGAGAAAAGGAACTTTGCAGAAGTGATTAAGGACCTCCGGTTGGGAAGATTATCTGTGTGGGCCTAGTGTAATCACAATTGTCCTTAAAAATGGAAGAGGGAGGCATAAGAGGAGTTTGTTATAATGTGCTGTAAGAAAGAATTAATCTACCATTGCTAGCTTTGAAGATGGAAGAAGAGGCTACAAGCCAAGGATGTCATCAGCCTCTAGAAGCTGGTAAGTATAACAATCAAATTGTTGTATAATGTAAAACATTTTCATTTAAAAACATAGATGGATAATATCCTAGACTAGAAAAAAAATGTATATTTTGTGAAAGGAAATGACCTCTGTCCTAGTTTTCCTTTGGGGCTTTTTTTTTTTTTTTAAAAGATATACACACAAATATAGTTAGGTAGATTGATAAACAGACACATACAGGATTATATGAATATGTCTAGTTAATGTCCATTTGTAAGTATGTCTATATCAAAAAGCTGCAGAAGAAAACTAGGTCAGAGGTCATCCTCTTTTTTTTTTTAAATTTAACTTTTAAGTTCAGGTGTACATGTGCAGGTTTGTTATGTAGGTAAACTTGTGTCATGGGAGTTTGCTGATTAGATGATTTCATCACCCACATATTAAGTCTAGTACCTGTTAGTTATTTTTCCTGTTTTTTTTTTTTTTTTTTAAAGAGGCGAAGTCTTTCCCTGTTGCTCAGGCTGGAGTGCACTGGCGATCATAGCTCACTGAAGCCTCAAATCCTGGTCTCAAGCAATCCTCCTGCCTTAGCCTTCCCAGTAACTGGGACTATAGGTGCATGCCACCACACCTGGCTAATTTTTGTATTTTTTTGTAGAGACAGAGTCTCACTGTGTTGCCCAGGCTCCAGCAACCCTCTTTTTTTTTTTTTTTTTTTTTTTTTAAAGACTGAGTCTCACTCTGTTGCCCAGGCTAAGTGCAGTGGCACGTTCTCTGCTCACTGCAACCTCTGCCTCCCAGGCTCAAGTGATTCAGCCTTCTAAGTAGCTGGGAAACAGGCACCACCACGCCTGGCTAATTTTTGTATTTTTAGTAGAGACAGGGTTTCACCATGTTGTCCAGGCTGGTCTCAAACTCCTGACCTCAGGTGATCTGCCCATCTCAGCCTCCCAGAGTACTGGGATTACAGGTATGATCCACTGTGCCCTGCCTCCAGCAACCCTCTTGACATAGATGTTGTACATTCCAGGCCTGGTGTTGGCAGCTGTGCCCTGACTGCCTCTGCATACCTACCCATCAGCACCCCAGTGGGTTGTTTATTGTTTGCCTGGCAACCTTGGACTAGCTCTGGTCTGGTCAACCCAGTGAGATTCTCTGTTACCTAGAGTGCTGCAACCACACCTGCTGCAATGAAAACTGAGTTTCAGCCTCAGACTGTCTTCCAAGTTTGTCCCTTTGTAATGTCTCCTTCAGTGTTACTCTCTTATAGTTTAATAATTCCTTTTCTCTAAAAAATTAAAAACAGCTTTACTGAATTATAATTCACATACAATAAACTATATAAAGTGTATACTTTGATAAGTTCTGATATATGTATATAATCATGTAACCACCTCTATAATGAAGTTAAGGAACATATTCATCACTCCTAGAAGTTTCCTCATGCCCTTTTGGAATCCTTCTGTCCTGCCCCTCCCTACCTCTCTTTGTATCTTAATATTTACTATCCTATCATAGCTTAATAATCATTTATATTGAATACCTTTTGTTTAACTTACTAAATAGTGTCTCCTGTTTGAACCTCTGCTGGTACAGAATTGGTGTCTGGAGTGGCTCCAGCAGATAGGTCTGAAATTCTGAGATTTTGGCATTTGGTTGGTTATGCCTTTGGGCCTGAGCACAGTGCTAAGCTCCTTGTCAGAGGGTAATGGAATGCTAGTAATCCATGGCATCACAGTTAATTAAGCTATCACCTGTGGTTGATTATGATGTGTTGCTAATGAATGCAGATGCCTCAGAGCCCAAGTGGCTGCTACATTTGACCTTTATGGCAATAATAACTTTAAGGACTGTAGTGTAGGATAGAGTCTTTGAGTATAATTAAAGGCTTACAGACAGAAAATGACAGCTCAGATTTGTTAACTCTGTTGAAGATCTGCCTTTTCTCTTTTTTGATTATACATTTTACTTCAAATCATTTCATCTCCTCCAAATTATAAGTAAACTTGTGAATTAAAAGACTTGTTGCTTGCTTATTTAAGAAATGTTTTGCTGTATAAAAGTAATGCACACTTAGAAAACTTGAGCAAGTAGAACAGACTTCTCTTAATATTTTTGTGTATTTTCTTCTAGTCTCCTGTATATATTATGTAAAATGAAGTAGTCTAGGGAGTTTTAGTTTTTTATTCTGAAACATGCAGATAAATATAAAGAAGAATAAAAACCACAGAGTCCCACCATCCAGAGTTTACAAGATTCAGCAAATTAATTTATTATTTCGTAGTATTTATGTTTTGTTTTAAGACAGGGTCTTGCTCTGTCACCCAGGCTGGAGTGCAGAGGTACCATCTTGTCTCACTGCAACTTCTGCCTCCTGGGCTCAAACGATCCTCATGCCTCAGCCTCCTGAGTAACTGGGACTACCTGTGCATGCCACTATGCCTAGCTAATTTTTGTATTTTTTGTAGAGACAGAGTTTTGCCATCTTGGCCAGGCTGGTCTTGAACTCCTGGACTCAAGCAATCCATTCACCTCAGCCTCTGAAAGTGCTGGGATTACAGGCGTTAGCCACCATGCCTAGCCATATTTACATATTTTTAAATATTAACTGACAGTTGACCCTCTGTATCCATGGCTCTGTATCTGTGGATTCAACCAGTATTCAAAATATTCAGGCAAAAATGGATGGTCGCATCTCTACAGAACATGTTAAACATTGTGGTATAACAACTATTTACATAGCATTTACACAGTATTCAGTATTACAGCTGATCTAGAGATGATTTAAAGTATATCAAAGGATTTGCATAGGTTATATGCAAATACTATACCATCTGTGGTAAGGAACGTTACCATCCATAGATTTTAGTATGAGCGGGCAGTCCTGGCACCAATCTCCTACAGATACCGAGGATGATTGTATTATAAAGTATATATAAACTTTTAACATTTTTAATGTTAAGGTCTTAAATTTTTTTTCTGAGCATAGTTAACAGGTAGTCACATTCAGAGGCTCTGCAGAAGATATCAAGAGAGGCCATGTAGGCATTCAGTCTACAAATATTAATATTAAACACCTAATACATGCTAGGCACTCTTTAGGTACTTGTGATACATCCATAAAATAAAGATTCCTGTCTTTGAGGAGCATATATTTTTGTGGAAAAGCTGAACACTAAACAATAAATATAACAAGTATTATAGTGTGATAGAAAGTCATGAGTATTATAATAAAGGAAAGATGATTATAAGAAGAGTGAGGCGTGGTAGGTGCATACGCAGGCTGCAAACACTTGCCAAGGGAGAGTGTGGTGTCCAGAAAAGACCAAGAACAGGGCTTGGTCTTGGGGTGATGTTTTAAATAAACAGTTGTTATAGGCTGAGTGTAGTGGCTCATGCCTGTTATCCTAGCATTTTGGGAGGCCAAGGTAGGAGGATTGCTTGAGGCCAAGAGTTCAAGACCAGCCTGGGCAGCAAGGCAAGACCCCCATCTCTCTATTTTTTTTTTTAAGAAACAGTTGTTATAATCTATGGGAGTGGTATAACTTGATCTGGTGCTCCACCATTAACATGGTAAGCCATGTTAAGTTTCATGCTTAACACCTGAGCTAAGTATGAGTCATTGGACTTCTCAGCTTTTTGTTCAGAAATTGCAAAAATTAAAGGAGGGATTGGGATGAGGGAACTGGTTCATTTAGTCAGTCAGTTAGACTCTAGCACTTTTAAACATAGAAATTGAATCCCCTAAAATAGGGAAAATGGAACGACAGTGCAAGTTCCCTGTGTTGTTTTTGTTTTATTTTACAGTGTTGTTTTGATGATTAGATGCTTAACACAGTTCCTAGCACAAAATTAAGTTTTCTATCAATGTTGGCTACAGTGATGGTGACATTTATGTGAGGAATCATGAAAATAAAACATTCTGGTTCAGGAGATAGATGACATTAATGCCTTCAAGTATACTTTGCATGGTATTTGATATTTTGGTAATCAAGAAAACCAGAATTTTCTACCATCTTACCCTAAATAGTGTTGAATATTCTGCTATCCATGAAAGCAATTTCATTGTCAATTGTCTTTTTCTTGTTTCCTTTGTGGCTTATTGCTAGGGTTGGCAACCTATGGTACTCGTGACAACAATGGTATTTGAAAGAATTATGAAGTCTGTTTTTGTTAGCACTCCTCTCTCTCTCTCTCTGCTTCTCCTTTCTTTAGTTTGACCCTCTGCGCACTGCCTATTAACTTGGAAAAAGTTTGTGAATAATGACTTGGTATGCCACTTGCCAATCTTTGGTTCAAAACAGTGCTTTCCAAATTTGACTTAATTATAAGGATTCAATAGGGAACTTTTTTTTAAAGTCAAATTATAGGTTTTCTGTCTGCATCTCAAGGAGAGGGGCCTGGGAACATTTATTTTTGTCACAGGCACTGAGATTTGTGAACTAAAACAAAAATGTATTTTCCATTTATAAGAATCACCTGGAGTATATGTAAATACTGTAAGTAGTATAGATTACCAGATCACATCTCATATACACTGAATGAGAAACTATAACTTTGGGGTTGAGAACAATTGGTATGAAGGCCCTGAGATGGGAAAGAATTTGGTATTTTGGAAAAACCTATTTCTTTTTTTTTCTTTTTGAGATGGAGTCTTGCTCTGTCACCCAGGCTGGTGTGCAGTGGTGATCTTGGCTCACTGCAACCTCTGCCTCCCAGCGATTCTGCTGCCTCAGCCTCCCAAGTAGCTGGGATTACAGGAATGAGCCACTAGGCTAAGCTAATTTTTGTATGAGACAGGGTTTTGCCATGTTCGCCAGGCTGGTCTCGAACTCCTGACCTTGGGTGATTCTCCTGCCTCGGCCCCCCAGAGTGTTGGGATTACAAGTGTGAGCCACCGCACCTGCCCGGAAAAACCTGTTTCTTAATCTATTAAAAGTAAAAAATGGATCATTTTGTTTCATTTGTTGAAAAATCAAATTGTAAAACATTTATTGCATTAGATGAAAAAATTTTGCTTTGGTTGATTGTGGTAGTTAAAAATCTTAGATTATGCTTGCTTTTACTTTGGAAGGCTTTATGTTAGAGGAATTTACTGGGCAAACTTCTGCTTTCTTGCAGAAAATATTGTGCGTCTTATTTTTGCTTAAAAAGAGAAGCCCTGTTATTGTTGTTTTTGTTTTGTTTTCTGAAGTAACACTTTTGCTTATGACAACTTCTGATCCGGTGTCTTTAAAAGCTTTAAAAAACTATGGGGATTTACATATAGCATGTGATATGGTTTGGCCGTGTTCCCACCCAAATCACATTTTGAATTGTAGCTCCCATAACCCCCATGTGTTGTGGGAGGGACCCGGTGGGAGGTAATTGAATCATGGAGGTGGTTTTTTCTGTGCTGTTCTTGTGGTAGTGAATAAGTCTCATGTGAATTGATAGTTTTATAAAAGGGAAGTTCTCCTGCACATGCTCTCTTGCCTGCCACCATATAAGACATGCCTTTGCTCCTCCTTCACCTTCTGCCATGTTTATGAGGCCTCTCCAGCCATGTAGAGCTGTCAGTCCATTAAACCTCTTTTTCATTATAAATTACCCAGTCTCGAGTTTTCATCATAGCAGTATGAAAATGGACTAACATAGTAAATTTTTACCAGTGGAGTGGGTACTGCTATTAAGATGCCTGAAAACTTATGTTTAAAAGGGAAGTGACTTTGGAACTGGATAACAGGCAGAGATTGGAACAGTTTGGAGGGCTCAGAAGAAGACAGGAAAATGTGGGAAAATGTGGAGCTTCCTAAAGACTTGTTGAATGGTTTTGACCAAAACACTGATAGTCATATGGACAATGAAGTCCAGGCTGAAGTGGTCTCAGAAGGAGATGAGGAACTTATTGGGAACTGGTGAAAAGGTGATTCTTGATATGCTTCAGAAAAGAGACTGGTGGCACTTTATCCCTGCCCTAGAGATTTGTGGAACTTTTAACTTGAGAGAGATGATTTATGGTATCTGGTGGAAGAAATTTCTAAGCAGTAAACCGTTCAAGAGGTGACCTGAGTGCTCTTAAAAGCATTCAGTTGACAGGGCGCAGTGCCTCACACCTGTAATCCCAGCACTTTGGGAGGCCGAGGCGGGCAGATCATGAGGTCAGGAGATCCAGAACATGGTGAAACCCTGTCTCTACTAAAAATACAAAAAATTAGCGGGATGCGGCGTGGGCTCCTGTAGTCCCAGCTACTCAGGAGGCTGAGGCAGGAGTATGGCGTGAACTCGGGAGGCGGAGCTTGCAGTGAGCTGAGATCGTGCCACTGCACTCCAGCCTGGGTGACAGAGCGAGACTCCATCTCAAAAAAAAAGCATTCAGTTGTATTCATTCACAAAGATACGGTTTGAAATTGGAACTTAAGTTTAAAAGGGAAGCAGAGCATAAAAGTTTGGAGAATTTGCACCCTGATGATGCAGTAGAAAAGAAAAACCCATTTTCTGCGGAGAAATTCAAGCCCGCTGTAGAAATTTGCTGAAGTAACAAGGAGCCAAATGTTAATTGCCAAGAAAATAGGGAAAATGTCTCCAGGCCTTGTGAGAAGTCTTCATGGCAGCCCCTTCTATCATAGGCCCAGAGGCCTTGGAGGGAAAAAGGGTTTGCTGGGTTGGGCCCAGGGCCTTGCTGCTTTGTGAAGTCTTGGGACTTGGTGTCCTGGGTCCTAGCTGTGGCTAAAAGGGACCAAGGTACAGTTTGGGCCATGGCTTCAGAGGACGTAAGCCCCAAGCATTGACAGCTTCCACATGGTGTTGAGCCTGCAAGGTGCACAGAAGTCAAGAACTGAGGTTTGGAAATCTCTACCTAGAATTCAGAGAATATATGGAAACGCCTGAATGTCCAGACAGAAGTTTGCTGCAGGGGTGAAGCCCTCATGGAGAACCTTTGCTAGGGCAGTGTGAAAGGGAAATACAGGGTTGGAGCCCCCCACACAGAGTGGGGACTGCCTACTGGGGGACTGCCTAGAGGAGCTATGAGAAGTGGGCCACTGTTCTCCAGACCTCAGAATGGTAGATCCACGAACGGCTTGCACCACGTGCCTGGAAAAGCTGTAGACACTCAATGCCAACCCATAAAAGCAGCCAGGAAGGGGGCTGTACCCTATAAAGCCACAGGGGCAGATCTGCCCAAGTCTGTGGGAGCCCACCTCTTGCATCAGCATGATCTGGATGTGAGACATGGAGTCAAAGAAGATTATTTTGGAGCTTTAAGATTTGATTGCCCTGCTGTCAAATTTCAGACTTGCATGGACCATGTAGCCCCCTTGTTTCTGCCAGTTTCTCCCATTTGGAATGGGTGTATTTAACCAATGCCTGTTCCCTCATTGTATCTAGGAAGTAACTAACTTGCTTTTGATTTTACAGGCTCATAGATGGAACAGACTTACCTTGTTTCAGATGAGACTTTGGACTGTTGAGTTAATGCTGAAATGAATTACGACTTTGGGGGCTGTTGGGAAGGCATGATTCGTTTTGAAATATGAGGACATGAGATTTGGGAGGGGCCAGGGGCAGGTATTTCTTCATAGCAGTATGAAAATGGACTAATACAGTATGTGTTAGAAGTTCTGGTTGCCAGAACTCCTGGAAATCTTGATGCTTTTTAAGGGACACTAGGAAGTTATTGATATATTTAGGTGGTGTGTGAGCTGAGAACACTATTTTGGAGGAAATTTTATGGTGCCATATATATGTCATATACATATGTGACCATAATCACATTTGTAGGAAAAATAACCTATTAAATGATGTGTGACTGGCTATTATAAATTTTCCACTAAAATAGTTAATTATTTATTCACTTTTTTTTCTGTTAGTGCTTGGTACAGTATATATTCTTTTGATGCCTATTGTAGTATAAGGTACATTTCTTGAAAAAAAATAAATGGAAATTACTCTTTGTCTATTCTTTTTGCAAATTAGGAAAAGATAACAATTCTTTTAGTAGTGGAATATTTTGGTCCAGTTCTTGAGATGCCAGTGAAGGTCAGGAATGTAGTTTCAGAACCAGTGGAATCTGAGCTTACTTGGTGGATTTCTTATGGAGATGGTTAGCTGTTTCATGAGTGTTATTTGGCAGTGAAGCAGTTGGTATCACTCTGTTGACTCATCTTCAGAATTAAAATTTATTTGGAAGTGAGTTTCCTGAAAGTAATACTGGTCTTAAAAAAATCATTGTCAAATATTTAAATGTGAAGTTAGGATTTACTCTGATGCTTGGGAAATTTTTAAATTTTTCAGTGACCAGCATTAGACAGGTAACTGTCATTTATCCTCTAAAACCATACAGATAATCCTGTGTGCCAGCCAGTTTGCTCAGTTTCTCAAAAATGAGGCCAAGAGAAAACGCAGCAAAACCAGGAGTTGATTTTTAAAAAAATCTATGAAATTAACAAATCTTTCATTATATTGGTTAAAGAAAACAAGAGAGGAGACTCAACTAAAATCAGAAATGGAAGAGGGGACATAACTACCAATTTTACAGAAATAAAAAGGATTTTAAGTGTACTATGAACAATTGTATGCCAAGAAATTGGATAACCTAAATGAATTGGATGAATACCTGGAAAGACACAACCTCCCAAGACTGAATCATGAAAAAATAGAAAGCTTGCACAGACCTTTGGGAGATTGAAGCAATAATCAAAAACATTCCAAGAAAGAAAAGCCTGGAATCAGATGGCTTCATTGGTGAATTCTACCAAATATGTAAGGAAGAGTCAACATCAATTTTTCTCAAACTCTTCCCAAAAAACTGATAAAGAGGGAACACCTCCTGACTCATTCTAAGGGGCCAAAATTATCCTGGTACCAAAGTCAGACAAGGATACTAAAAGAAAAGAAAAAGAAAAAAAAAGAAAAGAAAATACAGACCTTATCTCTCTCTCTCTCTCTCTCTCTCTCTCTTTTTTTTTTGAGACGGAGCCTCACTCTGTTGCCCAGGCTGAAGTGCAATGGCATGATCTTGGCTCACTGCAACCTCCGCCTCCCAGGTTTAAGTGATTCTCCTGCCTCAGCCTCCTGAGTAGCTGGAGTTACAGGTGCCTGTCACCATGCCTGGCTAATTTGTGTATTTTTAGTAGAGGCAGAGTTTCACCATTTTGGCCAGGCAGACCGTAATCTCTTGTAACTGCTGATGCAAAAATCCTCAACAAAATGCTAACAAACTGAATTCAGCAGCACATTAAAAGCATTATACACATGATCAAGTTGGACTTATTCCTGGAATGCAAGGACAGGTCTACGTTTGAAAAGTCTTATAATCAATGTAATGTACCACATTAAGAGAATAAAAACACATAATCATTTCAATAGATGCAGAAAAAGCATTTCACAGAATTTAACACTCTTTCATGATAAAATGCCCAACAAACTGAAAATAAAAGGAGACTACCTCAACAGAATAAAGGCCATATGTAAAAAACTGACAACTAATATAATTGATCGTAAAAGACTGAAAACTTTTCCTCTAAGATCAGGAACAAGGCAAGGATTCCTGCCTTTGCCATTTCTGTTTATCATGGTACCACAAGTCCTAGCCAGAGCAATTAGGCAAGAAAGAGAAATGAAAGACATCCAAATTAGAAAGGAATAAGTAAAATTACCATTGTAAGCAGAGGATATGATCTTACATGTGGACAATCCAGGATTCCACAGAAGAAAAAATATCCGATAGAACTATTAATAATAAGTGAATTCAGCAAAGTTGCAGGATACAAAATCACATACAAAAATCAGTTGCATTCCTATAAAGTAACAGTGAACTATCCAAAAAGGAAATTAAGAAAACAATTCCATTTACAGTATCAACAAAAATAAAGTAGTCATAAACCAAGGAGGTGGAAGAATTGTACACTGAAAATTATAAGACTTTGCTGAAATAAAGAAGACATAAATAAATGAATAGACATTCCATGTTTATGGATTGATAGACTTAATACTGTTAAGATGTCAGCACTACCCAATCTATGGATTCAATGTGATTATTATTAAAATCTCAATAACCTTTTTGCAAAAATAGGAAAATCTATCCTAAACCATATATGGAATCTCAAGGGACTCCAAATAGCCAAAACAAAGTTGTAGGTCACATACTTCCTGATTTCAAAACTTAGCTACAAAATTACAGTTATTAAAATAGTGTGGTACTGGTGTAAAGATAGACATATAGACCAATGGAATAGAATAAAGAACTCAGGAATAAAGCCTCACATACATGCTCAAATAACTTTTGACAGAAGTCCTCCTGTGGTTTGGAAATGGTTTGCCTGGCCCCACCAAGTCTCATATTGATATTTGATCCCCAGTATTGGAGGTGGGTCTGATGGGAGCTATTTGGATTATGAAGGTAGATTCCTCATGAATGGCTTGATGCCATTCTCATGGGAATGAGTGAAATTTCACTCTTAGTTCCTTTAAGAACTGGTGATTGAAAAGAGCTTGGCACTTTCTTCCCTCTCTCTCACTTCCTGCTCTTGCTGTGTGATGGGCTCCATTTTGTCTTCTGCCATGAATGGAAGCAGCTTGAGGTCCTCACCAGCTATCGATGTTGGCACCGTGCTTGTACAGCTTGCAGAACTGTGAGCCAAATAAACCTCTTTTCTTTATGAATTACCCAGCTTCAGATATTCCTTTATAGCAACACGGATGGACTAAGACAGGTGTCAAGACCATTTGATGGACAAAGGCATTGTACATAGTCTTTTCTACAAATGGTGTTGGAAAAATTCAATGTCTATATGCAAAAGAATGAGTTTGACCTTTACCTTATACCATATGCAGCAATTAACTCAAAATGGATCAGAGACCTAAACATAAGAGCTACTATGTAAAACTCTTAGAGGAAAACATAGAGAAAGCTTCACAACATTGGAATTGGCAGTAATTTCTTGGACACGACACCAAAAGCATGGGCAACAAAAGAAAAAAATAAATGTTTGACTTCATGAAAATTAAAACGTTTTTGTGCATTGAAGGACAGTACCAACAGGGTGAAAAAAATGAGAGAAAATACTTTTCCATCATATATTTTATAAGGAATTGCTGTCCAGAATATATAGAGAATTCTTTTTTTAAAATTTTTTTATTTCCATAGGTTTTGGGGGAACAGGTGGTATTTGTTTACATTAGTAAGTTCTTTAGTGGTGATTTGTGAGAGATTTTGGTGTACCCATCACCTTAGCGGTATATACCCTCATCCCTCTCCTACCCTTCTCCCGAGTGCCCAAAGTCCATTGTATCATTCTTATGCTGTTGCATTCTCGTAGCTTAGCTCCCACTAATGAATGAGAACATACGATGTTTGGTTTTCCATTCCTGAGTTACTTCACTTGGAATAATAGTTTCCAATTCTATCCAGGTTGCTGTAAATGCCATTAAATCATTCACTTTAATGGGTTAGTAGTATTCCATATGTACCACAATTTCTTTATCCAGTAGTTGATTGATGGGCATTTGGGCTGGTTCTGTATTTTTGCAATTGCGAATTGTGTTGTAATAAACGTGTATGTATCTTTTTTTTTTTTGAGACGGAGTCTTGCTCTGTCGCCCAGGCTGGAGTGCAGTGACCAGATCTCAGCTCACTGCAAGCTCCGCCTCCCGGGTTCACGCCATTCTCCTGCCTCAACCTCCCGAGTAGCTGGGACTACAGGCGCCCGCCACCTCACCCAGCTAGTTTTCTTTGTATTTTTTTAGTAGAGACGGGGTTTCACCGGGTTAGCCAGGATGGTCTCGATCTCCTGACCTCGTGATCTGCCCATCTCGGCCTCCCTAAGTGCTGGGATTATAGACTTGAGCCACTGCGCCTGCCCGCAAATATCTTTTTTTATGTGACTTTTCTCCTGGGTTGGGGTTGCTGGATCCCCAGTAGTGGGATTGCTGGATCAAATGGTAGCTCTACTTTTAATTCTTTAAGGAATCTCCACATTGTTTTCCATAGTGATTGTACTAGTTTACATTCCTACCAGCAGTGCAGAAGTGTTCTCTTTCACCATATCCATGCCAACCTCCATTATTTTTTGATTTTTTTGATTATGGCCATTCTTGCAGGAGTAAGGTGGTATTGCACAGTGGTTTTGATTTGCATTTCTCTGATCACTAGTGACGTTGAGCATTTTTTGATTTGTTTATTGGCTATTTGTGTATCTTCTTTTGAGAATTGCCTATTCATGTCCTTAGCCCACTTTTTGATGGGATTGTTAACTCAGTGACAAAAAACCAAGCAACTCAATTAAAAAATGAACATAGGAGCTGAATAGACATTTTTCCAAAGAAGACATACAGATGGCCAAGAAGTACATGAAAAGATGCTCAGCATCACTAATCACTGGGGAAATGCAAGTCAAGACCACAATGAGATACCACTTTACATGTATTTTAGTATGGCTATATGTGTATATATATTGTATATATATGTCTATCATAAAATAGATGTAAAGTGGTATCTCATTCTGGTCTTGAAGGAAAACATAAAAAAATGTTGGCAAAGATGTGAAGAAATAGTGTTTGTGTATTATTTGTGGGAAAGTAAAATGGTGCAACCACTTTGGAAAATGGTATGACAGTTCTATAAAAAAAAAATCAAACGTAGAATTACCATATGATCCAGCAATACTTCTGGATATATACCACATATAATTTAAAGTGGAAACTCAGTTATTTTTTTCGCAATAGCTAAAAGATCTAAGCAACTCAAGTGTCGATTGAGAGATTAATGGATCAGTAACATGGGGTATGTACATATAAAGAAATATTAGCCTGCTAAGGAAGGAAATTTTCACATGTAGTACAACATGGATGAAACTTCAAGATATCATGCTAAGTAAAATAAACTAGTCAAAAAGGACAAATATTGTATGATTCCACTTATATTAGATACTTAGAATAGTCAAATTCATAGAAACAGAAAGTAAAATTGTGCTTGCCAATGGCCAGGGGATGGGGCGTGCATAATTAATGTTTAATGTTTGAGAAGATGAGAAAATTTTAGGGGTGGATTGTGGTAATATTTGCACAACAGTGTGAATATAGTTAATATTACTGAACTGTACACTTCAAAATGTTTAAAATGGTAAATTTTGTGTCTATATGTCACGTTAAGAAATGAGGCTGAAGGTCTTCTGAAAAGATCATTGAAGAGTTAAAATAATTTTTCATGCATTTAATCAATTTTTTGTTATATAAATTCTCAAACATATTGAAAAGCAGAGAAATAGTGTAATGAATCTCAATGTAATCTTCACCTAGATTTACAGTGTGTTTTTTTCTGAAGTGCTTTAAATGACAGATATCATGACATTTCTTTCCTAAGTACTTTACTATAATAGATAGCTCCCAAAATAAGGACTTTTTCATACAGCCGTTGTATTAGTCCTTTTTCACACTGCTGATAAAGACACCTGAGACTGGGCAATTTTCAAAAGAAAGAGGTTTAATGGACTTACTGTTCCACGTGACTGGGGAAGCCTTACAATCATGACAGAGAGTGAAAGGCACATCTCACATGGTGGCAGACAAGAGAAGAGAGGCTGTGCAGGGCAATGCCCCTTTATAAATCCATCAGATCTCATGAGACTTATTCATTATCAGGAGAATAACATGGGAAAGACCTGCCTCCATGATTGAATTACCTCCCACCAGGTCCTTCCCACAACATGTGGGAATTCAAGATGAGATTTGGGTGAGGACACAGCCAAACAATATCATTCTGCTCTGGCCCCTCCCAAATCTTATGCTCTCGTATTTCAAAACCAATCATGCCTTCCAAAAGTCCCCCAAAGTCTTAATTCATTTCAGCATTAACTCAAAAGTCCACATTCCATTGTCTTATCTGAGACAAGGCAAGTTCCTTCTGCCTATGTGCCTATAAAATCAAAAACCAATCAGTCACTTCCTAGATACAATAGGGGTACAGGCATTGCATAAATACAATTGTTTCAAGTGGGAGAAATTGGCCAAATCAATAGGGCTACAGGCCCCATGCAAGTCCAAAATCCAGCAGGGCAGTCAAATCTTAAAGCTCCAAAATGATCTCCTTTGACTCCTTGTCTCACATCCAGGTCACGGTGATGCAAAAGGTAGGCTTCTATGGTCTCGGGCAGCTTCTCCCCTGTGGCTTTGTGGGGTACAGCCTTCCTCTTGGCTGCTTTCATGGTCTGGAGTTGAGTGTCTACGGCTTTTCCAGGTGCACAGTGCAAGCTGTCGGTGGATCTACTATCCTGGCATCTGGAGGATGGTGGTCCTCTTCTCAGAACTCCACCAGGTGGTGCCTCAGTAGGGACTGTGTGTGGGGGTTCCAACCCTGTATTTCCCTTCCATACTTCCCTAGGAGAAGTTCTCCATGAGGGCTCTGCACCTGCAGCAAACTTTTGCCTGGGGATCCAGGCATTTCAATACAGATTCTGAAACCTAGGCAGAGGTTCCCAAGCCTCAATTCTTGAGTTCTGTGCACCCGCAGGCTCAGTACCACATGGAAGCTGTCAGTGCTTGGGGCATGCATCCTCTGCAGCCAGGGCCTTGAACTGTACCTGAGTCCTGTTTAGCCACAGCTGGGATGCAGGCCACCAAGTCCCAAGACTTCACAAAGCAGCAAGGCCCTGGGCCCAGCTCAGCAAACCACTTTTTCCTCCTAGGCCTCTGGGCCTGTGATGGGAGGGGCTGCCATGAAGACC
Source organism: Colobus angolensis palliatus (assembly GCF_000951035.1). NCBI lineage: Eukaryota > Metazoa > Chordata > Mammalia > Primates > Cercopithecidae > Colobus > Colobus angolensis. Next base: position 3,265,245 of record NW_012118265.1, read on the forward strand.
TCTGACATGCCCTGGAGACATTTTCCCTATTTTCTTGGCAATTAACATTTGGCTCCTTGTTACTTCAGCAAATTTCTACAGCTGGCTTGAATTTCTCCTCAGAAAATGGATTTTTCTTTTCTATTGCATCGTCAGGCTGCAAATTTTCTGAACTTTTATGCTCTGCCTCCCTTCTAAACTTAAGTTCCAATTCCAAACTGTATCTTTGTGAATGAATACAACTGAATACTTTTAAGAGCACTCAGGTCACCTCTTGAACAGTTTACTGCTTAGAAATTTCTTCTGCCAGATACCCTAAATCATCTCTCTCAAGTTAAAAGTTCCACAAATCTCTAGGGCAGAGACAAAGTACCACCAGTCTCTTTGCTAAAGCATGTCAAGAATCACCTTTTCACCAGTTCCCAATAAGTTCCTCATCTCCTTCTGAGACCACTTCAGCCTGGACTTCATTGTCCATATGACTATCAGTGTTTTGGTCAAAACCATTCAACAAGTCTTTAGGAAGCTCCACATTTTCCCACATTTTCCTGTCTTCTTCTGAGCCCTCCAAACTGTTCCAACCTCTGCCTGTTACCCAGTTCCAAAGTTGCTTCCCCATTTTCAGGTATCTTTTCAGCAGTGCCCCGCTCTACTGATACCCATTTACTGTATTAGTCCATTTTCATGTTGCTTAAACTGGGCAATTTACAAAAGAAAGAGGTTTAATGGACTTATAGTTCCATGTGACTGGGGAGGCCTCACAATCATGGTGGAGGGTGAAAGGCACGTCTCACATGGTGGCAGAGAAGAGAAGAGCTTGTTCAGGGAAACTCTTTTTTATAAACCTATCAGGTCTCGTGAGACTTATTCACTCACACGAGAATTGCATGGGAAAGACCTGTCCCCCATGATTCAATTGCCTCCCACCAGATTTCTCCCACAACACCTGGGAATTCAAGATGTGATTTGGTTGGGGATGCAGCCAAACCCATACCAGCTATAATATTATCATCATATCTAAGGATTTTTTTTAAGGATATCTAGTATCTGGGCCATATTTTTGTTGTCTCCATTATTCCCAAAATGTATTTTTATTTTTGGTTTAATGGAACTATATGTTGCATTTGTCTTTACTGTTTCTCATCTCTTTTGATGTATTAACAATTTCATGTCATTTTCTCATTCTATTCTCTTGTATTGCCTCTGTTTATTGTGTTGAATTTTGTAGAAATTGGGGCATTACCCTTAAGCAAGACACCTATCTTGTGGTATCTTATTTTTTTTTTTTATTCCAGAAAATTCTTGTAAGCTTGAAGTGAGAGCTAAAGGCTTGTTAGAATTGGTTTAAAACAGTTTTGCAAGAATACATCTTAAGTGTTATAGTACAGACTGAATAGAAAGTAAAATTAGAATTTGACAGTTGGAAAAATCTTTAGAGTTAGAAAGCTGATTTCAGTTAAAATGTCTGTTAATAACTCGTAGAATTATGTCAAATAGTAGGCCAAATTAGATGTGATCAAGGATGGTGGTAGTGGACACATCTCTAGAAGCCTTTTTGGTAGTTCTCAAGGGTTTCTTGTATATTCTCTACTTTGAACTTTCTTCCTTTGAAGAAGTGTGACTTTTTTTATTATAGGCATACTCAAAATGAATACGGAGTTATATTCTGTCTTTGGTAATATAAGTGGGAGGAGGAGGGGCACAAGGAGGAGGAAAGGGATAAAGGGAAGGAGGAAAAGAGGTAGATGTTTGTTATCAGCAAGATTTTACTTGATTTTTTTCTATGCATTCTCTGCTTCCCAGAATGGTTCTAAAATATCCTCAAGATGAATGTATTCTGTTTGCTGGGGGATAAGAGTCACGACAAGCAATACTTTATTGTAGACCATGCAGAGACTCCAACAGTTGAGTAAGTTCAAGCATGAGAGACAAGTAAGAATTGTAATGGAGAAGAAAGGTACCACACTCACTGTCCATGGTCAGGGGTTCTGATTGGCATCCACACTCTCAGTAACTGATGGACTATTACCTGGTACCAGGTTCACTAGCTTGGTAGGTGGTAGGAGGATAGAGACTGGGAGCACAACATATCAACATAAAATGTATCTTCATTGAGAAGCCTTACATTCATTCAGATAAACCTTTCATACCTACCAAAGAGTATACTGGATTGTAACCAGTGAGATAAATATGTAGATGTGTGTCACCTCAGCATACAAAAGTGTCACATATGAAAAGAACCACTTCTTTTAATATTCTGTGAGTAGCTGCAGCTTCCCTCAAGCATCATGCTTTCTTTCAAGAAACACACACTGCAGGGAATCTGAGACTTTTTTTGTTTATGTTTTTGTAATAAGCTTTCGTAGTTAACTTACAGTCTTTTCAGTTTAAATACTTTTCATCAATCAGGAGTCATTTTTACCGTAAATAATATTGCCTAGTAATACAACAGACAGCCTGCATTTATTTTAATCCAGTTGATTAAGTGCTAGAAGAAGGTGTCAAAGAATTTAAGCTTGCTAACCTTTCTCCTCAGAAGGCTTCCTGGAAAAGGGAAGATTTAAATGAAAACAAGGCCGGGCGCGGTGGCTCAAGCCTGTAATCCCAGCACTTTGGGAGACCGAGACGGGCGGATCACGAGGTCAGGAGTTCGAGACCATCCTGGCTAACACGGTGAAACCCCGTCTCTACTAAAAAATACAAAAAGCTAGCCGGGCGAGGTGGCGGGCGCCTGTAGTCCCAGCTACTCGGGAGGCTGAGGCAGGAGAATGGCGTAAACCTGGGAGGCGGAGCTTGCAGTGAGCTGAGATCCAGCCACTGCACTCCAGCCTGGGCGACAGAGCGAGACTCCGTCTCAAAAAAAAAAAAAATAAATAAATAAATAAATGAAAACAAAACGGAACAAAACAAAACCTAGCAGCAACAACAGAAAGCCTACGTGCTTATTTGAGAACATGTTAATAAGCGTGGTTCTTTTTCGCAGAAACTATCTGTAGTTGAACATACACAAAATTTTGCATACAATTTCATAGGATTTGTAGTTTTCCCCCTAATTCTCTTTTGAAGATAGAAGAGAGTGTATTTTGGTTCCTGGGTAACATGTGAATGATAATGCCAGCAAGGTGGTTGCTGGAAACAGTGAGTTAATCAGAGCAAGGTTGAGTGGTAGAGTATGAGGTAGTAAAATTGTTTAGGTTGAGCAGATTGTTTTTTAATTTTTTTTTGAGACAGAGTCTTGCTCTGTTGCTCAGGCTGGAGTGCAGTGGCATGACCTCGGCTCTCTGCAACCTCTGACTCCCAGGTTCAAGCGATTCTTGTTCCTCAGTCTCCTGAGTAGCTGGGATTGCAGCTACTCAGCTACAAAAACTACCACGCCTGGCTAATTTTTGTATTTTTAGTAGAGACAGGGTTTTCCCATGTTGGCCAGGCTGGTCTGGAACTCCTGACCTCAGGTGATCCACCCGCCTCAGCCTCCCAAAGTGTCAGGGTTACAGGTGTGAGCCGCTGCGCTCGGCCTGGGCAGATTCTTAAATGTGAAAATTTTAGACCCTCTTGCACCTTCTCCAACATTTACTTTTGTTGACCAATGCCTTACTTCCCCCTACATTCATTTTAAAGTTCTTGTCTTTCTTGACTTTCATGAAATCAGTCTCTCTCTCTTTTCTCTTTTTCCACCTCCCTTTGAAACTTAGATATCCCTCAGTTTTTTTAGTCCTCTTCTGATTTTGATTTTCACTTTTACATTAAGAGCACTTCAGTTATTCCTACCTACTGATGATTCCTAAGTCTCTTTTTGCCTTGTGTGGAGCTTGAGATCTTTATTTATTGTTGTCTGTGTACATGTCCACTAGACTGTTCCACAAATACTAAGTTCAGAAATTCTCAAGTTGTACTTACTCTCTCACTGTGGTCTTCCTTCTGTGTTTCCTGTTTCATCTCTTGGCATCCCTGTCCAAAGTCCTTTCTTTCTATATTCCATTGCTATGTTAAGCCCTTCTGTGCATAATTGTATTTATTCTACAGAGTTTACTTATAGGTCCTATTGTCCTACTTTTAGAGATAAAGCAATTTATGTAATTTAAATGTTTATCTCCAAATTACACTATTAGTATGGGACAGTGCTGGGATATAAACCCATATGTATAGATTCCATATTTTTTACTGCAAATATTATAACGCCTGCCACTTCTGTCACTTTAATCTAAAAAATATTAAGGGTTTACCTATAGGTGTAATTAAAGAAATATTTATTGCAGTGTTTTTCTAAAAAAAAATTCCAGCAGTAGGAATTTCTGTTCAGTCCGTTAAAGAATATTCATAAGGAATACCAGGTGGCCATTTATGCATCATATTTTTGACCAGTAGTTTTTATTTTATGTAGACAAATCATGTATGGAAACCCAAAGTGTGAAATAGTTTAAGAAAAAACTGCTTGAAAGAAGGGAAGCTCTGCGGTATTTCATGGACAGCTATCTGCAATGGTTTTTGAGCAGAATTAGGAAAATACTCGTAATACTTTAAGTGAAAAAAATACAATTACTAAAACAATATGCACAGTGTGCCCCCAATTTTGCTAAAAATGTATTTGAATATGCAGTTCGCCCTCCATATCCATGGGTTCTACATCCATGGATTCAATCAACTGTAGAGTGAAAATATTTGGGGAAAAAAGCATCTGTACTGAACATGTACAGACTGTTTTTCTTGTCATTATTCTTGAAACAATACAGCATAACCATTATTTACATAGCATTTACATTGTATTAGATATAAGCAATCAAGATATGTTTTAAAGTATTTGGGCGGACATGTGTAGGTTATATGCAAATATTACATCATTTTACATAAGGAACTTGAGCATCCTCAGATTCTGGTATCTGCAGGGAGTCCTGGAACCAATCCCCCGTGGATACCAGGGGACAACTCTATACATCGCTAAAAGACTGGAAAGTTATATATCAAAGTACGAACACTAGTTATTCCTTAACTTGAGGATTATTTATAATTTTTATTTTCTCCACGTTTTCCACAATGAGCAAGAATTAATTTTGTAAATAGAGACTATAAGTAAAACTCCCAAACATTATTAAATAAGGCAATAAATGCAAAAAACCCTCAAAACCTACTCCATATCATTGAATACACACCATATACACACATGCACCGTCATATACAAAGTAAAAGAAAACTGGTGACTGTTGCTCCATGAGCATTGGCTTTTGAAGCTCTTGAATACCTTTGTAGGCAAGAAGCTGTACTCTACTCTTGGAACATCAACCTTGGATGGATATTGATGCTGTTTTCAGTAGGGGTTTAGAATTTGGACTTTGGAAACTGACTGTTAGGTTTGAATCCTGGCTCTGCTGTTATTTATTGTTTTATCTTGGGCAAGTTGCTTAACAGTTCCTAAGTTTTCCCCATTTGTGAAATGATACCTACCTTATAGGGAGGTTAGGATTAAATGAGTTAACTTAATAACATGCTTACAACAATGCCTGGCACTTAGTAAGGGATCAGTATTAGTTGTTTTGGCTATTATTCCTGTCTTTTATTTTCCCTCCAAACTCTGTCTTCCTTTCCCTCCCCCAAAGTTAGCTGGAGATTTAGATGGAAAGTCATAGTTTTTATTCAGATTCAGTTTCCCAAAGAGGTCACTGGTCAATAAGGTACATACTTCTTCTCCTACTAAAATTTAGTAGCAGCTATACCTTATTTTGTAAATATTTGTATGCTTTTATGGTATGATTTCTAACCAGAAATTGTCCACAGTCAGTGATTCACTAGGAGGATTTACAAGACTCAGCACATGGTTGTACTTACAGCTGTGATTTATTACAGCAGAAGGATACAAAACAAAATCAGTGAGAAGAAAAGGCACATGGGGTAAAGTCGAGAGTAAATCAGTGTAAGCTTCTAAGGGTCCTTTCTCAGTGGAGTTACACGGGATGCGTCTAACTCCTCCAGCAAGTTGTGACAACATATGTAAAACGTTTACCAAGGAAGCTCATTAGAGACTCAGTGCCTAGGGTTTATATTAGGGATTGTTCATACAGACACTCTCTGCCTAGCATGTACCAAATTTCTAGACCCTAGAAGGAAAACAGGTATTCAGCACAATTCACATTTGTTTGTAAAGTGTAGGCACACTGAGCTGTTCCTACTAGGAAATGGTAGGAACTGTCCTGAAATCTAAATTTCCAGATGCCAGCAAGGGACCAGCCTTGCAAGCAGACCTTTCTAGGGATAGCAATCTCAGGCCTGCTATGTTAACTCTTTTCTGTACCATGGTATGTTATGAAATGTATTTTACTTAAGAAACGAATGTCAACAAATCTAGACATTTTAAAAAAGCTTTATTGAGATACAATTCTCACCTTATAAAATTCAACCAATTAAAGTGTACAGTGCAGTGATTTTTAGTATATTTATAGAGTTGTGCAGCCATCACCAGAGTCTAATTTTGGAACATTTTCATCATCTCCCCCTTAAAACCCTTACTCATTAGCAGTCATTTCTCATTCCTACCTTTCCCCTCCCTCAAGCTTTCCCCCCACACCCTGCCAATCCCTAGGCAACCACTAATTTACTTTTTGTTGTTAAGGAAAAATCTATACTTTAGCATGTTTTCATTTTTATTTCATCTGTGATATTAGTGTCTTTGTAAATGGTACCTTAAAAATTATTCACAGGTATTTTACTTCTAGTGTGTCAAAGATTCAGAGTTTGAGTCTGTATGGCAGCTTCTACATCTAGAGCACTTATGTACACTAATCATCATCAAAATGGATATTACATGAGTTTGGAATATTTAATGAAATAATTCGTTATAAAAGCCCTTGTTTTTGTAATGTTCGTTCTCACTTGTTTAAAAGTATATAATACAATTGATTGAGGCATACCAATGAGAATTTTAATATTTATGGGTTGACGTTTAGTCTTTTCATGGTATCTTTTTGCTAAAAGAGAGAAAGGGACTCATAGTGAACAGGATGAAGTTGGGAGAGGTAGTTACGCTGTTGCCATTCAGATGTAGAGAGGGGAAAAAAGTGTAGATTGTTAGGAGGAAGTAGGACAAAAAGTATTCCTTTATTATGAGTGGCTATTAATTTTTTTGGCATTCTCCAATGTTGGTACAATATACAGTAGCAATGAAAAGTAAATTTACACGTGAATTTATATTGAACCAGAAGCTAAAAATTTTTTAAGTTGTAGAAAATTTTCAATTTTAAACAAAGCTGCTTGTATGTTTTTAACCATTATTTTGGTTGAAATCTAGTTTCTTTGAAAATTGGGTAAGACAAGCTGTACTATAAACTGAGCACTATGGGAAGATGTTTGTTTTGTGATTAAAACACAGAACTTTGTCATCATGAGTTATATAGGTATTGACTAAACATGAGTGTTCACCTAAATGTCCAAATCTGTGTAATGCTTATGCTTTTGAAATAAAAGCTTTACCTTTAATGTTAATACATGTTTATAATTAAAAGGGATATTTTTGGACATTGGGAATTAATATATCAAATGATCTATTCCCTGGGACAAAGCACCAGCTCTCATAGTTACTTACATCCTTGTCTTCCAGGTGATTTTACGACGAGATGCTGCTCTCCATAGGGATGCTCATGCTGTCAGCCACACAAGTCTACACCATCTTGACTGTCCAGCTCTTTGCATTCTTAAACCTACTGCCTGTAGAAGCAGACATTTTAGCAGTAAGTACAGTGAAATTTATTCATGTCTAGAAACATCCCTTAAGGAAAAGCTTAAAAAAAGCCCTGAATGATATTTATAAGACATTGTTATAAGATATTTTTATCTAAAAACATACCCCAACACATATACACAGTTACTTGACATTGAGGTACCTTATTCATTTATTTATTTATTTTTTGAGATGGAGTTTCATTCTTGTTGCCGAGGCTGGAGTGCAATCGTGCGGTCCTGGCTCACTGCAACTTCCACCTCCCAGGTTCAAGCAGTTCTCCTGCCTTAGCCTCCCGAGTAGCTGGGATTACAGGCGTGTACCACCACGCCTATTTTTTTTGTATTTTTAAGAGACAGGGTTTCACCATGTTGACCAGGCTGGTCTCAAACTCCTGACCTAAGGTGATCTGCCTGCCTTGGCCTCCCAAAGTGTTGGGATTACAGGTGTGAGCCACTGCACCCAGCGCCTTATTCATTTTTTTTTTTTGCTTCATATCTAGTGTAAGATCTTATGAACAATCAGTACCTGATAAATAATGTTGCACATGAGGGTATGTGTGCACATGTGGGTGCTTTGCACACATACCTACCTGCTGTATACTTATGTAGAATTTTACTGTTTTTCTTAGTACCTAGTACATCTCTTCATGACTGTAAGATCTCAGTGGTATCTCTATTGATAATAATATTTAAGAAATTCTATAAGATGTTGATAGAAAACTTCAACCCAAGATTAGCATTAATGAGTCAGAAGAGAAGCACAGTTGTCCTATCTTTGATGGTGGATAGAAAAGTTTTTAGAGAAGAAGAATGCTACTCAAAACCTTACCACAGCCTCTCTTAGTTACTGTCTCACTTTCCTCCACACTGTGGAGTAATCAGATGGTCTCCAGCTTAAGATAAGGCTTGACTAGTGAGCTTTTGACTTTATGATGGAATGAAAGTGATGTGCACATTCATTATGCACCTCAACTTATGATAAGATTATGTTCCAACAACCCCATAAGTTGAAAATATCATAAGTAGAATTTGACTTCTGAAACATTTTTGACTTAGATATTTTCAGTTTATGATGAGTTTATCCAGATGTAGCCCCATTGTAAGTTAAGGATATATATTTTCTATTCCTCTTTTTCTGTGAAGGTAGAAAAAGAACTATGCCTATCCTCTAGGTCTGTGCTAAGGATTTAGTTTTACTTTCTGGGTGCAACTGGTTTGCTTAATGGTATCAGGTGAGAAATAAAAGGGCAAGAATTGTTGCTGACCAAAGCTTGTGGTCCTCAGCTGTGCTCCTGCACTTTGCAGCAATTCTGGAAGATTCTGAGATCATTGTAGCACTTGAGAGAGCCAGGCTGGTTTCCATACTATAACTTTTGAAGGCAGAGGATGCTAGTAATCCATACGAGATTTCTCACCCCCTGTTGTCCTCTGTAGGGAACTGGTTGATTAGGTTTGTTTTTGGGAATAGTCTTGGTCTTTTTGAGGTGGAGTAGAAATAGAACCTTTGAAGACTGAGTCCATTGCTATTCAAATCTCCCTTCTCAGTTGGTCCCTAAAATCCTTAGAATATTCTTGGCATGACTTTTGAAATGAGTTTAGAGGATTTATGGACTGATCAGGGAATAAAGTTCTCCTTGTCTCCTTTCTTTCCTTTGATTTCTTCTATTTTGTGTCTCTCTTTTTCCCTCTCTGTTGTTTTTAATACCTTTTGCCTTCTTTCTTTCATTTATACCCAAGGTGGATTGCTATTCGGTGGTTGAGCTGCCTGATAGATTAAATGATTTTCAGTGATGTGCTCTGGGAACTTAAGCAGCTATATGACCTTGATCAAATTACTCAGCTGCTATAAGTGCCACAGTTTCTTTATTTCTTTATGTGAACTAGAGTGTTGTGGTGGTGATTAAATAAGATAAACTGCTTAGAATAGTATCTGACACATAGTAAATGTTTTATATATGGTTTAAATCTTCGTTATAATTATCATTCTGATTATGTTTCACTCAGCCCCTTGAGAAGATATGAAACTACCGGAGCTATATTTTTTAATGTAGAGACAAAAAAAAAAAATGTTAGGTATAGAAGACTAGTCAGTCCTTTTTGCTAGCAGGGCTCCCTGTGCTTTACACAGGTACTTGTGGAATGTATGTTGATGTCCTCTAGTGAAGGACCTGTAAGATGGGAGCTGTGTAAATCTGGTCTCTATGCTGACCATAAGGATAGAAGGCTGACACGAATGCAAAGATGGCTGGAGGGGAGCGGCTTGTGAAGGCATGTAACTGGTAAAACAGGGAACTAAAAATTGAGGCAGAGGAACTGGATATGTGACAGTCATTCAAAGGAAGTGAGTTAAGAGGTAGAAAGTAAGAGCGCTTCCTTTTAACATAATAAGAGCATCCCTGAAATCTGAGTTTGCAGTAATACAGATGTAAATAAATTAGACATCTAGTTCCAATCAACTAGGTTGATTCTAGTTCCATTTGCACAGGGCTTGGGATGCTGCTTTTGAAAAGTTAAGTCCATTTTAGTTATGCTATTTGTAATGCCAGATGCCTTTGTTTTTGTTTTTGTTTTTGTTTTGCAGTTGAATTCTCCCATGTGACTTTGAATTCACAGACAACAGTGTTTGTCCAACTAGTTGAGTTCTAATAGGCTATGGAGATGCTGCTATAGCATGACTAGCTGACTAGTCAGACAGACCTCTAGGCCATGAGTACTTGGAAGGCAGGACTGTGTCTTACTAAACTTTATTCCTGGTGCCTGGTGTCGGTTACACAGTAGAAATTCAATACAGGTTTGAAGTAATTAAAAGCCTTCTCTTAGAGATTTTTTACATCACATTTTCTTTTAATGGCATCTGTTCCTTAGTACTTTTAGATTACTGTTTTTATCTCTTATCATTTTTCTTTTACCCAAAAAGAAGCATAATACTATTAATTATGTAGGTTTATACTAGAAACATGAAATTTTAGAATTGCACTTAAGAGATAACTATATCAGTGCTGTATATTCTGAGACTCATAGTCCACAAGTGAGTGGTTTTGAATTGTGCCCAAGATCTTACTGAGAAGTAATATCCATCTTATATGAGAGTCAAACAACCCATGTTGCTTGATGCCCAATCTGCCTTTTGATTCTTTTGTCTGGATTTGTCAAAGAGAATTGGTTGCTGGGTGGCGATTATGAGGGCCAGTGTGCTCTGTAGCAAAGAAACACCCAATGGGTGGTGGTGTGAATGGATTGGATTATATAGCATGGTAGTCCAGAGCTCCAGAAATGGATTTATAGTCAGAGTTGAAATCCAGATCTACCACTCTGTATTTGCATGACCTTGGGCAGATTACTTAGCATTTCTTAAGTCATGGTTAACTTTTTGTAAAAGTGAGAGTTTGTGAAGGACAGTATAGAGTAGTAGGTTAAGAGCTGGGGTCTGGGGCCAGACTGCCTCAGTTAGAATCCTGGTTCTTCTAATTTACCAGAGCTTATTTTCAACATGCTGTTGTCAATCTGTAAAATGAGGATGATAGTAATAGTGGCCTACTTTGTAGAGTTGTTGTTAGGATTAAATATATTATTACCTGTAAAGTTCTTAGCATGATGTCGGTACATAATGAGTGTTCAATAATTGTTAGATATTTATTACTTTCTAAATTAAATTAAACCTTTTGTTAAGGAAGCTGTCAAGAAAAATAATTGGTTAAGGAAAAGACCTTTTCAAAATAAGTGTACTCAGACTGTTACGTGGTAATCACTAAGAATGGGACTCTAGTGAGGAGTAACTATTTTCTACTTCAGATTTTTTTTTTTTTTGAGACGGAGTCTTGCTGTGTTGCCCAAGCTGGAGTGCAGTGGCGCAATCTCGGCTCCCTGCAACCTCTCTCCTGGGTTCAAGCGATTCTCCTGCCTCAGCCTTGCAAGTAACTGGGATTACAGGCATTTGCCATCAGGCCTGGCTGATTTTTGTATTTTTAGTAGAGATGGGGTTTCAACATGTTGGCCTGGCTAGTGTTGAACTCCTGACCTCAGGTGATCTGCCCACCTCAGCCTCCCAAAGTGCTAGGATTACAGGCATGAGCCACCGCACCCAGCCTACTACTTCAGATTTTTAAACAGTGAACATGCTTTAATTTTATGAGCATCACTCCCCTCCCTCCTTATGCCAAAAATGGAAAGTACCTTTGTTAGTCTTGTTCACTGTAGGAACATTTTTTGTTTTAAACAATATGATTTTAAGAGGCAATATGAGACAATCCTTATTTTGCTGTTAAGGAAAGACGAAGCAGTTTCAAAAAGGGTTTCACTCAGTAACAAAACTTAATCCACATCTCAATGTTGCAAGTACTGTGGTTCAAGCTAGATATTTTATTTCTGTAATTTTAGCTGCAATAGTGAAACTCTTAAGTAATAGGAAGAGATAAAAATACTTTAGTATATAGTTTGTAGATTCTCCATTTCCTAATTTCAAAATATTAAATTAATTAAAATATTAAAAAATACTGCTTACACACATTTGCATTTGTCCTTGGTCTATTTCCATTGATCTAGATAAGTTACTTTATTTTACAATGGCATATTTGGCTAGGAGGGATTAAATGTTTTTCTCAGGTTCAACATTTACCTGATCATAGGTGAATTAAATCAATTAAACATGTTTTAAGTAAGAGATTAAACGATAGATTGTGATAATGGGTTTAAAAGCATTTTGTAACTCTAAAGTATTTTGTAAACTATGGAGTAATCTGCAAATATGAATTATTGTTGCAATGGGAAATCACACTGAAGCAATTACCACATATGCTTGGTTGCCTCCAAGAACACTTCTAGAATGATTATCTCAGCAATAACAGAATGAATAGGTTTAGTGACTGCATTTAGATGCTTGAATCACACAGTTTCCTGAGCTAATTACAAGCATACAGTGAGAGGCAAAGGTAGAAGATGGACATGCTAAGACACTCAGGATAGGGTTCCAGTGGGATGCAAAAACCACACTGCCTGAATCCTGGGTCACCTGTTGTAGTTTGTCCAGTTTCCTATATGCTGCATCAACTTTTCCTGCTGACAGTGTGGTATGGTTACCAGGACCTGAGTTGATGGTGAGCCAAGGGGACTTGACAAATGGAAGGTGTCTAGATCCAACATTTGCTTGCTCTGCCGGAGAGATGCAAGGCAACTGGTCACAGCTATAATTGGCTCTTAAACTGTGGAGTTGCTTATCTGCATGCCTCTGGCAGATGACAGAAGAGGCTAGGATAGCGTTAACCAATGGGTGTTTGATTCAGGGATAACGTAGCTATCAGTCTGGATGTGTGACCTAATCCATGCTTTGTGAATACTTAAAGTTTACTTAATCCTTCCATCTTTTCTTATCTATATATAACACTCTTGCTTTCTTTTATCTATCTTCAAACCATCCTTTGTATCTATATGCAAAACAAATGTGTTCTTTTTTTTTTGTATTTATGTCCTACAGGTTATGAACACCTACCTTAATTTCTAGTACGTAATTTTCACTTGTGTTTCAAAAGTTATTTGTTTACTATCTATGCTGAGTTTCATCTATATCCCCTGTTTCTCTTGCTCTCTGTATAGCAAATTGAACATTATTAAATGATAAAGCAAACTCATCTCACAACTATTATCATTACTGTTCTCTTCTAAAAGCACAAAGAACTTTTTTTTTTTTTTCGGTAAAGGACTAATAAATATTGTAGCATTGGAATCTATATCTGTGTGGAAGGGGGAAAGTTGTTGAAGAGTTTGAATACCTCCAGCTTTTTCCATATATGTATTTCATTGAATTTGGTCTCTTCAGTGTTCAACCCTGGATAAAAATGTTCAGCTTATACAAAATTGACATGCCTTAAAAATATAATATGATGCTGCTTCTTTCCAAAAAGAAAGTCATTTTTGATAGCTAGAGCCAGAAATGCCGTAAATTTCTTCCAGTAAATCAGACCTATATAATATAGAGAAAATAAAATGGAGCACTCCTCCTGGAAGATGATCTATCTGGAAAATTCCTTGCTAGGAAATTGTCTATGGGAACAACTCAGAAAACAGTAGGCTGAATTATTGTTGCTGCTCGATAATAACATTTGAAATCAGAATCCAATTTAAGCATTTGTATATGTTGTAAATTCTATATATTCCTTCTATTTTAGTGGATGAACATTTACAAATTCAGTTTTATTTTGATAAGCTGTGATAGTAATCAGAATTGTCAAAATAATAATTATATATAATTTAATAAATCTTTGTTTTTAATGTTATATATAAATTAGTCTTAACTTGAATATTTAAAATTTTATTTTTAGTATAATTTTGAAAATGCATCTCAGACATTTGATGACCTCCCTGCAAGATTTGGTTATAGACTTCCAGCTGAAGGTTTAAAGGTAAGACAGTTGGTAATACATTGTAAAGACACAAGGTATTTAATAAGGTGATTTTTATTGTTTATTATTTAAAGAATGAAATAATTTCTTACTATTTATTATTATAAAACCTATACATAGTCATTTGTAAAGGGTCAGATTATTCAAAAGATATCAGAAAGAAAGTGAAAATCACCTAGGATTGTATTATTCTGAACTAACTGTGGTTGACTTTTTGGTATATCACATTTCAGACCTGTTTTTTTAGGATGCGTGCTATGCGTGTGTTTGTAGATGTATGTGTGTGTGTGTACATATACATATATACACACACATTTACATATATGTGTAAATGCTTTCATATACAGTGAATCTATATTTAACACTAATAGAAACATGCTATTTGGTTACCTACCTTTTTCTTTTAATTGTATGTTATGATCATGTTTTTCATGCTGATATGTAAGGATTTACATTATTAATTGTAACAGCTGCATAGTTTTGCAATATCATGAAATAGTATGGATTTTGAACATTCCTTTAGTTTTTCATAGTGGATATTTAGATTGTCTAGTTTTTACTATTACAGTGCTACAATGAATGTTTTTCTTTGTGTATTCATCCATTTATCTCCATAGGATACATTTCCAAATGTAGAATTGCTTTATGACATGAATATTTAAAATTTTGTTCTATATTTTCAGTTCCTCCTCCAAAAAGTTTACAACGATTTAGAATTCCATCAGTAACATCTGAGACTGTCCTTTTCCCCATACCCTCTTAAATACTAGATATTCTTGAACTTTTGCTAATTTGATTTTAAAAAATCTAGTGAACGTAAACATATTTTTGCTATGTGTGTGTGTGTGTGTGTGTGTATGTGTGTGTGTGTGTGAGAGAGAGAGAGAGAGAGAGAGAAAATGGACTATTAATGCTTTTGCCCAATATGAGAGAGAGAGAATGGACTATTAATGCTCTTTGCCCAATTTGAAATTAAAGTGTCCTTGTGCTTTGTAAGAGTTCTTTATATATTGGAAGTATCAATTTATTGTTTGCCATATATGCTTCAGATTATCCCTTCTCAGTTTTTCCTTTATCTTTTAATTTTTTTTAAGGTTTCAAAAGTTTTGTTTATGTAGTTAAAAATTATTGTCTTTTTCCTTTACCTCTGGTGGTTAGAAAGTCCTTTCTCGTTTCAAGATATTAGTTTTTTGTTATATAAATACATGAAGTTGTATAGATATGTACCATAGAATGCTTTCAGTTTATTCTGATTTTCTTAAAATTCCTCTTTTTTTTTTTTTTTTAAGGTAGGTTTTCACACTGTTGTCCAGGCTGGAGTGCAGTAGCACAATCTTGACTCACTGCAACGTTCAGCTTCTGGGCTCAAGTGATCCTCCCACCTCAACCTCCCGAGTGGCTGAGACTAAGTGTGCACCACCATGCCCGGCACCCCATGTAGAGATGGGGTTTTGCCATGTTGCCCAGGCTGGTCTTGACCTCCTGAGCTCAAGATATCTGCCCACTTCAGCCTCCCAAAGTACTGGGATTTCAGGCATGAGCCACCGTGCCTAGCCAGAATTTCTTAGTAAGATACCACAAACCTATTATTCTTTTTTTTTTGTTTTTTGGAGACAGAGTCTCGCTCTGTCATCCAGGCTGGAGTGCACTGGCCGGATCTCAGCTCACTGCAAGCTCCACCTCTCAGGTTCATGCCATTCTCCTGCCTCAGCCTCCCGAGTAGCTGGGACTACAGGCGCCCGCCACCACGCCCGGCTAATTTTTAGTATTTTTTAGTAGAGACGGGGAAACCTATTATTCTTAATTAGGATGGTAGGCACCTCTGGGAGGGACATTCAGCTTTTAAATTATTTTAAAAAATTCATAGCATTGTGTGCCTATTTCTCATAAAAATATTTCAACCGAAAAGAAATACACATAAGGAAAAGTAAACACCTTCTTTTATTCTTTCCTTACCTATATGTAGCAGTCACACTTCCCTCCTCAGAAATATTATCAGTGATTTTACGGGCCTTCAGATCCTTTTTTGAACATGTAATGCTTTTTCGTTCTTTTTTGTTCATCAATTTATGGACATGTATACTTTATAAATGGTTATCATTTGTATACATGAAAAGTTTCTTAATTCTTACAATGAAATCTGCTCTAGCTAGTTTTACCCAGAAAGGGGTTTATAAAGAGATAAAGATGTTCAGAGTATCATAGCCTGGACAACTGTTTCAGGAATAAAACGCAGAACCATCTTGTAGGACTGGCTTTGTAGATGAGTAGTGCAGCTAATGAACCCTCAGACCACATTATTTTTTCTCTCCTCAGGAAGCCTTTGTGGTTTTACCTCACAACATTCGGCCTCTTCTGCCACCCAAGCTAATCAAAGAGATACCCTTTTTCAGACTGTTTCCTTACATGTCTGCTTCCAAATCCAACACTTGGATTTTTCTGATTGATAGACTTTTGGCCACATAGTTACTTGCTACATATTTTGGTGAAATACCTAGCTATGAGGAACGCTGGGAAACACAGTATAGGTTTTTGTTGTTGTTGTTGTTGTTGTTATTTTTGTTGTTTTAGCCTACTTTGGGAAGGTGGAATGCATAGTGGCTTCAGAAAATGTGGAGCACCACGATTGACAGATGTCTACTGCAGTAATTATCCTGCAAGGCTGGGCTGGGTGCAGTGGCGCACACCTGCAGTCCCAGCAGTTTGGGAGGCCAAGGTGGGTAGATCACTTGAGGTCAAGAAAGCAGCCTGAGCAACATGGTGAAACCCTGTCTCTACCAAAAAGTAGCTGGGCATGGTGGGCGCAAGCCTGTGATCCTAGCTACTTGGAGGCTGAGGTGAGAGAATCACTTGAACCCAGGAAGGTGAGGTTGCAGTGAGCCGAGATCATGCCATTGCACTCCAGCCTGGGCGACAGAGTAAGACCTTGTCTCAAAAAAATAACAATAAATAAATAATTACTCTGCAGTGTGATTCCCCTACTTCTTCTGTTTTAGAGTTCTTTCCACAGCGGCATCTATAACTCTAGTATGTTCCTGTTAAGCACTGCATGGTATTCTGTAATATGAATGATCATAGTTTATTAGTAATTTCCTCTTTCCAAAGTTGTTATTTCTCTAGGATGGAGGTCTGGAAGTAGAATTGATGAAATCAATGGGTATATACATCTGAAAGTTTCATAGATACTGCCAAATTACCTTTGCAAAGGCTGTGCTAATTTATTCCCATTAACATTGTAGGAGAATACGTATCTCCCTATACTCTTGCCGACACTAGATATTATCAGTCTTTTTAACTCTTGCCAATCTGATGGGCGAAAGTGTTATCTTGTTTTAATTTGCATTTCTCTGATTATTAATGATGATCTGGCAACCTTTCTTTCATTCTACCATAAGGAGTCAGACTATTCCTTCTCACCAAAGAGCCTTTCTGCTGAATAAGCTTATTTTAAAGAGCTCTATTAATTCTTGATAAGCATAATCTTATTGGTGCTCCTCAATTAATAAGTTACTATAAATTTGGTTTACATTTAAAAGATATGTTGACAAATTTGCTTATTCACTGCCTGGCCAAAAAAAAAAAAATGGTATTAAATATTTGTCTGCTTTTTGCACTATGACATAGGCAAGAAGAGAAGTGAAATATTCCAAGAAAATTATTGGATTATTATGGGTAGCTTTTATAGTTGCATGACTGGTTTTGCCATTGCCCAGAATCAGAATTCAAAATGTCAGCCATACAAAGATTTACATTTGTTTACAAGGACTTGATAATAATGAAGTGAAGTAGCTCACTATAGTATAATGTCTGTAAAACCAGTTAAATAAATACATTAAAAATACAACTAAGTTAATTTAAAAATATATTAAGAGACTTAGCTGAAAAATACTTTTTTTTGAGACAGAGTCTTGCCCTGTTGCCCAGCCTGGAGTGCAGTGGCAAGATCATAGCTCACTGAAATCACCAACTGCTGGGCTCAAGCAATCCTCCCACCTCAGGCTCCTGTGTAGCTAGGTCTATAGTAGTGGGCCACTGTGCTAATTTTTAAATATTTTTAGAAATGGAATCTTGCTATGTTTCCTAGGCTGGTTGCGAACCCCTGGCTTCAAGCAATCCTCCTGCTTCGGCCTCCTAAAGTGATGGGATTATAGGCATGAGCTACTGCACCTGGCCAAAGTATCTTACTTTTTTTTTTTTTTTTTTTTGAGACAGAGTCTCGCTCTGACACCCAGGCTGGAGTGCAGTGGCACGATCTTGGCTCACTGCAAGCTCTGGCCTCCTGGGTTCATGCCATTCTCCTGCCTCAGCCTCCTGAGTAGCTGGGACTACAGGCGCCTGCCACCATGCCCTGCTAATTTTTTTGTATTTTTAGTAGAGATGGGGTTTCACCATGTTAGCCAGGATGGTCTCGATCTCCTGACCTCGTGATCCGCCCATCTCTGCCTCCCAAAGTGCTGGGATTACAGGCATGAGCCACCGCA
>NW_012118265.1:3284249-3304860 GCF_000951035.1 Colobus angolensis palliatus
GTTTCACCATGTTAGCCAGGATGGTCTCAATCTCCTGACTTTATGATCCACCTGCCTTGGCCTCCCAAAGTGCTGGGATTACAGGCGTGAGCCACTGTGCCCGGCCCGAAGTATCTTACTTTTAAACTCTGCCCAGAGAGTTTAGGTGAGATAGTTTTTATAGGTCTAATTTATGTTCTGTATTTTGTAGCTTTTATAACATCCCTGGATTCCATCAGAATCATTTATAAGACATCAGGTATTTATATTATAACATATCAGTTGAAATTCTGTGTTTGCATTCTGTTTATATATGCCCCAATGTTAGGTTAATTGTATTTAAAGCCTATTTTAAAAAATACTATTCAAGTATAAGAAAATGACAAAGCCAAGGAATTTTGAGCTATTTGAGCTTTAATGCAAAAATGTGAATCTTTGCATGGATTAAAATATGGCACATCAGTGTTACGGAAGTTTTAAAAGGAAGATTTTATTTTATTTTTTTATTTTTTTATTTTTATTTTTTTGAGACGGAGTCTTGCTCTGTTGCCCAGGCTGGAGTGCAGTGGCCAGATCTCAGCTCACTGCAAGCTCCGCCTCCTGGGTTTACGCCATTCTCCTGCCTCAGCCTCCCGAGTAGCTGGGACTATAGGCGCCCGCCACCTCACCTGGCTAGTTTTTCGTATTTTTTAGTAGAGACACGGTTTCACCGTGTTAGCCAGGATGGTCTCGATCTCCTGACCTCGTGATCCGCCCGTCTCGGCCTCCCACAGTGCTGGGATTACAGGCTTGAGCCACCGCGCCCGGCCAATTTTATTTTTTTTATCTAGGTAAGTCCTGTGTTTGCAGTTTTATATTTTAATTGGCTGTTTAGGAAGTTACCTTTTCCATACAACCTTTTTAGACCTTGTGACCTTTGAGTACCATTAGTAATTAGTTTACAGTTCATTTGAAGAGTGTATTTATGTGTTTGGGCAAAATTGAGAACGATACAACTTTTTTTTTGGAAAACACGTTTTGTCTTTGAAAAGATAAATAATGTTTCTTAGCAGTATAAATATACTTTCCTATGTCCTCAAAAAATTGGTAAAGATTACCTTTCCCCTAACCCCTTTCCCCACTCTGCTTACGCCAATAATTATTATTGTATAATGTAACATACAACTCTATTTTTACTTTTTTCAAATGGATAACCAAGTATTAAAGAATCATTATTGAGTAGTTATTATGGTTTGGATATGATTTTTTCATCCCCACCAAATCACATGTTGAAATTTGATCTCCAGTGTGGGGGTGTTGGGAGGTGGGGCCTAGTGGGAGGTGTTTGGGTCATGGGGGCAGATCCCTCATGAAACGTCTTGATGCCATTCTCTCTCTGGCTAGATGGAATTAGTTCTAACGAAATGGATTAGTTCCCTCAAGAGTGGGTTGTTATAAAGCCAGGACACCCCTTAGGTTTGGTCCCTCTTCACATATGCCCACTTCTCCTTTGGCCTTCTCTGTCATGTTTTGATGCATCCCTAACCAGAAGCTGAGCAGGTGCCAGTGCCATGCTGCTTAAACAGCCTGCACAACCATGAGTTAAATAAAACTCCTTCCTTTATAAATAACCTGCCTCAGTTGTCCTGTTATAGAAACACAAAATAGACCAAGACAATAGTCAAGACTTTACATGTAGATGTGTAATGCTAGCAAGCAAGGTCTCTTGCTATACTTTTTATTATCAGTATAATTGGAATAATTTAGTTACACGTTGAGGGCTAGTCTGAGGAGAATCAAGCTTCTCCAGTTTTCTTGTTTCTATATTTTTAGGAAGTGCCTTGATAGGTGGAGGAGATAATGATTGTTAAAAAATTGAAAACAAGATTTATCTCTGGTAAGGAAGCTTTGATCAGTAAGCCAAGTGTCAGATTACCTGAGTATAATTATCAGTGGCAAATCTCATTTTCTGCAACACAACTCTTGAGCTAGATTTACCATGAACCACATATACTGTGTTTTGTAACCTGGTAGTCAGGGTATATTCTTTATGTTGAAGAGGAAGAAGACAGAGGAGATGACAGTGGGATGCAGATTTGTCCTAGACTATACTGTTCCTACTGTCCAGAACAAAGTTGCAAATAAGCAGTTTTTCTTATATGATATGTAATTTATTTCCCCTCATCATTATTCGTTAAATTAGTGCCCTGTATCATCACCAGTTAATTTTCCACAGACTAGGCTTGTTCTTTGAAAGTAATTTACCAGTTAATTTCAAAATTCTTATTACAGGAAATGATTTCGTTTAATATAAAGTCTTGAGATTAGAAGAGAGTTTTTTTCCCCTGGTGAAGGAAAATGCAAACATTGCAAAGAAACGTGATTGTTTGGATGGTTTATTTGTGCTACTTCCTTTGCAGGAAACAAGCTCACTGCCACTTAGTATATTTTTCCTCTCAGAACACTTACACGGTTTTGTGATGTGAAGAAAGCCTTGGTTAAGGCTCAATGTGCTGAACTTTCTCACCCTTACGTTACAGTATCACCCTCAGTTTGTAAACTAAAAGGTCAGAGTTCCTTTTTCAAAGGATAAATAAAGAAATAGCATTGTCAAAATAAAGAGTAAAACCATCTGGTTATACATGAAATAATAATTCTAAGGTCTAAGGACATTTTCAAATGCACATAGTTAGATGATATAAAAAGAATACTTTTGTAGTGAATTTTGAGCTTCTAAAATAAGCCCTTTCCTCTTAATTTCAAAAAGTCATGGTTGCTTATTCATTTATTAAATCAAGCAGGAATATAGCATTTCATTTGATTTAGAAAATAATTATTTTGTCATGACAAATTATCACTTAGAGAAGAGGGGAGGTAAAGACACACACACACAGAGGAAGTCAAAGGAGACTCAGGTTCTTTATTTCATAAATCACCATACTCCCTTCATTTTCTCATTGCATTACTGGGCATCTTTTTTGTTCACTAAGTAGTTTTTATTAGATTTTCTTACTGGCTTTCTCAGTTCAATATGGCAAAAGACTAATTTTTTATTCTGCTCATGAAAAAATATTTTTCTCATTAAAAGGGTGATATATGCTCACCATTAAAATTAAGATGATATAGATATGAAAAAGAATATGGCTCATGGAGTAGAAGAATTAGTATAATTAAAACGACCATACTGCCCAAAGCAGTCTACAGATTCAATGAAATTTCTATCAAAATATCAATGTCATTTTTCACAGAAATAGAAAAAAAAAATCCTAAAATTTATATGGAACCAGAAAAGACCTCAAATAGCCAAAGAAATCCTGAACAAAAAGAACAAAACTGGAGACATCACACTACCTGACATCGAAATATATTACAAGGCAACCAGGTGTGGTGGCTCACACCTGTAATCCCAGCACTTGGGGAGCCTGAGGTGGGTGGAGCATTTGAGATCAGGAGTTCAAGACCAACCTGGCCAACATGGTAAAACTCTGTCTCTACTAAAAATACAAAAATTAGCTGGGCATGGTGGTGAGCACCTGTAGTCCCAGCTACTCGGGAGGCTAAGGGAGGAGAATCACTTGAACCCGGGAGATGCATGTTGCAGTGAACTGAGATCATGCCACTGCACCCCAGCCTGGGCAACAGAGAGAGACTCCATCTAAAAAAACTGTGTGTGTGTGTGTGTGTATGTATAGTATTTGTACATATATACACACATATATACATATTACATACACACATGTATGTAACAAGGCTATAAAAACCAAAACAGTATGGTATTGATCTAAAAACAGACACAGAGACCAACGCTACAGAGTAGAGGATCCAGAAGTAAATTCACATGTTTATAGCCAAATGATTTTTGACAAAGGTGCCAAGAACATACATTGGGGACAGGACAGTCTCTTCAATAAAGAATGCTGGGAAAATTGGATATCCATATACAGAAGAATGAAACTGAACCCTTATCTCTGACCATATACAAAAGTCAACTCAAGATGGATTAAAGAATTAAAGCCCCAAAACTATAAAACTACTGGAAGAAAACATATGGAAAACACTTCAGGGCATTGATCTAGGCAAAGATTTTACAGCTAAGATCACAAAAGCACAGACAACAAAAAGAAAAATAGACACATGAGACTATATTGAACTAAAAAGCTTTTGCACAGCAAAAGAATCAACAGAGTGAAGAAACAACTTGTTGAATGGAAGAAGATATTTGCAAACTATCCATCTGACAAGGGACTAATATCCAGAATATATAAGGAATTTGAACATCTCAACAGTAAAAACACAGTCTGATTTTAAAAAGGGCCAATGATCTAAACAGGTATTTCTCAAAGGAAGACATACAAATGGCCAACGGGCATATGAAAAAAATGTTTAATATCACTAATCATCAGGGAAATGTAAAAACCACAGTGAGATAGCATCTTAATCCAATTAGGATGGCTATTATTAAAATGACAAAAAAATTACAGATTTTGGCAAGAATTCAGAGAAGAGGGAACTCATACACTGTTGGTGGGAATGTAAATTAGTACAACTACTATGGAAAACGGTATGGTGATTTCAAAAAAAAAAAAAACTGAAAAGAGGGTGGGGGAGAACTAAATATAGCACTACCATATGATCCAGCAGTCCCACCACTGGCTATTTATCCAAAGGAAAAGAAGTGTATCCAAGGGATACCTGCACTTGCATGTTTACTATATCACTATTCAGAATAGCCAAGATGTAGAATCAACCTACTGTCCATGAATATATTGATGAATTTTGAAAAGTATGTACATGGAATGTAATACTATTTGACTGTAAAAATGAATGAAATCATGTCATTTGTCGCAACATGAATGGAACTAGAGATTATTATGTTAAGTGGAATTATACAGGCAGAGAAAGAACAAATACCCAATGTTCTCACTCATTTGTAGAAGCTAAAAAAGTTGATCTTATGGATATTGAGAGTAGATCGATAGATACCAGAGGGTGGGGAAAGGGTGTGGTTGAGAGGGGGAGAAGAAGAGAAGTTGGTCAGTGGATACAAACATACAGTTAGATAGAAGGTATAAGTTCTAATGTTCCATAACAGAGTAGGGTGACTATAGTTAGCAATAATGTATTAAGTATATTTTCAAGTAACTAGAAGAGAGAACTTGAAATATTCTCAACACATATAAATGATAAATACTCAAGGTAATAGATTCCTCAAGTATCCTGACTTGATCATTACATGTTTTATGCATGAAACAAATTATCACATGCACCCCATAAATATATAAAATATTAAATATCAATAAAGTTTAAAAAGAAGAATATGAAAATCATACGTAATTCTACAATTAAAGATTATAGTGGCAGACGTTTGGGTACAACTGTGTGAACTTGTGTAGACACATTCACGCCTTCATTTTATGCACTTATATGTGCTATTTTGCAACTTATAAAATTGGCAATATGTTGGATGGCATATCCAATATCATGGATATCTTTCCATATACAAATCTATACATTCATATCATCATTCAAAATTATACAATTTATTATAGTACTTGAATTACACCATGATGTAACCAATCCCTTGTGTCACTGGACATTTAGATTGCTTTCACTTTTTAAAAATTGAAATACTTCAAGCATAGACTAGAGTTTAAGAATAACAGAGCATCCTGTATATCTGCTACCTAGAGGTTAGTATTTTTGAAAGAAGAAATAAAATATTACAGATACTACTGAAACATCCTTTTTATCCTACTGTATTCTGTTCCCTTACCTCGCTCCTTATAGATGATCGTTATCCTGAAACTTATGTATATCTTTCCCATTTATGTTCTAAAACATACATATATATATTTTTTTCTACCATATATACATCTATAAACGTTGTGCTTCCATTTAAATTTTCTTTGCTCTGGTTTTAAAACTTGCTTTTTCATCTAATACTGTATTTGAAATTTTTGTTATTACATATTCCTAATTCATTTTAATTGTTGCATACTACATTTTATGGGTATGCCCCAATTTATTTTTTCATTCATTTGCTGGTAGATGCTAGTTTTTTACTTTCTTTTTTAGTGAACATCTTTTAAATATATCTGCTTGTATACATTATATCTAGATGCCAATTCACACTTATCAAATTAGTAAAAATACGAGTCTAACAATATCCACAACTGACAAGGATATGAAACCAGGTATTTTTATATACTGCTGGTATAAAAGAATGTCCAGCCACTTTTTTTTTTTTTTTTGAGGCGGAGTCTCGCTCCGTCCCCCAGACCGGAGTGCAGTGGCCGGATCTCAGCTCACTGCAAGCTCCGCCTCCCTGGTTTGCGCCATTCTCCTGCCTCAGCCTCCCGAGTAGCTGGGACTACAGGCGCCCGCTACCGCGCCCGGCTAGTTTTTTGTATTTTTTAGTAGAGACGGGGTTTCACCATGTTAGCCAGGATGGTCTCGATCTCCTGACCTCGTGATCCGCCCGTCTCGGCCTCCCAAAGTGCTGGGATTACAGGCTTGAGCCACCGCGCCCGGCCTTGTCCAGCCACTTTGATGAATTCAGTAATATCTCCCTTCTTCTGTAAGTGATAAGTAATAAAATAATTCATTATATTTTACATTTGATATATTCCCTGTTTCATGAAACAAATGAATGAGTAATCATCACCTTTGAAATTAACAGAATAACTAATGGCAATAGCAGTACCTTTATTAAGGTATTATAATTGTTCTCCCTACTTTTGTTTGCCTGCACTATCCCTTCTTGCCAGTTGCCATTCTCTTTCAATTCTGAGTACTGAAATAATTCCTCTAGTTAGGATCTGACCATTTCCATCATCATGATCCCTTTAATCAGATTGATAAGCAAATTGTATCAACTTTAATTAACCAGGTTGTGTTCAACTATAAACTGAATTATAATGACAAATTGCAAATGGCAAGTGCTGTGGTAAGTGATGAATGAGTGAGGGTCTTTGTTGTGGTTGTGTTTGTTATGTTTTGGAAAACAGCATGTTTTTTGTCTCATTACCAAAGAATTCCTCTTAGTCTTGATTCTTTTTTTTTAAGATGGAGCCTCGCTTTGTCACCTAGGCTAGAGTGCAATGGTGCAATCTTAACTCACTGCAACCTACACCTCCTGGGTTCAAGCAATTGTTGTGCCTCAGCTTCCTGCGTAGCTGGGATTACAGGCATGCGCCACCACACCTGGCTAATTTTTGTATTTTTAGTAGAGACAGAGTTTCACCATATTGGCTAGGCTGGTCTCGAACTCCTGACCTCAGGTGATCTGCCTGCCTTGGCCTCCCAAAGTACTGGAATTACAGGTGTGAGTCACCGCACTCGGCCTATGTTTGTTTATAATACTAAAGGAGAATTTTTCTGATGCCTGTTTGGACTTTTTCTATTTGTTTCTGAACTCTTGCTATCAAAGATTTTGTTAAGAATTCTGTAGTTATTACATTTAACCTCTTTATGTTTTTACAGGATTTGTCAAATACTATAGAATATGAATTATGCATAAATCTCCTTTACTGGGTTGTACTGATTATGTGGCAATTGTAGAGGACATGCATTGCTAGTGTAAGCACAATCCACTTAGAATTCTTGTTTTTAGAAAAACTATTTTGTTGCATGTAGCTAGAATGGTAATGTTTGATTGGAATTTTTTTTTTTAGAATGATGATGTGGTTGTAGTATTAGTGTGAATGTAACTACCATTGTTTGGATATTTGATCCTTATGTTGAAATCTGATCCCTAGTGTTAGAGGTAAGGCCCAATGGGAGGATGTTTGGGTCAGGGAAGTGGATCCCTCATGAATGGCTTGGTGACTTCTGCCGTAGTGAATGAATTCTTACTCTTAGTTCCTGTGCGAGCTAGTTGTTCGAGAGTCTGGCACTTCTCTTCTCCTCTCTCATCATGTGATCTCTTCTCACACAGGCTCCCCTTCACCTTCCACCTTGCATGAGTGGAAGCAGGCCATCAGAAACAGATGCTGGTGCCATGCCTTTTGTGTGTGTGTGTGTGTGTGTGTGTGTGTGTGTGTGTTTTCTTGTATAGCCTGCAGAACTATGAGCCAAATAAACCTCTTTACAAATTACCCAGCCTCAGGTATTCCTTTATAGCAATGCAAACGCACAAAGACAGTAACGTATTAATTAAAAGGCATTGTCCTCCAGAGCGCACATTCATTTTGTTTTCTGAAATGTCAAGGTATTATATCCATTGAGTGAACACACAGTATCTGTGTGTACCAAATGAGAGGCGCACACCAGATGATCTTTTCTTTGTAGAGCTGGAATATCATAAAATCAAAATCCTAATAAATCGGTACTGTGTTAAGTAAAATAAAACTGAAGGTTACAGTCATTAAATGTTTGCAGTTATGCTATTGTTATTAAGAACTAAATTTGATAAAGACAAAAAGAATGTCAGCTGCATCTTTTATGATTTCCCTTTGCTTAAATCTCTCCATATCAATTCAAATAAAAAAGAAATTATTGATCTTATTTCCTAGCTTTATTCTGGACACTGATTTGTTGCCATCCTCCCTCCTTTTTTCTTTTAATGGCAAGGTCATTAGCAAACTCTTTATGTCTGCAGATTAATTTGAAGTAGTAAACTTTGGAAGAAGATATTTATTAATTTATATGTAAATGAAATTTTATTTGCAATCAGGTTATTCTGATGATATAAAGAAAGGTATAGTGGATGTTTAATAAGATATATTGTATTTAGATGGAACAACCAAAATTCCAAAACCAAGAGAAGAAAAACTAGGCATTTGGAGTATATTTCTCCTTAACTTATGTGATCTAAGAAATAAAATAAATAAAAACAAGCATCTCCATAAGATAAAAGTGTTTTTTCTGGCTGTCTGCAGAAGTGGTACTTGTCAATGGTTACAGTAGACTGGAGCCTGTACAAAGGAGCTAACCCTTTCAACACATTCATGAAACTTCTTTCTAGATATTTTTATATATATATATATATATAACAGACATTATGTTTGTTGTAATAACATCAACATTAATAGTAAAAGCAGGAACATTTAAGATATAGCCTCAAAAGCTGTCTTATTCATTGATCAGCTCTATACCCTCCTGTTTGGTTTTTTTGAGAGAGAGGATCTCACTCTATTTCCCAAGATGAAGTGCAATGGTGTGATCTCAGCTCAAAGTGCAGTGGTGTGATCTCGGCTCACTGCAGCCTTCCACTCCTGGGCTGAAGCAGTCCTCCCACTTTAGCCTCCCAAGTAGTTGGGACACAGGCATACACCACCACAGCCAGCTAATTTTTGTATTTTTTGTAGAGATGGGGTTTCGCCGTGTTGTCCAGGTGGTCTCAAGCTAATGAACTCAAGCAATCTGCTTCCAATCTTCCAATTTTTTTGTATACAGAAAAATTGGAATAGATGATCTTTCTTTCTGTCTACTAATTTTGGGTTTCATTTGGTGTTGTTTTTCTAGTTCCTTGAGGTTCACTGTTAGGTGGTTTATTTGAAATCTTTATGCTTTTTTGATATAAGCATTTGTTACAGGAAAGGGTCCTGATCTAGACCCCAAGAGAGGGTTCTTGGATCTCGTGCAAGAAAGAATTCAGGGTGAGTCCATAGAGTAAAGTGAAAGCAAGTTTATTAGGAAAGTGATGGAATAGAAGAATGGCTACTCCATAGACAGAGCAGCCCGGAGGGCTCCTGGTTGGCCATTTATATGATTATTTCTTGATGATATGCTAAACAAGGGGTGGGATTGTTTCTGTCTTCCCTTTTAGACCATATAGGGTAATTTCCTGATGTTGTCATGACATCTGTAAGCTGTCATGGCACTGGTGGTGTTACAAGAAAGGGATCCTGATCCAGACCCCAAGAGAGGGTCCTTGGATCTCATACGAGAAAGAATTCAGGACGAGTTTGCAGTGCAAAGTGAAAGCAAGTTTATTAAGAAAGTAAAGGAATAGAAGAATGACTACTCCATAGACAGAACAGCCTGGAGGGCTGCTGGTTGCCCATTTTTATGATTATTTCTTGGTGATATGCTAAACAAGGGGTGGATTATTTATGCCTCCCCTTTTTAGACCATATAGGTAACTTCTTGAAGTTGCCATGGCATTTGTAAAGTGTCATGGCATTGGTGGGAGTGTAGCAGTGAGGAAGACCAGAGGTCACTCTCGTCACCATCTTGGTTTTGGTGGATTTTAGCTGACTTCGTTACTGTAACCTATTTTATCAGCAAGGCCTTTATGACCTGTGTCTTGTTCTGACCTCTTATCTCATTCTGTGACTTAGAATGCTTTAACCATCTGGGAGTGCAGCTTAGTAGGTCTCAGTCTCATTTTTTGCCCAGCTCCTATTCAAGATGGAGTTGCTCTGGTTCAGACACCTCTGACACGTTTATTACTATAAACTTCCCTCTTAGTACTGCTTTTGCTGTATCCATATATTTTGGTATGTGGCAGTTTTGTTTTCATTTGTTTCAGGAAATTTTAAATTTCTTTTCTTAATTTCTTTATTCACCCATTGGTTATTCAGGAACATTTTGTTTATTTGCCATACATTTGTGAAGTTTCCAAGGTTCTTCTTGTTATTGTAGTCTATTGGGGCCAGAAAAGATAGTGGTATGATTGCTACTTTTTGAATTTTTCAGACTTGTTCTGTGGCCTAAGATAAGGTATATTCTGAAAATGTTCCATATGCTGATAAAAATAATGTCTTTTCTGTAACTGTTGGGTGAGATGTTCTGTAAATGTCAGGACCTTTAGGTTATTGATTCTTCATTGATTTTCTGTCTGGATGATCTGTACATTTCCGAAAGTGGTGTGCTAAAGTTCCCTACTATTATTGTATTGTAGTCTCTCTCTCCCTCTGGATCTGTTTATGTTTGCTGCATATACTTGGCTGCCTCATATTGGTTGCATAAATAGTTATAATTGTTATATCATCTTGCAGAATTGACCCTTGTATCATATATATAGATCTTCCTTGTCTCTTTTTACACTGTTTGATGATTTGTAGTCTGTTTTATTTGATATAAGTGTAACTACTACTGGAATTTCATTTTTCACCCCTCACTTTTGGACTATATATATGTTTATAGGTGAAGTGGTTTTTTTGTAAGCAGCCTAGTATTGGGTTTTGTTTCTTTGTCTATCCAGCCATTTTGTGCCTTTTAGTTGGAGAATGGATTCCGTTTACATTTAGTGTTATTGATGAGTTAAGACTTTTACTTCCATTTTGTTGATTGTGTTTTGTATTGTAATTTTTCTCTTCCTTTCTTACTATCTTCCTTTGTGGTTAAATGATTTTCTCTGATAGTGCTTTTTAATTAATTGCTTTTTATTTTTAGAGAATCCGTTACAGGTTTTTACGTTGTCAGTACTATAAGGCTTACAAACCCGTCTTATAACAAGTTATTTAAAGCATGACATTTTAAGTCACATAGGAAAGAATAGAAACAAATGAGAATGAAAAAAAAAATTCTCCACTTTAACTCTGTCCCTCACATTTTGGCTTTTAGTTGTCTCAGTTCACATATTTTTATATTACCTATCTCTTACTATGTTGCTGTAGCTGTAATTTTTTTTGTTTGTTTTTCTTTCTTTTAAATAACTGTTTTAAATAGATTTGTCTTCTGGACATAACTAGAGTTATGAGTGGATTGCACACCACAATTATGGTATGAGTATTCTGGGTTTGTCTATGTACTTAATTTTACCAGTGGGTTTTAGACCTTCAACTATTTTTTTTTCTAATTATTTTAGCACATTAGTCTTTTTTCTTTCAGATTGAATAATTTTCCTTAGCATTTCTTGTAAGACAGGCCTGGTGGTGGTAAACTCTCTCAGCTTTTCTTTATCTGGGAAAAACTTTGTTTCTTATGTTTGAAGGATAACTTTACTGGATTTAGTTATTCTTCGATGATAGGTTTCCTTTCTTCCTCCCTTCCTTCCTCCCCCCCCCTTCACTTTTTGCTTTTTGCTCCTCTTCATTACGATCTTCTCTGCTCCTCTCCTCCCCTCCCCTTTCCTCCCCTCCTTTCTCCTTCCCTCTCCTTTCCCTTTCTGTCCTTTCCTTTCTTTCTCTGTTTCTCTGTTTCTCTAGTTATTCCACTCCCTCCTGGCTTGTATTGTTTTTCAATGAAAAGTCTGTTGCCACATGAATTGGAACTCCTTTGCATGTTATTTTCTTTTTTTTTCTTGCTGCATTTAGGATCCTCTCTGTGTCCTTGACCTTTGAGAGTTTAATTAGTGTATGTCTTGGGGTAGTCTTATTTGGGTCAAATTTGTTTGTTCTCTCACCTTCCTGTTGCTGGTTATTTATATCTTTCTCAAGTTTTGTAAAGTTTTTTATTATTATTTTTTGAATAAGCTTTCTATACTTTGCTTTTGCTCAGCTCCCTCTTGAACACCTGTAATTCTTAGAGTTGGTCTTTTGAGGT
This sequence comes from Colobus angolensis palliatus, assembly GCF_000951035.1. NCBI lineage: Eukaryota > Metazoa > Chordata > Mammalia > Primates > Cercopithecidae > Colobus > Colobus angolensis. The sequence continues at coordinate 3,296,640 of NW_012118265.1, forward strand.
AATTTTCTTTATCTTGTAGGAGATCTTTATTGCTTTTCACTCTTTTCTTTTTTCTCTTCTGTGTATTTAAAAATAGGCTGTCTTTGACTTTGCTGATTCTTTCTTCTCCTTGATCCATTCTGATGTTGAGTGCCTCTAATGAATTTTTCAGGTCAGCAGATATACTTCTCAGTTCCAAAATTTGTTTGGTTTAGACAGAATTATTTCAATTTTTTTGATTAAAATTTTCTGATAAATTTCTGAATTTCTTTTCTGTGTTATCTTGGAGATCACTGAGTTTCCTTAAAACTGCTATTTTGAATTCTTGCTTAAAAAGTTCACATATTGCCATCTTGTTAGGGTTGCTTATTGGTTTCTTGCTTTGTCCATTTGGGGATCATGGTTCCCTGCTTGCTGTTGTTTCTTGTGGATGTATATCTGTGTCTTTGCATTGAAAGATTAGTTATTTATTCCATTCTTCTCTGTCTGGCTTGTTTTGGTTTCTATTGGATGTGTTTGGTTAGAGGTTATTTACTGCTACGTTACTGCCTCCTTTTTGGCTTTAGGTGATGCCTTAAGCTTAGGTTCACCTTGGCTGTAGTAAATTATCAAAGTGCTGCCCTTCCCAAAGGGGCAGGTCCCAATGGGGATATCTTGACAGTGTGGGAAGGCTGGCTGTGGAGGTTTATGCCCAGTGGACCTGTGGGACAAACCTACTGTATGGTGCTACTGAATAGCTACTGTGATTTGGCATCTCTTTTGGTAGAGTTACAAAGGAGGGCTCTACTTTCTAGGGCTAGGGATTGTAGTCCTGCTTCTCCTCTTAGTCTCTATCTACCTCATGGATATTTCTCCCTTCAGGTACTTGTGATGCTTTCTGTGGGTTAAGGAAGGGACACATCTCCTCCTAGGGAACCCAAGATAGTGGGCAATTTGGTTCCACCTTGGTCTTACTTTTACAGTAAGTTGAAACAGTGAGTTGAGGGGAAATTTTCCTTGCAGTTGGTGCTGGGCAAAATGGGGGGAGGGGCATCGTGGATGTGCAAGTCTAATTCTCTGTCTACTGGGAGATTTTTTTACTTCTCTGTGGCCCTGGGAATGATCTCTCCTTATATTTGAGTTCTGGCTTATTTCTGGCCATAATCTCATTGCTGTATATTTGTTTTCCTTTTTCTGTGTAGGGGAGTCAAACCAGCTTGCTTCTGCATCACCATTTTGGAACTGGAAGTCAACCTATATGGCTTGCGTTTAATTGCTATAATAACAGTGTTGAAAAAGATTTCCTACACTATGTTATTTGGCATTGAAGCAAAAAGTGTTTGCAGCAAGGCACTGAGAGCAGGGTGCACATTTAACAAGAATAAAGCAAATATTCATCATTGGAAGGATGACCACAGTTGTACTTCCTTGCAAAACAAAAACCAAGTGCTTTATGGGATTAAGAAGAGGAGCTATTATATGAGCAAATGAAAGAGTGATAGATTTTATACCCAAGATATGTACAGACATTTTCCATATCACAAGCTGAGCGATATAATTTCAGGGAGGAGAAATTGCCAAATCCTGTGGAATAGATGATTGGTGTGACCAGTTCAGGCACCATACAGAACTGTGGTTAAGGCATTGTCTCATAGCTTTAATTGCCTCCTTCCTTTATAAATGAAATCAATGAATTTGATCATCTTTTTATGTGTTTATTCACTTTTTACATATGTTAAGATAGTCATTTGATTTTTCTGTTTTAATCTGTTACCAGGTTTTTGTTTTTGTTTTTTTTTTTTTCCAAGATGGAGTTTTGCTCTGTTACCTAGGCTGGAGTGCAGTGGCACAATCTTGACTCACTGCAGCCTCCGTCTCCTGGGTTCAAGCCATTCTCCTGCCTCAGCCTCCCAAGTAGCTGGGACTACAGGCATGTGCCACCATGCTTGGCTAATTTTTGTATTTTTAGTAGAGATGGGGTTTTGCCATGTTGGCCAGGCTGGTCTTGAACTCCTGACTTCAGGTGATCCATCTGCCTCGGCCTCCCAAAGTGCTGGGATTACAAATGTGAGTCACCGCGACCGGCCTGTTACTACATTTTCTTATGTCAAACCATCCTGCATTCCTGAAAGCAACTTGCTGTTTACTTTTTAAATTCATGGTTATCTTGTGAACATCTTTTCAGTTTAGTGTGTACAGGTCTTCCTCATATTTTTAAATGGCTGCATTATTTACCTATTGTATAAATATACTATAATTGTTTAAATAGCTGTCTTTTGGATATGCGTGATTTCCAGTTTTTGCTATTAAAAATAATGTACGAGGCCAGGCGCGGTGGCTCACGCCTGTAATCCCAGCACTTTGGGAGGCAGAGGGTGGATCACAAGGTCAGGAGATCAAGACCATCCTGGCTAACACAGTGAAACCCCATCTCTACTAAAAATACAAAAAAATTAGCCGGGTGTAGTGGCGGGCGCCTGTAGTCCCAGCTACTCTGGAGACTGAAGCAGGAGAATGGCGTGAATCCGGGAGGCGGAGCTTGCAGTGAGTCGAGATCGCGCCACTGCACTCTAGCCTGGGCGACAGAGCGAGACTCTGTCTCTAATAATAATAATAATAATAATAATAATAATAATGTACCAATAACTGTCTTTCCACATACACCTTACATACTCAGGCTAGCATTTCTGCAGAATAAATTTCTAGAAATGTATTTATTATGTGCATTTCATTGTCTGCTAACATGAAAGAAAGTTAATTTTTAAGACATATTTGCTTGGTTTGAAAATGTCAAATATTGTTAGAAAATATACCAGTGGTTGTCTTTGGGGTGATTGGCTTATGTATGCGTTTGCTTATCATTATTATTTTTTAACTTCAATACAAAAGATAGAACTTATTTTAGAAAACTAAATGCTTTATGAAAGCAAATGCTGCTTTAGAAGTTCTGTGATTGTGAGCAATTGTGGATGCCCAATAATACATCTAGCATAATGCAAAACATGACAAATTGAAAAGATATTTGTAGAAGTAGGTTGATTGATTTATTGACTGAAAGAGAGAGATAATTTTTACCAACTCTTTTTCAGGGTTTTTTGATTAACTCAAAACCAGAGAATGCCTGTGAACCCATAGTGCCTCCACCAGTAAAAGACAATTCATCTGGCACTTTCATCGTGTTAATTAGAAGACTTGATTGTAATTTCGATATAAAGGTATGGTTTTCTTTTTTCGTTTTTTGTTTCCTATTTGTTTAGTTAGCTAATTTAAATCCTCCCTTGTTTCAGAAAACATTTAAAATTTAAAATCCAGTAAGATTGAAAATAAACTGGATGCATAGAATAGAAATAACTTTTACTGGTTCTAAGAATTTTCAGGCATTTGTTGGACATCTTGAACTGTGGTTTAACAGTGGAATCTTACTTGATCTCATGTAGGAATGAAAACTTAACTTCAGCCTTTAGTTTTATGCCTTTACCCTTCCAGTATCAATCTCAAACCTACATCTATACCTGTATCTACATTGTCATTGAGGTTTCTCTTTTGTAATAAGTTAAATCTGCCCCGTATAAAGTTTTTTCTCTCTGACATGTGTTAAGCTAGCATTTCAGATAGTAAAATGAGGTTTACCCACCTCGCTCACCATGTATCACCAGTGCTGCTCTAGATGTATGGTTTTTTAAAGTCTGTTTTAGGATTAGCATTGGCTAAGGAGCCACATTAAGGCCTATGTAAAATAAACCTTGATGTAACTGTTACTGGACTACCTCAGAGCTGAGTGTCATATAGTGTCTTGCATGTATCTCCCAGAATAGGACATGGGCTATTATTTCATGTTGCTTGGTCTTAGATAATTTGTCTGTTCAGCAAGAAAAACCGCCCTGTCATGCTGTGCATGAATTTTCTCTGCAATTTTGATTGCATGGAAGAAATGATACTTCCATAATAAACTTATGAGAAGAATAAAATAATAAATATAAAGGAATTTGAAAATGTATAGCACTGTGTAAATGATAGGTATCATTACTACTTTATGTTAGTTCCCAGTATAGACTCTCAATTGCCTTTAAATGGGAATAGATTAGAGTTTGAAGTCAAAGTAGTAGATTTCCTGCTCCTCAGAGTTGTTTATGATAGTTTATATTTAACTGTTTTATCCAGAACTAAACTATAATAATTAGAGGTTGCTTCAGTTAAAATTAAATGTTATTATAATGTTTCATTAATTTCTTGCTGCTAAGAAATTAAAAGTAAACTAATTCTATTGATCCCAAGGTCTACTGCACTATTATGCTATGTAATTTGTGGACTCAGTACAGTCTGATAGTTAGAAATTAGAATACTTTTTTGTTGTTGTTATAACTTTCCTTTACAGACAGGGATGGGAGATGGTACTCTTTGAAAATTAGGGAAATACTGTTATTGAATATCTGTTTTTGAAGATGAAACCACAACTCGGGAATGAATACAGTAGGCTTGTTAGCCTTCTTGTCCCTTTAGTGGATCCTCATCATGAGTCTGAGTACTTCCAAAGGAGTTTAATGATTTAGTCATTAGTCCAGCTCATCTCTTTTCACTGCTTGTCTTGAATTTTATGTTGCAGCCATACCGCCTACCTGAACTCTCTCAACTGGCTGTGCCATGCTGATCATACATTTGTGCCTTTACATGTGCTATTTTCTCTGTCCAAGATCTCTGCTCCAATGATCTTTACCACTCATTTATCTGTCTCATCAGTTACGTGCTAGCTGAGGATGTTACCTCCTCAGGAAGCCTTACTTTTCTCTCTGCTTCCTCTGTTGCAGTGCAGACCATTCTAGCTCAATGTGCCACCCTTCCACTTTGCAAATACTTCCTTCATTGCGTTTTATCACATTGTTATTACTTTTTATTGAATATATATATATATATCTCATTTGTGAATTGATGGTGTTTAACGTTCATGTTTTAACCATATTTATATATCCAATTTGTATTACAGTACATGGTAAGCAATCAATAAAGACATTAAATCAAACTATGTAATAGCCTTTTGCTTATGTGTCTAATATATTCTTGAAAAACATGTACATATGAAAAACATGGAAAAAGGTTTCAGTTGAGCCATTCTAATGTTAGAAAGGGAAATGTTAACAAAATTCTCGTACTTTACCATGTAGGCACAGTAAAATGAATAAGGCTCTAGTCTGTTGTACATGTTCTTTAACTTGGTTATTTTTTCTTCCACAAATATACAGTGGAGTATATTCTGGCCATTTAAGGCTGAAGATTCCTTACTTATGTCATTCCTAATGATTTCTGTTTTTGTCAGAGTTGTATAAATTTCTGGAACATCAGTTTACAGGGAGACACAATGATTACAATCAAGGTCTGGAAACAGAGTATATACACTTCAATCTCATCTTTATCATTTACTAGCAGTATGACCTTGGACAAGTTATTCTACCTCTGTCTGCCTCAATTTTCTTATCTGTAAAATAAGAATTATAATGTTCCCTATATCATAGGATTGTTGGGAGGATCAGATGAACTAATCAATGTTACATGCCTACCCAACAGCACCTTGCATACAGGAAGGAGGCAGTGGGTCTTAGCTGTTGATGTTTTATGCTTTTTACCATTAGAATTAAATAGAATAAGGGTAAAGATGGCAAAATTGCTGACTTTTTGGAAATCAAATTGTCTGATAAGTCACATATGATATAGCAACTCCGTGTCAGCTGTTGTATAAAATTTCTAATTTGGCTTATAAAGACAGTTTAATCATACCATTGTGGAAAGTATGTTTCATAAATTTGTAGTAGTAAGAATTATGCATCACCTATCAAGGTAGTGTGACTGGGTAAGGATAAACTCATTATGGTTACTGGAAAAGCAACTGGAATCGCACCCTAAAGAAAATTTCCTTTCTAGGGTGGTTACTGATAGATAAGCTGTTAGCCTTATTAGCTGTACTTTTCATATCAGAAATCTCTGACTGCATTTAATGAGCTTCCAAAATGGTTATATACAGTTTTATATTAAGTGTATTGTGGAATTTAGTCATCAATGTTAATTTTTTTTTTTTTTTTGAGACGGAGTCTTGCTCTGTCGCCCAGGCTGGAGGGCAGTGGCTGGATCTCAGCTCACTGCAAGCTCCGCCTCCTGGGTTTACGCCATTCTCCTGCCTCAGCCTCCCGAGTAGCTGGGACTACAGGCGCCCGCCACCTCGCCCGGCTAGTTTTTTGTATTTTTTTAGTAGAGACAGGGTTTCACCATGTTAGCCAGGATGGTCTCGATCTCCTGACTTCGTGATCCGCCCATCTCGGCCTCCCAAAGTGCTGGGATTACAGGCTTGAGCCACTGTGCCCGGCCATGTCATCAATGTTAATATATATATAATACTTCTTTTCAGAATTGCAGATAAATACCTCTTGTAGATAATCAATAATGGCTCATTCGTGTATATCCGCAATTTTGTATGATGCATTGACTTAAAATAGTTAGAAAATGATATATTTCCTTATTTATTACATAGCTTACTAGGACTGAGTACTGAGGAAAACTTAATTCAGCTTCATACATAATACTACAGTTGATGGTAGTGCAGGGTTATATTTTGGCGTGTCTCTTATCTAAAATGACATACAAATTATCTTAGACAAAGGAGAATTGGCTCTATCTTTTAAAGTTTTCCTTGGAGAAAGGAACTCTTTGTTTTAGACCACAACGAGAAAAGAAACGAGGAATAAAAATTTATCGAGATACTTCAGATGATTAATGTTGGTGGGTATTTCAGGATTTTTACACTTCTTTTAGTTTTTTTAAAAAAGATTAAATAAACCTACACTTTTCTTCTTCTTTAAAAGGAAATGAATAAGTGGAATATATGTTATAGTTTTTAAAATGGCATATTTTCTTCATATAAACCATCCCAAGTGATTTGTGACTCAAAGATAGCCACAAAGGCAGCGGAAATGCAATTAACAATTCCTGGAGGAAAGGGAATTACTTTCCAAATAAAGAGAGCCATTGTTTTAATTTTTTATCTTCTGTTGAGAGAAACATATATGAACCTTTTAATCTGTCTTACCTTGAGGAGTGCAGCAAAACCCATGCTCAGAATGAATGTTTGAGTATGTAGAATATCCAAAAAGCCAGTAAGAAGAACTATTGATTACATGTCAGGTACTTACTCTAAAAGTAATCACTTATACTGACAAAAACTGTATCCTCTGAAAAATACAGCTCTTTAGAGGAAAAGCAGAACAGTGCTATTTTGTCTCTGTATGATGCTGTTCTTTACTGTGACAAAACATAATTGTTTGGAAATGTTAGTTTTTGGTGAGTATTTGAGATTAAAAAATATTGTTGGCACTTTGGCAAATAAATTAAGGCTATATTAAATCTTGTAATTAGAAAGTTGACTTTGAAGCATTCTGAGGGAGACATTTCTCAGAAGGCTTGAATTGGCATCCCAGTGAGAAATACGACTTTAAAAAAAATCTGTAAAAATACCTAGTAATTGAAAGGCCATTAAAATAATCACTTAACATTGAACTTTCAGAGCGATACAATTTTCTGTATCTATAACTGAATAAAGACAAGTTATAAGAAAAACTGCCCATTGTCATTTCGGTACCAGATGCTTTCATTACTTGGATATAATGGCAAGTCACCAATTTCTTTGAGTATCCAATTTACTGTATTTTAGCTGGACTTTAGGGAACGCTGGTAAACAGAAATGGTGCAACATATGCACCTTATTCAGCAGTGTGTGCTGAATCTTATTCTATCTTATGTGTGAATGAGTATTTTTGAAAAATGCAGCTGCAAAGCCATCTAGGCCAGTTATCAAGGCTGAAAGGACTTAGATATTATTCTCCCTTCCCACATCCCATTTTTTTTGGCATGAATGGAGGTACATTTGGATTGTAGATGATAAGGAATATGTTGGGTCTCTTCAGAGCTATTTTCTGCTGTAATGTGGCTTTTATAAAACTTAACTGGGATACAGATACAAAACTTAACTGGGATACTTTACCTGACTTCTGCCTCTCTCTCAAGTTTCATCTCTACTTTGCCACTCCTCCCACCTCATAAGAATTTACAAGTCCCCATATGTGCTGAGCAGTGTCTCCCACTCTTAGTTTCTGTCATGTCCTCCATCTGGCATGTCCTCCTTCTACTTGTCTGTCTGGCCAATCTGACTTTATTTTAGATCTAAGATAAACTATGTCCTGTCTGAAACCTTTCCTGAAGTTCTTCAAGGTAGAACTCATCC
>NW_012118265.1:3306335-3317481 GCF_000951035.1 Colobus angolensis palliatus
TTTAGTAGAGACGGGGTTTCACCGTGTAGGCCAGGATGGTCTCGATCTCCTGACCTCGTGATCCACCCGTCTCGGCCTCCCAAAGTGCTGAAAATTCCCTTCTTTTACCAGGAAGTTAATCTTTCATGAATGAAAAAAGCTGAAAAATGTTAATTTACATGTGCTTTATTCTGATCTAAGGAAGCAATGTAATGCCAGTAACTTTATTTATATATCTTTTCCCCATTCTTTTGCTTCAGAATTTTTACATGGGTATCCTTTAATCACAGATATCAGAATGCTAGACCATATACTTTTCAAGAGACTTATTGCTTTATTTTGGACTCAAGCAATGAAATGTATTAAAATCAAGATATTCAGATTACTCAGATATACTATCAGTGAACAATGTTTAGGTAAGGAGGAAAGATGGGCTCTAAAGAAAGAGAGAAAGATAGTTTTATATCACTGAACTATAATATTAATGAGAGTTAAAATGTCATAAGAGCCTGATATTCTCTTCTGAGGAGTAGCTCTTCCCAACATGGCCTGCAGTAGTCCTAAAATAATATGCAGAAAAGAACAATGTTGAAATGGAGAATGTAATATTGGCAGGATTGCTTGCTACAATTCTGGATCTTATTTTAATAATTGATTATTCAATACTGCAAGGTTCCCAGAAATTTTTATCCAATAGATAAAATTAACGATTTATATTCACATCTGAGTCCTCAGATCTATTGCTGCATTCTCATCTGCATTGCTTTGATCACTTGAGAAAGAGATTCTACTTCTTAATTTCTTCTTATTTCTTTGGACTCAAAAAGATGATCATAGCTAGGTTTTGAGAATTATCTCTATTCTCTATATCTCTCATTAATTTATTTCATTTTCTTCCCTTATAGAATAAGTACTTTTTCTCCTCTACCAGACATCTGGGTGGGGAGAAAGGGTATTTTGTGTCCAGGCTGATGATTAATTTACTGTTGCTTTGTGTTGGCTATGCTGAAGGAAGAGAAAACCAGTTCTCAGAGAACTTTTCCATTTTGCACTTGGAAAGATTTAGAAGCAGAGTTAGAGTATGTTTTCTTTAGGGAATCCTTAGAAGGTAGACATTAAAGTGAAGATCTGGTTGTGTCACATTGCTAGAACTGCAAAAACCCAATTTATAACTAGTTAGAAGAGGCCATGCTCCAAAACCATCCAGTATCTGTGTTATGCTGTTTTCTTTTTCATTTTTGACTTTTCACCTTTTTGTGTTTTGAAACATAGCATACACAGTAAAAGTATCCATAATGTGTATGTGTGCAGTTTAAATAATAGTAAAATAAATTTCTGTGTACTCAATACTTAGTTTAAGAGAGACCTGTTGCTTTCTAATATATCACTTTAATCAGACTTCATTAAAGACCTTGTTATCAGGTAATTTTTTTTTTTTTTTTTTGAGACACGGTCTTATACTGTTGCCTGGGCTGGAGTGCAGTGGCATGAACACGGCTCACTGCGGCCTTGACCTCCTGGGCTCAGGCGATCCTCCCACCTCAGCCTCCCAAGTAGCTAGGACTATAGGCACCCTCCACCATGCCTGGCTAATTTGTTTTGTTTTGTTGAGAGGGGATCTTGCTGTGTTGCTCAGAATGGTCCAAAGCTCCTGGGCTCAAGTGATCCTTTCACCTTGGCCTTCCAAAGTGCTGAGATTACAGATGTGAACCATTGTGTCTGGCCTGGTAATTCTTTATCTTGAAGATTTTATTCCATCTACAGATTATGTTAAACGAGCTGATTTTCATAATGAGAAAGCTCTTTATTTGGGCTATTTTTACATTGATTTCAAATGTTTTAAATAAAGTGATGTTAAGTATACAATAAAGTGATTGCTCGTTAAAGTTACTCCTTTTTTATCTTGTGTTTATAATAGCTTGCGATGGGAAAGGCTCTTTGTAAGGCCAGAACAAATTCTAGCGATACTGTGTATTTTCTAATTCTTTCTTTTTGCTCCATTATACTATTTTCATTACCTCTAGCCTGATCCTAAACTAAAAAACCCATGGGAATGTCTTTTCTGATTTCAGATTCTTGGGAGTAGAGCGTACGTTTTCTGCAGTTCTGTGTACTGAGATTTTAGTTCAGTGCGTACAATACCAGAAACCATTAACAGGCAGTAATGGAGGAGTATACTCAGAGATCTGTCACTGGGTGGCGCTAGATATCAAAATTCTTACTGTAATTGCTCCATCACAGATACTTTTCAAGTGCAATGGGAGTTCCTGTGTTACTTGTGAAATTCCTAGTAAGCTGATTTTAAGTACAGAGAGTTATTCTCTTGTTGCACAGAAAGTTATTCTAAAGCCTTTATTTTCAGTGGTGGGTGGGCTGAAATGGGGCCTCTGCTGTGTTAGAATGAGAAATCATTAAGATTTGATTAGAATATGAATCCTATCAATATCTAAAAAATATGAACTAAGATCCTTTATTTTAAATATCTACTTTAATATACATGGGTAACTAGAGAATATTTTATGAATAGCTTTTTTTTTGCCTTAAATTGCTATTCCGACAAATATTTAGGCAGCTTTTAACTAGTATAGTTTATTTTAACTGGTGTAGTTTGTTACAAAGTAAAGATTTTTTTTAAAGCAGTTTTAACTTATAGCAGACATAACTTACAAGTTTTTTTTAACTTATAGTGTAACTGCACATAAAGGTTATTCAGATTTTCTTAATGTCACTGGGAAAAAAGACAAATGTAATTTAACTTTTAAATTAATTTTAATTATATGTTGTTCATTTTATTATCTTTAGTACTAACCATGTTCCAGCTACAGTATTAAACTTCATAATACTGGAAATAGCCACATTCAAAGACCTATAAGCTAATGACTTTGATTTTGTGTCGGAATGTTGCAGAACATGATTGTTGCAACATGGAACAATCATGTTGAAAGGCATCAGTCTTTTTTCTGATTGCCAACAACCTATGGAGTATTAAGAACTATCTATATGAGTGGGTTTCAAACTTTTTTGACTGCAACCCACCCACAGTAAGAAGTTTATTTTTACTTGTGCCCTAATATGTAAAACAGCACACAGTCTGACAATAAAATTTCATGGAGTAGTACTTACCTACACTACCTATACGGTAATAACTTGGTATATGAAATTCCTTTTTATTAAAAACTAAAATTCACTTAGGTTCACTAAGACTTTACTGCCTGGTAATGGATCATGACCTACAGTTTGAAAAATGCAGATTTAGGCCAGTCTTTTCTGTGTAGCAGTGAACACTGGCAGGGACACTAAGAGGTATGCTTTTTGCCTAAGTACTTCTTAGTTCAAAAATTACGTTTTGTTTGTAATTTTAGCATTAAATTGTGTCTCCTGGTATTTAAAATTGCTTGTCCATATACCATAGATTGACTTTAAAATGATGCCATCAGAAAAATAACGTAAGATCTTTTTTTTGTTTTGTTTTGTTTTTTTTGAGAGAGAGTCTCGCTCTGTCGCCCAGGCTGGTGTGCAGTGGCTTGATCACGGCTCACTGCAACCTCCACCTTCCAGGTTCAAATGATTATCCTGCCCTAGCCTCCTGAGTAGCTAGTATTACAGGCACCCACCACCACGCCTGGCTAATTTTCATATTTTTAGTAGAGATGGGGTTTCACCATGTTGTCCAGGCTAGCCTTGAACTCCTGACCTTAAGTGATCTATCCACCTCAGCCTTCCAAAGTATTGGGATTACAGATGTGAGCCATTGCACCCGGCCAACATAAGATCTTTAATAATTTAAGTGCCAAGCATTTTGGCTTCTGTTTTTTGGTATACTGTACTTGAAACAAATTATGACTTTTTGTATAACACAGAAGATTTTACCAGCCCTACCAAAAATGTTTTCTAATGAAATAAATAAATTCAGCTTACCTCTAAGCTTATGTACAGTGGTAATATGCCACTTAGCAAAAGGTCAACTCTTCAGAACATAGCCTCAGAGAAGAGAAGGAAACATGCCTTTGTACCACCGTTATGAATGTTGCTAAGCTTCAGCATTAAAACCATGTACTTTTCCTGGCAGTTTTTCTCAGAATTCTTATGCACTTAATTTTTTTTAAAGAATAGAATTCTTATCAGGGTTAGTTCTTTTTTTTGTCTGCCACAGAGAAGAATATATGGATGGAGGAAGTCCAGAATAACTATTAGTAGAGTACTAGTGGTAAGCACAGAGAGAGGAAGTAACATTTGACACTTAACATTAAGGAGAAAAACTGCAGTCTGTTGAAGCACGTTCATGATGATCCCGAGTAACTGGAAAAGGTCAAGTCACATTTGGTAAAAAGGTGGGGAAAATGCAACATATCAGAAAAATTTTTATCCAAAATGACTAAAGTAAAATTTCCTGTGTGCTTTTATGGATGGTGGGTGGGGTGAGGGGCTGGGGAGGAACTAACCAACAGATACGAGGAAAATTTATTTTTTTGACTTATATATTGCTGGATAATCAGTTACCTTAGTTGTAGTTTACTTTAAACAACTATTTATATGAGAGAGATTTTTCTAGGCTTGAGATATACAGAAACAAAAAAGATTGTTCTTAAGGAACATTAAAGCCTGGCACTTAAAATGGTCTAAATGTTATTTTGTCAGATCTCTGTTTTTCAAGGTGAAAACAGGCTTAGTTTTCTAGTAATATAAATAAGAAGCGTGAAAACATCTTTTGTTAATTTTTAAAGTAATACTCTGAAATATAAATTTTCGCAAATTTTGCTTACTAGTATTGTGCTATGCACTTATCTTTACTAAGTGCAGGATGATTTTGTTTTTATTTTCAATTTGAGAGCATGATGAAATTAGTCCATATTTATATCATTTTTTTAATGAGCCATGGTAGTTGAAAATTAATCTATTTAAAATTAAGTATGTGAAGCTGGCCTGATTAAAATGTATCAGGTTGTCACAGTACTTGGCTGGATATTTAAAAAATAATGCCCTCAAGACAAAAGCTTGTGGTTCGTGTTATAAAAAAGATGAAAATACAGGTATACTTCTGAAGTTAATCCATTGTTAGTAACTACCAAGTGTTTTTTCTTAAACAATTTTAAAATAAGCCCCATTCATTGTCTGTACAACAGCAGCATTCTCCTAAATGTAGTAACCACACTTAAGAAATTTAATGTTGATAAATATCTAATAATATAAACTGCATGTTCAAATTTCCTAATGGTGTCCAAAATACCTCTTATAGTTGTTTTCTTTTTAACCATTTCAGGATCCAATCATGAATCCTAAACTGAACACATTCAGTTTGGTTGTCATGTCTCCTTTAATCTACAACAGCTCTTGATTCTTTTTCTCCTACTTTGTGCGTTTCTGTGTTTCAGTTTAATAATTTGTATTCCTTTGTCTTCACATTTACTGATCCTTTGTTCTACAATGTCTATAATCTTTTAAGCCCACCTGGTGAACTTTTCATATTGTATCTCTTTTATCTAGAAGTTTCATTTGGATCTTTAAAATGTGGGTGTTTGTGTGTATGTATCATCCATTTCTCTGAGCCTCATGTTTATATTCTCCTTCAAATCCTTGAACATAATTTATAATTTTATGTCTATTTATATTACATGTAAATGTATTCTTACAATAATAACTTATAATTTATAGCTGTTTAAAAATCCTTGTCTGCTATTAATAATTCCGTATTCATGTAATGTCTGGGTCTGTTTCTGTTGAATGATTTTTCTCATGGTTATGGTCACATTTTCTTGCTCCTTGGCGTGTCTACTATTTTTTTTCAACTTTAATTTTTTAAGTTCTGGAGTACATGTACAGGATGTACAGGTTTGTTACATAGGTAAACGTGTGCCATGGTGGTTTGCTGCACAGATTAACCCCATCACTCAAGAATTAAGCCCAGCATCCATTAGCTATTCTTCTTGATGCTCTCTCTCCCCCGACCCTCCCTGAGAGGTACCAGTGTATGTTGTTCTCCATCCTGTGTCCATGTGTTCTCATTGTTTAGCTCCCACTTGTAAGTGAGAACACGTGGTGTTTGGTTTCCTGTTTCTACATTCGTTTGCCAAGGATAATGGCATCCAGCTCCATTCATATCCCTGCAAAGGACATGATCTCGTTCTGTTTTATGGCTGCATAGTATTCCATGGTGTATATGTACCATATTTGCTTTATCTAGTCTATGATTGATGGACATTTGGGTCAATTCTGTGTCTTTGTTGTTGTGAATAGTGCATGTCTAGTAACTTTTGATTAGATGGTGGACATAGTGTTGTATTGTCATATGTCTTGATTTTATTGTCTTTCTTTAAAGACCATTTAATTTTATTGTGGCTGGCAGTTAAGTTACTTGCAGATGAGCTTGGTTATTTTCAGGCTTGTTTTTAAAGTTTGTTGAGTTGATGAAGAGTTGCCTTTACTGTAGCACTACTATTTTAGCTCTACTAGTAAGGTATAACCCTTCTAGGGTATCCTCTGAATGATCTAGTATTCAAGGAAGTCTCCCCTCTCTGGCTGGTCAAAGCTTGAACTTTTCCTGACCCTGTTTGAATTCTAGAAATTGTTAATCTTAAGTTTTTCAATAATTGTTTTCTTCCCTAGTGAGCTTGTTTGTCCAGGCTTGTAGGGTTTCACTGTATGCATGCATACACCATTCTTATATTTAGCTAAAGACCCAAGGGGAACCCATCTACATTTTTTTTAGTTTTTTATTTAAAATTTTTGTGGGTACATAGTGTGTGTATGTATTTATAGGGTACATGAGATCTTTTGATACAGACATGTAATGTATAATAATCACATCATGGAAAATGGCATATCTATGACCTTAGGCATTTATCCTTTGTATTATATACAATTCAGTTTTTCTTTTTAGTTCTTTTAGAATGTACAATTAAATTATTATTATAGTAACCCTGTTGTGCTATCAAATACTAGGTCTTATTTATTCTCTGTGTGTGTGTGTGTGTGTGTGTGTGTGTTTTGTACTCATTAACCATCCCCATCTCCCCCCACTACACTACTCTCTTATCTCCATGAGTTCAATTGTTTTGATTTTTAGATCCCACAAATAAGTGAGAACATGTGATGTTTATCTTTCTGTGCCTGGCTCATTTCACTTAACATAATGACTTTCAGTTCCATTCATATTGTTACAAATGACAGGATCTCATTTTTTCTTATGACTGAATAGTACTCCATTGTGTATAAGTACCACATTTTCTTTGTTCATTCACCTGTTGATAGACACTTAGGTTGCTTCCAAGTCTTGGCTATTGTGAACAGTGCCACAACAAACATAGGAGCTTGGGTATCTTTTTCATATACTTATTTTCTTTCTTTTGGGTATATACCCAGCACTGAGGTTGCTGGATCATATGGCAGCTCTATTTTTAGTTTTTTGAGGAATCTCCAAACCGTTCTCCATAGTGATGTTATAATTTATATTCCTACCAACAGTGTACAGGGTTCCCTTTTCTCCACTTATTCTCCAGCATTTCTTGTTGCCTGTTTTTTGGATAAAAGCTATTTTAACTAGGGTGAGATGATACCTCATTGTTGATTTGCATTTCTTTGATGATCAGTGATGATGAGCACCTTTTCATTTGCCTGTTTCCCATTTGTATGTCTTCTTTTGAGAAATGTCTATTTAAATCTTTTGCCTATTTATTAATTGGATTATTAGGTTTTTTCCTATAGCATTGTTTGAACTCCTTATATATTCTAGTTATTAATTCCTTTTCAGATGGGTAGTTTGCAGATATTTTCTCCTAGTCTATAGGTTGTCTCTTTACTTTGTTGATTGTTTCCTTTGCTGTGAGGAAGGCTTTTGACTTGATGTGAGCCCATTTGTCCCTTTTGCTTTGGTTGCCTGTGCTTATGGGGTGTTACTCAATAAATTTTTGCCCAGACAAGTGTCCTGGAGATTTTCCCCAATGTTTTCTTGTAGTAGTTTCATAGTTTGAGGTGTTAAATTTAAGTATTTCATCCACTTTGATTTGATATTTGTATATGGCAAGAGATAGGGGTCTAGTTTCATTCTTCTGCATATGCACCTCCATTTTCTCAGTGCTATTCATTGAAGAGACTGTCTTTTCCCCAGGGTATGTTCTTGACATTATTTTCAAAAATGAGTTCACTGTAGGTGTGTGGATTTGTTTCTGTGTTCTCTATTCTGTTTCATTGTTCTGTGTATCTTTTTATGCCAGCACCATGCTGTTTTGGTTATTATAGTTGTGTAGTATAATTTGAAGTCAGGTAATGTGACTCCTTCAGTTTTGTTCTTTTTGCTCAGGATACCTTTGGCTATTCTTGGTCTTTTGTGGTTTCATATAAATTTTACAATTATTTTTCTCTCTTTCTGTGAAGAATGTCATTGGTTTTGATAGAGATTGCGTTGAATCTGTAGATTGCTTTGGGTAGTGTGGGCATTTTAACAATATTGATTCTTCCAATCTATGAACATGGAGTATCTTTCCATTTTTTTGTGCCTTCTTTAATTTCTTTCATCAGTGTTTTATAGTTTTCATTGTAGAGATCTTTCATTTATTTCATTAAGCTTATTTCTATTTATTTAATTTTATTTGCGCCTTTTGTAAGTGGGATTACTTTTTAAATTTCCTTTTCAAATTGTTCACTATTGACATATAGAAATGCTACAGATTTTTGTATGTTGATTTCATATCCTGCAACTTTACCAGATTTATCAGTTCTAATGTTTTACTTTTTTTCATGTGTGGAGTCTTTAGTTTTTTTCAACTATAGGATCGTATCATCTGTGAACAAGTGTAATTTGACTTCTTCCTTTCAAATTTGTATGCCATTTATTTCTTTCTCTTTTCTGATGGTTCCTGCCATGACTTCCAGTACTATGTTGAATAACAGTGGTGAAAGTGGGCATCCTTGTTGTGCTCCAGACCTTACAGGAAAGGCTTTCAGTTTTCCTTCATTCAGTATGATACTAGCTGTGGTTCTGTTGTATATGACTTTTAGTATGTTGAGGTATGTTCTTTCTATATACAGTTTTTTGAGGGGTTTTATTATAAAGGGATGTTGAATTTTATCAAATGCTTGTTCAGCATCAACTGAAATGATTATATAGTTTTTGTCCTTCATTCTATTGATATGATGTGTCACATTGACTGATTTGTGTATATTGAACCATCCATGTATCCCTGGTATAAATCCTACTTGGTGATAAACATTGATCTTTTTAATGTATTGTTGAATTTGGTTTGCTAATATTTTGTTGAGGATTTTTGTATCAATATTCATTAGAGATATTGGCCTGTAGTTTCTTTATTTTATGTGTCTTTGTCTGATTTTGGTATGAAGGTAATACTGACCTCATATAATGGGTTTGGAAGCATTCCCTCCTTCTGTATATTATGGAATAGTTTTATTTGGATTGGTATTAGTTTTTTAAATGTTTGGTAGAATTCAGCAGCGAAGCCATCAGGTCACAGGCTTTTCTTTACTGGGAGACTTTATTATGGCTTTAATCTCTTTAGTTGTTATTGGTCTTTTTGGGCTTTGGATTTCTTTATGTTTAGGTCGTTTGTGTCCAGGAATTTATCCATTTCTTTTAGATTTTCCAATTTATTGGCAAATGTTCATAGTAGCCACTAATGATGCTTTGAATTTTTATGTTATCAGTTGTAATGTCTCCTTTTTCATTTTTGATTTTCTTTGAGTCATCTTCCCTTTTTCTTAGTCGAGTTAAAGGTTTGTCAATTTTATTTATCTCTTCAAAAAACTGTTTCATTGATTCTATTGTATTGTTTTCTTCATTTCAAATTCATTTATTTCTGTTCTGATCTTTATTATTTCTTTTACTAATTTTGGGTTCTTAGGTTCAATTTGTTCTTGCTTTCTGGTTCTTTATGATGCATCGTTAGGTTATTTATTTGTTATTTTTCTTCTTTTTTGATGTAACTATAAATTTCCTTCTTAGTACTGCTTTTGCTATATCCCCTAGATTTTGGTATGTTATGTTTCCATTTTCAATTATTTCAAGGAATTTTTAAATTTCCTCCTTAATTTCCTCACTGATCCACTGGGTATTCAGGAGCATATTGTTGCATTTCCATGTGTTTGTATAGTATCCAGAATTCCTCTTGTTATTGGTTTCTAGTTGTATTTCATTGTGGTCAGAAGATGTTTGCTATTATTTCAGGTTTTTTGATGTGTTAAGACTTGTTTTCTGGCTGGGTGTGGTGGCTTATGCCTGTAATCCAGCACTTTAGGAGGCCAAGGCAGGAGGATCACTTGAGCCCAGGAGTTTGAGAGCAGCCTAAGCAACATAGTGAGACCTCACCACACAAATACAAATTTTAAAAAGGCTTGTTTTGTGACCTAAAATATGGTTTATCCTTGAGAATGATCCATGTGCTGAGGAAAAGAAAGTGTGTTCTGCAGCCATTGGATGAAATGTTCTGTAAATATCTATTCGGTTCATTCGTTCCTTTTGCAGATTAAGTCCAATGTTTCTTTATTGATTTTCTGAGAGACCTGTTCAGTGCTGAAAGTGGGATGTTATTGTTTTGAGGTCTGTCTCTGTCTTTAGCTCTACTAATGTATATCTGAGTACCTCACTATTGGGTGCATGTATATTAACAATCACTATATCCTATTGCTGAATTGGCCCCTTCATCATTACATAATGACTTTCTTTTTCCTTCTTTCAGTTTTTGTCTTGAAATCTATTTTGTCTGATATAAGTGTAGTGATTCCTGCTCTTTTTTGTCTTCCATTGGCATGGAATATCTTTTTCTATCCTTTTATTTTCAGCCTATGTTTATCTTTGTAGTGAAGTGTGTTTCTTGTAGGCAACAGATCATTGGGTCTTGTTTTTTCATCCATTCATATGCTCTCTTTTTATTGGAGAATTAGTCCATTTATATTCAGTGTTATTATTCATAAGTAAGGACTTACTTCTGCCATTTGTTATTTGTTTTCTGGTTGTTTTGTGATCTTCTTTTCCTTCTTTCTATCCTTCCTGTCTTCCTTTTTGTGAAGGTGATTTTCTCTAGTGGTATGATTTAATTTTTTGCTTTTTTTATATATTTGTTGTTTTAAGTTTTTTAATTTGAGGTTACTATGAGGCTTGCAAATACTATTTTATAACCCATTATTTTAAACTGATGACAGCTTCACACTGATTGTA
>NW_012118265.1:3318668-3323554 GCF_000951035.1 Colobus angolensis palliatus
TCTCTAGGTTTGGGACATTCTCTGATATTATCCTATCGAATTAACTCTCTACTCCTGTCTCTTTCTCTACCTCCTCTATAAGGCCAGTATCTCTTAGATTTGCCCTTTTGAGGCTATTTTCTAGGTCTTATAGGCATGTTTCATTGTTTTTTATTCTTTTTTCTTTTGTCTCCTCTGACTATTTTTCAATAGCTTGTCTTCAAGCTCACTAATTCTTTCTTCTGCTTGATCTATTTTACTATTAAGAGACTCTGATGCATTCTTTAGTGTGTTAATTGCATTTTTCAACTTTAGAATTTCTGCTTGATTCTAAAATATTAGTCTCTTTGTTAAATTTATCTGATAGAATTCTGAATTTCTTCTCTGTGTTATCTTGAATTTATTTGAGTTTCCTCAACACAGCTATTTTGAATTATCTGTCTGAAAGGTCACATATCTCTGTTTCTCTAGGATGGGTCCCTGGTGCCATATTTCATTCATTTTGGGAGGTCATGTTTTCTAGGATGATCTTGATGTTTGTAAATGTTCTTCAGTGTCTCAGCATTTAAGAGTTAGGTATTTATTGTAATCTTTACAACCTTGGCTTATTCGTGCACATCCATCTTAAGAAAGTTGTCCAGGTATTCAAAGGGACTTAGGCTTCAAGCCCAATAATGCTATGGTTTTTGTAGAGTTGTAGAGGTATTGCCTTTGTGGTCTTGGATAAGATCTGGAAGAATTCGCTGGATTATTAGACAGAGACTCTTTTTCTTTTCATTTACTGTCTCCTAAACAGATGGAGTCTCTCTTTCTGTGCCGAGCTGCCTGCCTGGATCTGAGGGTATGACGATATAAGCATCCCTGTGGCCACCACCACTGAGACTATGTTGGGTCAGACCTAAAGCCAGCACATCACTGTGTCTTGCCCAAGACCCACTGTAACCACTACCTGACTACCACCTGTGTTCATTCAAGGCTTTTAGGTGGTGAAGCCAGTCAGGTTTGTGTCCTTCCATTCAGGACAGTAAATTTCCCCAGGCCCCTGATGGGTCCAGAGATACTGTCTGGGAACCAGGGGGATTAAAGTCAAAAACCTTAGACATTTACCTCATGTGCTACTGTATTGCAGCTAAGCTGGCAGTCAAACAACAAGGCAAAGTCCTTCCTGCTCTTCCCTCCCCTCTCCATAGGCAGAGGACATCTCTGTATGGCTGCCACCACCTCCACCAGCCCACAGGGGATTCTGCCAGGCCACTGTCGGTGTTTACTTAAAGCCCAGGGGGTTTTCAGTCAGCTTGTGGTGTATACTGCCAGGCCTGAGACTCACCCTTCAGGGAAGTGGGCTGCCCTCTGGCCCAAGGCAGGTCCAGAAATGCATCCAAGAACCTAGGCCTCGAGTCAGGGACCCCAAGAGCCTGCTTGTTGCTCTGCCCTACTGTGGCTGAGCTGGTACCTAAGGTGCAAGACAAAGTCTCCTCTACCTCTCCCTCTGCTTTTCTCAAACAGAAGGAGTCTTTTACCATAGCCACCACAGGTGGGAATGTGCTGGGTTGTCCCTAAAGTCAGCATGTCTTAGGGTCCAAGGACCATCTGGGTATCACTACTGGTTATTCTCTTTAGTTAGCGGGTGGTGAATCCTGCCAGAACTGGGTCCTTCCCTTCAAAGCAGCAAGTTTTCTTTTGACCCAGGATGTATGTAGAAGTGCTGTCCCTGAGCTAGGGGCTGGAATGGGGGCCTCGTGACTCTGTTCAGTGCCCTAGTCTACTGTGGCTGAACTGGTATTCAAGATGCAAGACACAGTTCTCTGTACCCTTTGCTTTCTTCTCCTTAAGCAGAAGGAAGGTGTCACTTTTGTTACTGTGAGCTGCACTGCCTGGGGTTGGGAGAGAGGTGATGCAAGCCCTCTCTTAAGTGTCCCAGGTGGTGTTTCCCTAGGTCCCATGCCACCCTAGTCAACTGACTCTGAGCCCTTCCCAGCACTAGGAATTGCCTAGGAATTGCACTCCTTCTGTCCCAGACTGTGTTTTAAGTTTATCTATGATCCTGGAGCACTTTGGCCCGTGTGGTGAGGCTTGCAGAGAAACTCAAATTCTCACTACTGGTACTGGGGTAGACAATTCCCCTCTGGCTAAGGATGGCCCAAATGCTCCCCCAGCACCAGTGCTGGCTAAGCTCATCAGCATGGCTTTACTCTCTGCTGTGACAGGGCAGCACTGAGTTCCATGTAAAGTCCTCTAGTCACTGTGCTCTCACTACCCCTAGTGGGCAGACTCTGCATTGCGTGGTTGCTGCCGGGAAGGGGGCAGGGAATGGGGATTTTTGTTTCTTCTGAGGTGCTTTTCTGTGTTCACATAGTTGTTAAAAGTTGGTGTTCCTGCTGCATCCATGTCCCTACAAAGGACGCAAACTCATCCTTTTTTATGGCTGTATAGTATTCCATGGTGTATATGTGCCAGATTTTCTTAATCCAGTCTTAGCAAACTATCACAAGAAGAGAAAACCAAACACCGCATGTTCTCACTCATAGGTGGGAACTGAACAATGAGATCACTTGGACTCGGGAAGGGGAACATCACACACTGGGGCCTATCATGGGGAGGGGGGAGGGGGGAGGGATTGCATTGGGGAGTTATACCTGATATAAATGATGAATTGATGGGTGCTGACGAGTTGATGGGTGCAGCACACCAACATGGCACAAGTATACATATGTAACAAACCTGCACGTTATGCACATGTACCCTAGAACTTAAAGTATAATAATAAAAAAAAAAAAGTTGGTGTTCCTGCAGAGCGGAATTAATGATGTAGGCTTTTATTCTGCCTTCTTGCTCCACCCCCCATTTTTGAAGTAATTTCTCTGCATACCTCCCTTCTCTGTGGTACTGTAACCTGCAAATTCAAATTTGAGCCACTTCAGCTTGTTTGAAATCAGATCTTTGTGTTCACAACTCAGTGAGTTGGCTGTGTTCTGTCTTGCTCTGCTGTGTTATGTATGGTTCAGGCAGAAAGCCAAGGCAGTTGTGGAAATCACCTTGTTTTCATTTTCTTGGAACACAGTCCTGTGCTGTTTAGTTTTGAATGCAGTTGTTTCATAAATTTTGTCTAGGGAAGAGAAATCCATATCAGTTATTCTTTCATGGCTAGATACAAAAGTTTCTCCATTCTCTGTCTTTTGTGACATTGATATTTTGGAAGAATCCAGAATTGTTTTGTAGAATGCCCCTTACTTTGGATTGGTCTGATTGTTTCCTCATGATTGGATTCAAGTTAGGTATTTTGGCAGGAATTCTAAATATGAAATATTGTTTTCTTAATTTTATTTCTAATAAATTGACTATACAAGTTTATTCTTATGCTGTACCACACTATCTTGATTACTATAGCTTTGTGCAGTACAACTTCAAATTGTGAAGTACAAGTCTTCCAACTTTGTTATTTTTTCTCTTTCTTTTTCTTTTTTTAATTACTATTCTGAGTTCTTGAATTTCCATATGAATTTTAGTATAAGCTTTTCATTTCTGGAACAAAATAAAATTGGGATTTCGATAGGGGTTTGGTTGAAATTGCAGATCAATGTAGGGAGTATTGCCATCTTGACAGTGTTAGGTCTTCCAATCTATGAACATAAAATGTCATTCCCTTTTATTATGGAGATCTTTAATTTTTTACAATGTTTTGTAATTTTAGCAGGCAAATCTTGCACTTCTTTTGTTGAAAGACAGAAAAAATTCTACTATATATAGGATTTTTTTTTCTCTTAATTTTATTTTGGATTCTTCATTGCTAGTGTATAGAAAAACAATGGATTTATGTATATTGATCTTGTATCCTGTCACATTGCTAAACTGGTTTATTAGTTTTAGTAGTTTATTTTTGGATTCTTTTATTTGATTGATTGATTGATTGAGATATCATTTGCACATACATATAGTTTTACTTCTTACTTTCCAATCTGGAAGCATTTTATTTCAATTTCTTGACTAATTTTCCTGGCTAGAACTGCCTGTACAATACTAAATAGAAGTGCCAAGAGTGGAATTCTTGTCTTTCTGATCCTAGAGAGAAGGCTTTAAGTCTTTTAACCTGAAGTATGATGTTAGCTGTGATTTCTCATAGATGCTCTTTATCAGGTTGAGTTCCCTTCTATTTCTGTTTGTTGAGTACTTTTATCATGAAAGGATATGTTTTTTCAAATATATAGTGTTAGTAGTAGCCCAATAAGTTTTGGTATATTTTGTTTTTGCTTTCATTTATCTGAAAGTATTGTAAAAATTTCCTTTGTGACTTATTTTTTGACCCATTGATTAGGAGTGTGTTATTTAATTTTGAAATATTTGTGAATTTCCCAAATTTCCTTTTGATATTGATCTTTAATTTCATTCCACTATGATTGGAGAATATACTTTGTGTGATTTCAGTACTTTTAAAGTTATCCAGGGTTATTTTATGGCCTAATGTGGTCTGTCCTGGAGAGTATACACTTTAGAAGAATCTTTTTTTTTTTTTCATATTATTATTATTATTATACTTTAAGTTCTAGGGTACATATGCATAATGTGCAGGTTTGTTACATATGTATATTTATGCCATGTTGGTGTGCTGCACCCATCAACTCGTCAGCACCCATCAACTCGTCAGCACCCATCAACTTGTGATTTACATCAGGTATAACTCCCAGTGGAATCCCTCCCCCCTCCCCGCTTCCCATGATAGGCCCCGGTGTGTGATGTTCCCCTTCCCGAGTCCAAGTGATCTCATTGTTCAGTTCCCACCTATGTGAGTGAGAACACGCGGTGTTTGGTTTTCTGTTCTTGCGATAGTTTGCTAAGAATGATGGTTTCCAGCTGCATCCATGTCCCTACAAAGGACACAAACTCATCCTTTTTTATGGCTGCATAGTATT